>NC_139903.1:7760497-8165538 GCF_905171665.1 Trachurus trachurus
GTGTTTTGTCAGAATAAAGTCAAAATCGATATGACTGAACTGTGTGTGAAAGGCTAGAAGGCTTTTAATTTGACGGGTCAGATACAGGAAGTCGTGACACTTGCTGACAGTTTTTTTTTTCTTGACAGAGATGAGAGATGGTGAAACGCTGTTAAACACCACAATAATAAAAAAAAAAATCTGTGAAACTCGTTAATTAATGGGAAACACAAACACTGCATCATTATCTGTGACGATTAGTCGACTAATGGCTCTTAAAGTTTGTGTTTAAGTAAACACCACAAGCACCTGCGCAAATAAGATGCAATTGTCAGAAACCAGGATACAGGTACTTATCATGTAAACAGGGACATGAATAACAAGGTTTCTCTATGTTTATGTTAACGCAGTATCCTGAATATGATCATAACCGGGATACAACGTGGAATTGACCTTAAAGCAGATATCAGCTTCACGGCCGTTTCGGCTAATGCTGCGTTCAAGGCAGGCTTTTGAAACCGTAAGTTACAGCTTCAAGTCACAACTACGACTTGGTAGCGTTCCAGGTAACCCGTAGCTCGTGTTTTTACCATCCTGTTGTCTGTGAAAGTTCCCTATAACGGCCACTCGTAACTTCCGACCCGTGAACTCGTACCAGATCGAACTGGTATGACTTCACAGGAAGGAAAAACACAAAGTACGAGTTTCTTTGAACGCACCATGAGTTAGCAGCCCCCGCCCTTGTCAGGCATCAATTGGTCCTCGTGCTACGTCACCACATTCACGCGCATCCCTTGGCTGCACACACAGCCCTTCATGCCGTTCTCTCTCCTCATTGGATAACACTTGTATCCCACAAGGAAAATTTTCTCCTCGGGTTACAGCAGAGCAGAGTGACGGAGAGACTCGTGTTTAGGCTGAAATACTTCATGTAAGTGATTGCTGACGGAAAATAGGACTATTTAGGACTTATATTAACAAAAACATTCCACTGATATCTGCTTTAATCTAAGGACATCAAACCAGAATCTGTTCAATAATTTGTCTTTTATTCAATCAAATATTGTTTCATTTGACGAACGTGGACTCAGCAGCAGCTGCGACGATCCAGAGCTCATCGTCGGCCATGTTTGTTTGTCTGTGAGAAAGTGTTGGTTGTGCAAGCTTTTGTAAAACGCTGCAGATGCGGCTAAGTGGTGCCAGCAGTGAGCAGGAAGTGAATCTTATTTAAAACAGATTATGTTAAGCTGCATCTCAGAGCATAAAATCAGCGCAGGGCCGAACACGGCGGCTGCTGCAGGACGCCGCGCTCTGCGTTTCCTCCTACTTCTTTTTTCTTTCTTTCAGTCAGGTCTGTTGGAGGCTAATGGATTCCTCCTGGGTTTTCAATGTCCACGGGGAAGAGAGAAATATGTGTGGTCAGAAAGAGAGAGAGAGAGAAAGAGAGAGTGTAAATACAGACAAAGAGCCGTGAGGACAGAAGCAGGCAGACAGAAGCAGAGTGCATTGTGGGATGGGACAGAGGGAACTATGGGGGGATGATTAAGTACGTTGGCAACGGCTGTTATTTCAGCGGTTGGATAACATGGTGTGATTTACTGAGCAAGAAACCTTCATGGTGACTTAATGCGAAAGAAATGAGCAGTACAGACGCAGAGGACGGGGGGGATTGTGGGTAATGTTTCATAGGAGGCAGGGGGGGCAGAGTTAGAGATGACCCCAGGAGTGAGACACGAGTGAGTGGTGGTGGTGTGAATGATGGATGAGAAACAGAGAGAGAGAGAGTTTATACAGTAGGAGTTCAGTTCCCATAAATACACTGCTGTATTTATGGGAACTGGAAACACACACATGGGCACACACACATTGGCCAATCAGAATTAAAGGGATAGTTCACCCTAGAATGATATTTCGCTCATTATCTACTCACCCTCATGTTGACTAAGGGCTGGAAGAATTATCAGAGTCCACCGTCCCTTCTCTTAGTTACAGGGGGTCTTGGCGTAGCAGTGAATTTCAATGCAACGGTTGCAAAGGGACACCGGAGCTCTTCGTAAAAAAAAACACACACAAAAAAACATCCAAATACCTCCATGATGCTCGTATGTAATGTCCGTCTTGTGCTGAAGCCCCAAATTGCGTAATTGTCCCGAAAAAAATTAAATAAGTCTATATTTTAAGCTTGTTTGTAGCGGAAGCTTCTCGTCTTCTTCTTCTTCTCCTCTTCCTGGTCCGTCCAAATATCGCGTGATTTGCGCCGGCGTCAGTGCGGTTACTGCGAATCACGCGAGATTTGGACAGACCAGGAAGAGGCCGAGACCCCCTGTAACTAAGAGAAGGGACGGTGGACTCTGATAATTCTTCCAGCCCTTAGTCAACATGAGGGTGAGTAGATAATGAGCGAAATATCATTCTAGGGTGAACTATCACTTTAAGGAAAAGGAGATGAGAGGGCGTCGAGTCTGATTTGGCTTCGGGCATCAATAAGCTGCGTTCAGGAGCACATGGGGGAGGTTTGTCCTCTCTTCATCCTCGTCCTCATCACAGCCGAGCAGCACTGACCCTCCGGCTTGTGCTTATTATGGCTTAGGGTCAGCATGTTAAAAAAAACACCTATCAAGAGACGTATTGACACTTCCTGCAAAGTAGCTTACACTCAGTCATAGTTTGTTTGTGTTGATCAATTTCTAAGTGTGCTACTGTAACTGCTCTGATGTGTCTGCTGGTCTGAGGTTGCTTTCACACCACAGCTGTTTTGGTTTCGCTTTAAACGGACCAGAGTTGGTTTCCTCAGATAGCTTCGTTTGTGTAACAGATGCAACTAGAGACGCACCAAAGAATTCGGCAGAAAAATGCATTTTCGGTTTTCATCCGAAAGCCTTTTAACACCGAAATAACACGGCCGAAACAGGATGTTGTGATGATGCAAGCAAAAACCTGCCGAAAATGCTGACATTGCTATCGGTGAGCAGCCTACTGGAGTCCTGGCACCGATCTGATACCATGTGTATCTGTTTACTAGTTAGCTCAGTTTACAGTTGAACCAAGTCCTTTTAGTCTTAATAAGTCTAGTAGCTATAGTCTTTCTGATTTTTCCTCCAAATCAAGCTCTGCTGTTTCACCTGGAGCAGGCCATTGGTGGGCGGGGCTTGATGCCTGATCCAAAACACAGTTAATGAGGACAGAAACAGAGATAAAACACAATAAAAGATGCTGCTGCTACTGTAAAACAACAGAGAGGAGTCAAGAGGAGAAGAGGACCGGCTGATAAAGGATGTATTGAACTCTATGAAATAGTAATGAGTGGAGCAGGATGTCTGTAGTAGTAATGGCTTCCCTGGAGACTAACATCAATGCAGTGGCGTGTGGTGCAGAGACGGGTGGGGGGGTTAAAGGCTGCAAATGAGCATGAGAGAACAGATATATTCACAGGTGGAGGCAGGAAAACAGACACAGACCAGACAATTAATTTTACAGCCTCAGTTAACATCAACAATGACCTGAAGCTCAGAGACACAGCAGCTGAAACAGTTGACAGTCGACAGAGCAGCTTCGTCTGTTTCCAGTTTCAAAAGAGGCGTTTTTAGTCTCGGTCCTAATCTCAGACATAAGAGAATCTGTGTAGCAGCTTATTATGACACTGTAGTTAAGTTTTGCTGCTAGGTAACATCTAGTGGTCGTAGAAATTATAACAGGAGCAAAGGGAAAAGTACGGAGAGACAAAGGCCCAATCCCAATGTTCACCCTACTCACAACCACTAGCCCTCATCCACTACCACTAGAATTCATCCACTACCACTTCACCCTCGAAATGAAGCCACAAGGGGTAGGGCTTGTAATCTTCCCTAGGGATTGGGACACCACTTGCTACGTCACTGCATAGTTATGTTTGCACATATCGCACCATAAAAACCCAGCAGCAACATGGAGTTAACGGTTACGATTGTTTGTTTTTTATTTGTCATTCATCATGACAAATTAAAAATGCTGCCATGTTATATAACTTAATAAAATACAATGCAGACTGATTGGTTCATTGTTGTAAAACATTAATTTACTGATGTAAATGTGGTGATTTCTGTAAATACAGAGCCCCGAGGCTGCGCTGCTCCTCTGTCACACATGAAGCATCATTTTTCATTTACTGCCACAATTATTACATTTCATCAATGAGACCAGCATTTATATATCCTAAAACAAATTTAACCAGCCGTTGGTAAACCTCTAAAAACCTGCGGGTAAGTTAATTAACGACCGTTTTCTCCCCCGGGATCGACCACCGAGAGTGTCCGACAGAGCACGTCAGCAGACCGGCTGCTGCCTCTGTGATGTCCTGGTCATCTCTCCACAGGTGGAGCTTGACTCCTCCAGTCACGTCGGAGAAAACTTCTAAACAGCCGTCATTTGGATAAACCGACCACACACATAGGCGATCTCAGTTACTTTCTTGCATAAAAAAAAATTATTAAAACCTAAAAAATAGTCACCTTGCCGCTCCAGAAATGTGCTCTTGTTGTCGCCACCATTGTGTTAGTAACGTAAACCCCCCCGCCCCTCCTGAACAGCACCGTCTGGGAAATTTTCTCTGGCCCTACCTGAGCGAGTCAGCATCTGAAATCCCTCGCTCTGAAGGGCTAGATTCATACCCCCTACCCCTCGTTATGCCCACTACCCCTACATGCAAAGAGCAATTGGGACACCACTACTCTCGCGGGAATGCGCAAAATGTAGGGGTAGTGCTAAAAAGTAGGGCTAGGGGGTGTATTGGGACTGGCCCAAAGTCAACGTCAGGAGGAAGCTGAGGTGGATGGATGAACAAGACAGCAGCCTGTTAGCCCGTCTGTTAGCCTGTCTGTTAATTGGACCTTTCACATCGAACGTGAAAAGTCCACATTCTGTGTCATAAACTACTACTACTTTCTTGTATGTAACAACATCTATTGCACGTCTGTCCGTCCTGGGTGAGGGATCCCTCCTCCTGTTGCTCACCCTGAGGTTTCTCCAATTTTTCCCTGTTAAAAGGGTTTCCATGGAGTTTTTCCTCAGTCGATGTGAGGGTCTAAGGGCAGAGGATGTTGTTGTGATGCCATGTAAAGCCCTTTGAGACAAACTGTTTGTAAAAACGGGCTATACAAATAAAATTGCCTTGCCTTACCGAACGTGCAAAGTGCAGGTGGGCGGCGGCAAACCCATTCATTGTCTATGTGCTACTGCGGCGCAAGAGCGTACCGCCCTGCACCGAGCTGAGCGCTGTGACGACACCTCGGCGCATCCAATAGGAGAGAATGTAGCAGAGTCTAAAAAGAAATCAGCCGCTTGCAGAGTAAAAACAAACGGCCAGATGTTCAGCTGAAGTGACGGGATGCATGAAGTGAGTTGTCATCCTCCTGAGGCTTAGACCAACTCTCCCTAACAGGCTGTTAAACTGCTCCCTGCTCAGCCTGAAGCTAAACTACACCTAGAAGCGGTCATCGTGTGGCGAACATAGTAAGTATACCCACCCCAAATCTTGTCGTGTTTGTTCGGTCACAGGTGAACGGTGTTTGATTCCCATGTAACAACCATGGCAACAAAGGATCTGTGGATCTAATGTTGAAGAAGTTGCTTCTTTTTTTCCCAAATTTGTAATCTAGCTGACTCCTGACTCTAACCAAGCCATGACTGTTGTTAGTATAGCGACCAAAGAAAGCATGCCGCCATTGATTATTACAGTAACCATGGAAACCGCCGTCTGGCCTCAGCTACGTCAGACCTATGTGCTGTGTCAGAGGGTTGAAAAAAGGACGACCTGGTTGTTGCGTTGGTTTCTGTTCAGTTTCAGGAGCTTTTCTGGATTTGACTTTCTGGATATGACTTTGGGCAAAAGTGGGTTTTTTTTGTTTAGTTTTTTTCTGTGACTCAGAACAAACTGCAACAAAAATCGCTTTGTTTGTTCTTTTTCCTGTGAGCACACCACACTGAGACACAGGTGATTGTTGTTACTCGTTCAGAGGTTATGCAGCGGTCACATCTCACACAGAATTAGTGTTAGCAGGCTGACACACACACACTCGTTGGAGGTTTAACTACATTGTACTCGGAGAACAGATGTGATCCAGCTGCAGGAGCAAGCGTCCTGCGTGAATGAACATCATTAGAGGTTTTTTTCTTCTTTTTTTTTCACGTGCAGACGTCGCTGTTGTTCTGTGTGAATGACAGTAAACCTGAATTCAGTCTGAGTCTGTCCTCTGAGCCTGAAACAACACAAACATGAGACCTGAGCCGGAGTCGAGCTCCTCTCCTCTGACAGATCCAGAGTTTAACCAGCGTCTACATCTAACAACCCATTCACCAGATGGAAAAAAACAAAGTTATCTCGCCAAACCAGCAGCTGCTGAGTCAGTGAAATTACTGCGGGAACATTTTCCATCAATACTGAAGAATTTGGTCGGGGAAGCGGCGGACTCAGCGCTCATCAGGCCGTCTGCCTCCATGTTTGGCAGCTTGGGCTTTGTAGTGTAGAGATCGGGAAAAGGCTGACTTGCATTTGATTTTTTTTTTAGGAGGGAAAACTGCCTGGATCAGCAGTTGTTTTGTGCCGTTTGAACGAGGCAACGGAGCCCGAATACAATGGCGGCTCCATCCCGACGCTCTGACCAGCAGCACATGGTAGTGTGTTTGTTATCAAAAGAATGATTATTTCTGAAAATACTAATTCAATACAAAGCGCAAGTTACAGCTGAGCGCTCCACAAATCCAAGACACAAGAAAGACAAAAGGAAACGCTGGAGATTCTGATCAATAAAACAAACAGGATGGGGAAAAAAAACTGTGAGATGAAATCTCAGGACGACAACAGTCAAATGTCACTTTCTCTTCTCTGTAAAGGGGAAGTGAAAGCAGCACAAATGAAAGTGAAGTAACACTGGATACTGGGGACAAAGACAGGAAATGAACTTAGTTTGGTTCCCAAACAACAGGTTTCATTTCTCTGTTTCAGGCAGGAGAACATTTCAGGCGTCTGTGATCTGAACTGAGAACAAATCACGACTGCTGCAGGAGACCAGCTGTCTAAACCCCTGAGAACCCAGTGCTTAACCGGACTCCAGTGGTCTGTCATCTACATGGTGGATCTATACAAGAACGTAACATGGTTCTTCATTATCTAAGAGAGCCTTCATCTACATGAATTCCGATGTTAATGTCATGAAGTCAACAATCAGTGTGTTTACATGGACCAGCTGGTTACGAGCAATATCACCATTATTATCATATTCAGGATAGCTACTGTGTTTACATGCACACACAGAAACCTAGAGTGTGCCAGGGCTGACGTCAAAACCAGAAAGTTTATCATGGAGAACCAGGATAAGGTGTTTTCTGTCAGAGTTCTCTGTGTAGCAAAACTGGGTTTCTCAAAACTTGGATACTGGTGTATCCAAGTTTCTCAGGATATGATGTTTACATGCACAAACGGGATATTCAAGTCCATGTCATTGTCAACGCACTGAATGTTCACCATCGAACTCTGGTCTTAAAACAGCTGCAGTAGGTTTGAGGCCTGGTGTGTTTGGCAGCTGGAGAGGAACCATCAGGGACGTGACGTTTACTTTCCACTAGGCAGGGCTGAGGACATTTGACAGAGATGTTCCGTCACTTCAGGAAAGCTGAGGTGTTCGTTTCATATGATTTGTTGATTGTCACAGAGCTGGACTGCTACAGTTATGGGATGTTTATCTGCCAGAAGAAGAACAGGTCTGACATGGAGCATCTAAAAATACCCGAAATGTTTGACAGAAAACTGCTCAACACAACCACACAGTGCAACACACAACCACACAGTGTAACTCACAACCACAGTGTGACTGCTGTCAGATTCTAGAATGTTCATCCGACAGAACTCTGTTTCCATCTTCACCAGTCACAGAGTTCTAGAATGTTTGTCCGACCATTCTGGAATGTTCACAAAGGGAGAGAGAGAGAGAAAAGGAATGGGGAGTGTGTTGTTTGTGCGTGCGTTGTGTTCTGTGAGAGTTGTGTGCTCTGTCCTCATTGTGTGTGTCTGTGTATAGTGTTCAGTTGTGTTTGTCCTGAAAGTCAAAGTGTGTGTTTGTGGACTGAAGCCGAGTCAGAACAGTCAGAACAACCTCGGCTGTGCTGTGGCCCATAGTCACTGACACTTTAGTCAGCGAGGTGATTTCTGTCTCTTTCTGGGCCCTCAGGTCACACACACACACACACATTCACACACACATACTCACATACACACACCAGCCCTTCCTGGGTCCTTGCACATTCACCCTAATCAGCTTTCTAGGGACAAGATGAAGGGACGACAGTTTATTATTGTGTGTGTGTGTGTGTCTCGGGGCTCTGGCTGAACACTGACTCAGCAGCAGCAGCAGCAGCAGTGACAGACTTACACAACTACACAAAACACACACACAGCTGACTGTAGCTGTGGAGCTGCATTGTCTCCAGAGCTTCATTGACTATTCAGCGTTCACCTCCTCCCTCGTTCTCTCTCTGCTGCTCTGGAACAAGCTGAGCCGCCTCGGGGAGCAGAGACGGTACCGGTACCGGTCCCGGTCCATTATCACCAGTCAGAGACGGAGGGAAAACATCCTGACACAGGGGTTTCAGACTCTGCCACAGGGCTATATCCACCACACACTCATCAAATCTAAAACTCTGGAGTGAAAACTTTGTGACAACAGCTGAGCGATGGCTGAAAAGTGGTTTATAAAAGTTATTACCCCGAAAAAAAACACAGTGTTTTTGTGTCCTAATGCAGGGGAAAGTGCAAAATCATTAAGGACAACTCTTTTTTTGACATTCCCATATTAGTATCAGTAGTTAAAGGTATTTCAGTCATTTACCACCATTGTTTTTTACTTTGTTGTTAATCAGTTGTGGTGATTAACACATTTATTCTGACAGGACTAACGCTTATTATTAATTTATCATAACACAACTCGCTATTTCTCACCAGGCAGATTAACTATTTTAAGAGAACAATTCACTTGCTAACTTAATGATGACCTGTGTGCTACAGTCTCCAAGCATCTCTCCATCATGTCTTTACTGCTCTGTGATTGGCTGATCAGCTCCTCACTGGTCCATGTAAAGTGGACACATGCTTTTCTTAATGTCCGTCATCAGCATATGACACCGTGAGACGTTTAATCACTTGTATCTGATAAGAAGCATTGATAATTCATTAATGTGATGACAAAAGCAAAGATGAGAAGATTATATGAAGGTACATTTGCTGAACTGTCACATTGTTCTACTTTGTTCCAACTGGATTCTAAACATAAAAAAAATTGCAGATGTTGCTGCAGTTGTTTCTTTTCTCCTGTGGGACGGATGTCACTTCCTCAATCACTCAGTCACTCAGTGTCATGAATCTTTTATTCATTCCATGGTCCCAGGTGGACGAGGGTCTGATGCTGGTGTTTTTTCATCTTACTGAAACATCATAACAACTTGAGTGACCTCCTCCCTTCTAGTGCCACCAGCAGGTCAAATTCATTGAGCTTTAATACAAACATCTACCTTTATACTAACTGTATGGAGCTTTGATAACTCCTCATTAAATCAAGATAAAGTGAATCAAACTCCCATCAACTTGTGTTTTAGTGCCACTTAAAAGCAGCACTGCAGAAATTACAAACTTAAACGTGTCTTTGGCTCATTTTTCAAGTGATATTATATCAATGCTGTAATCCTGCCACACCCGTTTCTTCACACTTTGATGCACAGCATGATAATTTGCTGTGATACAGGCTGCCAGGGACTTTTATTCTGACAACACCCTCTGGCCAAAATATTCTATTTCCTGCACTGCAACTGCAGAGGAAGAAAAAGCTAAACCTGATCCTGATCCGTCTGGAGTCGTGTTCTTTCTATATTATTTTATAAATCCAGCCAGTCTTGAGAGGACGCTGCCGTCATTCTTCTGTAACAAAGTCATATTTTTTTCCCAACCTTCCTGACACATACGAATACATTCCTGGGATATTTGTTTTTTATGTTAATGTTACGAGGCTCTGTTATTGTTGTTGTTTCACAGCTGAGCTCTGTGTGCCGGACGGGTCACAATGGACTTCCTGTGGTCGCCGAGCCGCCGTCTGCTCTGCACCAATCACATCCGAGCACTGACCTACAAGTACAACACATCGTCCAGAAAACAATGTGGAGCCGTTGCCATGAGAGCAGAGGACAAGTGTAAACAAGCTGGAGAACAGGGAAGTTATTTAGGAGATTGTCTGATTGTCTGCAGAGATAAAGTCCACGACTCGGACCACTTTTCTGTCCTGAGACTTTTTCTCTGAGCTGATAAATGAGCCTAAACCAAACAGCTCTGCCTCCGGCTTCCTGTCCCGACTAAACCACAGAGTCATTTTGTTTTGTTTTGGGGGTAAATACACCACAAAGCTGGAGAATTAACAGGATTTCAAAGTGTTTAAACAATTTCATGCAAAGGTTGCAAATCTGTGGTTCTCTTCCTACGTTGGAGAACAAGGTTATAAAATACCTGCAGTTCCTCTCCTGACCACTAGAGTGAGTCTCCATAGACTCAACATGTTAAACTAAAAGACATATTCTGCCCCTTTTCCACACATTAAAATAGTTCCCATGTGACTTAAATGTGACATGCTTCGGTCAAACATCACAGCTCTTTTCATCTGTTCAGCACGGCTGGTTTCAGTGTCTGTCCCTTTAACTCTTTGACTGCCAGCCATTCTCACAGCAGCTTCCTCCAGCTTGCCAGGCTTTTTCCAGCTTTTTGACTGATTTCCATAGACCCACCATATATTATGTACTGTTACTACATACACATTCAACCCATCAAAGGAAAGATGAGGGTCTCTAGTTTCCAGCAAAAAAACCTGTTTGTTTCTATCTTGTTCCAGTCTTGTGGAATTGGCGGTTGAATATAGGTTAGTTTAGCCCAAAATGCCATTTTGGCACCAAAATCTTGAGAAAAAGAGGTTTTTGTGTCGGCTGTCATTTTCAGGTGAACCAGTACAATTTGCTTCATTATATTTTGCTTTAGTGACGCCTCAGCATCTGTACAGTTGTTCTCTTGTAAACAACAACTAAATCAACACTGACAAATGACTTTTGATGACAAAAGACAAAACATTTAGCTACTGACACACACTACTGCAGCCTTTTTTCTTTCTTTTCTTTGAGTTACAACTTTTTCTTTCCTTTTTTTTACTGTGTGTGCGTACGTGACGTGTGCATGTACGTGTGCGTGTGCGTGTGCGTGCGTGTGTGTCTGTGTGTGTGTGTCTGTGTGCGCGTGTGCGCGGATCAGTTCGACAGGTTTTTGTAGCCGAAACACGGCACTTTAGATCAGATCCAGCTTCCTCTGGTCAGCAGGCAGCGGGTCTCACTCACTCTCTCTGTCTCTCACACACATCTACACACACACACACACATCTACACACACACACACAGCAGCTCTGGCTGACGTGCCCCCTGAACTCAGCCACAGACAGTCTCTGGCTCACAACAGACCCTCCCACCATCTTTAGCTCTCCTCTCGTCACGTTCGCCGGCGCCGTCCGCTCCTCATCCACACTAGATCGGGGATTTCCAAGCTGCTATCTGAGTGATTTCTCGCAAAATCTGGCGACTTTCCAAACGCTCTTGACGACTAACGACGAGCGATCAACGGGGTTGTTGTTACTAACGTTTGTGCTTTGTATCACGGAGCTGCACGGAGCTTCGACGAGCTGCCGAGCCGCCATGAGCCCCGCCGCCACCCCCGAAGCTCTCACCGGCGGCCAGAGAGTCACGGAGCGGCGCCGCTGCAGTCAGACACCCGCACCGCTCCGTGAGGGGGGAAAAACACACTATATTTTTTACATCTCTCAATCCAAATGTGTTTTTCTGCACTTTATTTTGATGATACAAGTCTGATCTTCACAGAGGAGTAGGGCAAGACATTCAACATGGCGTTGCCATTAAAAAAACGCCAAGACGAGTTATCTCGTCTTTGGCAGACTACGCTTGGATTCGCTAAGACGAGATAACTCGTCTTTGGCAGTCAAAGAGTTAAATGCAAATAAACCACTGCTCACCAGGCCCCGCCCCCTCTACAGGTAGGCTACCATTGTCAGACAACAGGGAACAGCTGGTAAAACCACATGGATTTCAACCTCAAGAGCCTGAAAACTACATATCTATTTGTCAATTCTCACATTTTAAGGGGCAGAAGTCAAACAAAAGACCCTTCAGAAAGTGATATTTCCATAATATGTCCCCTTTAAATAAACATGCTCACAGCCTGGTACAGGAACATCAACACCTGAGAGATCAACACACTGCAGCTTTGAATAAATTCAGTTTCTTTGTTTTATTTTATCGTCACTATCACATGATTCCTTTATTAGTGTTAATATGTAGCCTACTGTTAGCTTACACTTACACTTTCATTGTGTTTTTGCAGAGCGCGTGTTGTGTTTGAAGTCATTTGTTTTCTGACTTTGGTGGCATGTTTGTGTCTTTGCATGTTTGTGTGTGTTTTTTTTTTCTTTTAAAGCTGCTAAGTGTGTGTGTGTGTTGAGCCTCCAGGGCCACCGTAGGAAACAGAGAAACAGACACCTTCCACTATAGTGTCTAATATCAGGGGCAAAATCTGACACGAAATAATGCAAATATCTTCTTTTAACCATTTTAGCAGCAGAGACGAGAAGAGAAATCGCCTTCAAACTCAATGTACAGTAGAGCGACAGAGCTGCAACTCTGCAACACATCATTGAAAATTCATCGAGATTAATTTCTTGTATTAATCCAGAAGCAAATGTTAAAATTTGACTGAACCAGGATGATGCTGAAGCTGGTGACCTACAAAAACACATCGTCCCTGCTGCTGCGGCGCTCTGTTAAGAGATATTGATTGATTATTGATTTGTTTTTGTTTTTTGTTTCTCATTTAATGACAATAAGACAAATCCACAGAACGAAAAAACAAACTGCACAACGTCTCTGTTTATTCAGTTCGTGGGGGGAGTCGGCCTGAACAGAGACGTCAGTGTAGCTCAGACTGGACTTAAAACAAAACCAGAGCATCTCAAAGGACTTCACACACACACACACACACACACACACACACACACACACACACACACACACACACACACACACACACACACACACACACACACACACACACACACACACACACACACACAGACCCCCTTGTGACTGAGCGGTCTCTGAGGGTGAGTCGATGTGGGCTGTCGGCCAGCCAGGCCTTTCATCCTGCTGCCTCCGTCTCTCTCTCTCTCTCTCTCTCTCTCTCTCTCTCTCTCCGACACACACCCTGTGTCTCTCGGCCGCCTTTTCTTTGTCTCTTTCTGTATGAAACACACACACACACACACACAAAAAACACACACACACCATTTTCCTGCTTCTACGTCTCCATCTCCTGTTCGCCGTTCCTCCCCTCGTCCTCTCTCTCTCTCTCTCTCTCTCTGTGTCTTCGTCTAATTTCCAGTTTGAATGTGAGGACGGACGGCAGCGTGCCAAACAACACATTACACACACACACACACACACACACACACACACACACACACAGACCACGGATGCTGGATGTGAAGTAGGTCAGATGACATGTGGCTGAACGCGCTGCAGCAGGAAGAGTGAATTAACATACATGTGAATTAACATGTTTGGCGTAGCGAGGACGAGGCACAGGAGAGAGAAAGACACACACAGAAACACACACTCACACAGAGAGACACACACACCTGGACACACAAGTAATCCACAGCAGAAAAACCAACAACGTCTCTTGTGCGGCCAGCTGCTCTGGATAGGAACTGTCACAGTTATGACATCATCGCCTGATCACCGATCATTATTTTACGTAAGCGTTGAAGTTGTTCCCTGGATGATGAAACTAACAGAAACGTCATCACTGTTTCCTTCTCTTTGTTTTCCACCTTTTGAGGTTTGACTGGTCCTCTTTTAATGACATCATCATGCTGAGCCCCCTTCTTCTTCTTCTTGTGTTTAATGACACATGAGTGGAGCCACAAACTGTTTATTTCTAAAATTTCAATGAGCATCTATTGACATTAGCATCATAGATTTAGTGTCAAAGCGAAAAAAAACGCCTCTTCTTCTTACTTTGATAAAAGGACAAGGCTGATTTACCTCTTTTATTTTGACATTCCCATATTACAGTAGTATCAGTAGTTAAAGGATTTTACTTTGTTGTTAATCAGTGGTGGTGATTAACACATTTATTCTGACAGGACTAATGCTTATTATTAATTTATCATAACACAACTTGCCACTGTGCAGCTATTTCTCACCAGGCAGAATATGAACTATTTTAAAACAACAATTCACTTGCTACAGTCTCCAAGCATCTCTTCATCATGTCTTTACTGCTCTGTGATTGGCTGATCAGCTCCTCACTGGTCCGTCCATGTAAACTGGACCTATGCTTTTCCACATGAGTGGAGCCACAAACTGTTAATTTCTGAAAATTTCAATGAGCATCTATTGACATTAGCATCGTGGATTTAGTGTCAAAGTGAAAAAATGCCTCTTCCTTCTTTTTCTCATTCTCCTTCTTCCAATTCTTCTCCTTCTCCTCATTCTTCTCCATATATGTATATATATGTGTGTATACAGTATGTGTGTGTGTTATTAAACTATGTTCAAGCTGCTATTACAATAGTGGAATAAAATGATCAGAAATAGACAATGAAATCGTTAATCGCAACTAATCTCCATCTAAAATCTCATGATCATGACAGCCCCCGCACCCCCCCACCCCCCCACCCCCATCCCCCTCCTCCATCAGTTACACCACCCAGTGAAATGATGTCATGCTCCAGGGAACCATTGCAACCCACACACACACACACACACACGAACACATAATGGGGGATTTGCTGAGTGCAAAAACACATTTTCACACACTGTCACCATTTACAGCAGAGCCTGACCCCCCCTCACCTCTCCTCACCCTCCTCACCCCTCCACGTCTAAAGATCGACACCGTCTGAATACAACGACTTCTTGGCTTCTCGTCTGCGGTGGCGTCGCAGAGAAAAGACTTTATTTTCTAAAAGTTGATCCTCTTGGCTGCTGCAGCGTTTCTGAAGGACTATTACTATTATAAAAGCTGTGTGTGTGTGTGTGTGTGTGTGTGTGTGTGTGTGTGTGTGTGTGTGTGTGTGTGTGTGTGTGTGTGTGTGTGTGTGTGTGTGTGTGTGTGTGTGTGTGTGTGTGCATTCCTGCTGGATTGTTTGATTTGTGTGATTCGTCCTATTTGCCTCTGAGAGTGAACGTCTGGTTTCCTGTGGGAAATCTTCTCTCTGCTCTCACACTGAGTGACAAATGGAGATTTAAGTGAGTGAGTGAGTGAGTGAGTGAGTGACCCTCTCATACATACACATATATTTAATAAGAAAAGCATCTGTGAGCGTAAAGAATGTTAAATGTTAAATATATGTGCATATATGTATACAGTACGTAGTAGTACGTGTATATGTATATATAAATGTGGATGTGTATGTATAAAAATAGAAGTTCACAGAAGAAATAAAAAATGTTGCATGGCGACATGTTTCAGACCTAGGAATGTATTACGATGATAAGTTGATGTCTGGTCTGCAGCAATTATTTTTATTTATTTATCTTTTGTTTTGATACATTTATCTAATTTGTAACAGGATTTCTTGAAAAAAGGGGTCGACTACGTTAAGTTCGCTTCTTTCTGCCCCCTTTCATTCAGGAGTTGCATTATTTACTTATTTTTTTGTATTAAACTGTTTTTATTTTCTTAAATAAATGAAACAAACAAACTAAACTATACGTGTGAGTTGCAGACACAAAGTGGTCACACTCTCTTGTTCCTGAAACACAGTGAAGTATATCAGAGGTTTTAAAGAATATTATGATGAGTGAAGCTGACCTGGACCTTTTTCATTTTGGAAAACAAAATATCATGATTTCATTGTTTTATCTTTTACATACATTAGAGTTAAGCAGTTTAAATTATTATATTATATTCAATCTCAGTTTCATGACCTTTGTCCTTGGCTTTACTCTCTTTAGTTGCAGTAGATTTATTCATCTTCATCAGTTGTACATTATCTCCATTCGCTCCCCAGTTTTCCACAGTTCCCGTCATTGTCTCATTTAAAATCCTTTTTTAAATAAGACCAGTGTGTTTTTATATCTGTGTAATTCTGGTTATAATCTCCATCAGTTTCCTCCACAGCGTTGTTCACTGACACATTCCTGTAACGATGCGTCCAGCTGGACAAACGGTCATATGACCAGATCAGAAACAAATCAACTACTGTGTCAAATTAATTCTTTTGCAGCACAGCAAAGAGGGATTATTATTATTATCACTATAATAATAATAATAATGTGGAACCACACGGCGGCCTCACATGTCGCTGATGTCATTTCGCTGGAAGCTCAGAATCAGTTCTGAGCTTCACACAAATCAGCGTCTGTCCAAAATATCTAAATATCTAAATATAAACTCCCGGCAGCTGGACGGTAATAAAACAAAGTTGTTCTTGTGTAAGTGGCTCAGAGATAAACCTACATGTACGAGTGTGTGTGTGTGTGTTTGTGTTTGTGTGTCTGGAGAGGGGATGCAGCTGCTCTGCATGACTGCACGGCTGACGGATGTGTGTGTGTGTGTGTGTGTGTGTGTGTGTGTGTGTGTGTGTGTGTGTGTGTGTGTGTGTGTGTGTGTGTGTGTGTGGGAGGTAGCTACATACGGAAAAAAAGAAGAGGTGGAATGAAAATGAAAAAGATGTTGTAACACCTTTTTTCCCTTTCGTCCTGTTTTCTGTGTGTGTGTGTGTGGACGGAAGTGAGCTTCACTTTTGAACACGACGATCGATCAGTCGATCAAACGATCACCGTCACCGTCACAGTCGTGATTGATCCACCTGGATGAACGTGTTGTTAGAGTCATTTCTGTGATTTCGTTGAACACTGGTTTTATTTTATTTTGATTTTCATTTCGTCTTCTTCTTCACTCCTCTTGAACATATCTGAGACGCCGGCTCTGACTCATCTTCACATTTTCCTCACAAGTCACCGTGTTTAAAAACTTGAAACTGTTCCCAGATCAGCTTTAAAAAATCTGGGGGATCTGGGGGGAGGGGGTTGTAGGATTTGAGCTGCAACTGAGGCCAGTGCAGAAGAAACTGGGAAGTGTGTGTGTTTAAAGACTGTGGCTGCTGTTTGTTTCTAAATGCCAACAAATCCCCAGATACCGACAGCGTTAGTTCATCTTTAAAAAAAAAAAAAACTCTGTCTGATCCAAACTGTGACCTTCATTTACCAAACTCAGCGAAGGATCTGGCATCATGTGTGATTTACGAAAGGTATGTTAGGTTAAAATCTGGCGGCTGAAAACTATTCGTAATATATATAATATATTGCATATTCCTGCTTTAGAGGCCTCGTCCTGCCTCGGCCAAGAAGAGTGACTTTACTGACATTACCAGATTCAAAAGGGGGAGTTATTTGTACATTAATAGAGTTAGCATCAATGTTTGAGGAAATGAAAGGGGAATTGCCGTTTTTTTACAATCTGGACCTTATTTCTAGCATAAAACGGTACTGAACAGGTATATCGCACGGATCAGTCGCTCCTAAATCGGGGCTCTGATGTCCGGCAAGTCTGTCGAAGTTTCTGTTCAAACAGCTGACTGATCACACTCTTCAAGTTCAGTCTTTCAAGCTCTCAACTTCCTGTTCTTACATGATGAACATGTGGCTGTCGTATAGCTACTACACAGCCAGACTCTGTCCTGCAGTTATACACCAGATCACATGTGCAAACACCTGGTCAGACCTAACGTGAGATTTTAGCATACGCTTTGCTGCACATTCAGATTAATAAATGACGATCCTTGCGTCAGATTTGGCGTGTACAGTACACACCTTTTTTTGGGAGGGGGGCGGGGGTGTAAGCACATTTGACGTCCTTGGTCTTTACTTTCTGAAGTGCAGTTCCTCCAACAGCCACTAAATGCTGATTTTAGCTCATTAACTTTATTGTAAAAGGAACAATTGTAGATAAATACAGTCTGTAAATTCATGTTCAGATCATTTTAAAATTTGCAAAACTGTCAACTTCAGTCCTTAGTCATAATTATGTTATTATATTAAAAGCTTCTGCAGTGTAATTATCTACAAGTAATCAAACTAATTTACCTATTTTGCATTTGTCAACGTCTGGTTGTTGTGACTGAAAAGAACCAACGAACATCCACCCTCATCCGGTCTGAAGGGCCTTCAACAGGATATAAAGAGCTGTGTGTTTGGCTTCAGCTGTTTTCATTCAGTAGTAACCCACGAAATGTTTGTGAGTGAAGAATGAAAAAATCCAGTTTTTCCTTCAGAGAGTCTCTCAGATCGGAGCGGCGGGCGGAGCGTGTGACTGACGGAGGATCTGACACAGTGTCGGCTTCGTACTGAGGCTCTGATCCGTCTCCTCTCGCTCTGACAGACGGGAGTCGAGTCGCCGTTGTCCCGAGGTGATGCAGACGGCGAAGAGCTGTAATTAACGGCCTGAGAACGCAGGCGCTCTGACGTCCTGCCCACACACACACACTAACACACACACACACACACACACACACACTGTTAAAGAGATGGGAGGCTCCACCTGCTTCACCCACTCTCCCAATTACTGAACTCAGCTGGAGGTTCGTCGGCTCCGCCCGTCGCTGTGAGCGTGACCTTGTGTTATTAATATCTGGCATAAAATACATGTACAGAGATTGTTGGTGTCTTGTTATTCACATGTTCAGCTCATATTGTAGAAACTCCAGAGAAAAAGAAGAAGAGGAAGAAGAAGAGGAGTCCAACCTGGATTAATGCCGTGTCTCCTCTGGTTTCCTGTTAATAAATTCTAGGTCATGACTGGTTCTGTGACTGAGCCACCTTCTGCTGTTAAATTAGTACAAGAGGATTAATTACTTCTATATTCTTGAAACAACTCCTGATAGCTGCTGCAGCGATGTGTGAACGTGTACGACAGGACGCAGCGACATCACACTCATGTGGGCGTGGGTAAAGCTCCACGTTGATCCATACAGTATAGATGATATAAAAACGTCTCTCTTTAGTAGCTCTGGTAACAACAGGTCAATAAAAGGAGAGGAGATGCTGTTCTGGCCTTTGTTCTGATTGGCTGTCAGACTGTTTTCTGACTGGTCCAATCAAAATAGAGCAGATTTTTAAGGTAAAAACACTCAGAAGTTGTGTAACCAATCCTTTTGCATTTCCTGTTTGCATCCAAATGCAATCAACGTCCTATCGGTAAACATTTGAAAGTAGCGCCGACTTTTTTACACTTGCAACGGCTCCTCGTTCCACCGAAGGAAGAAGCCGCTGACTTGGGACACAGCTGGAGGAACCGAGGCCTCGTTCACACAGAAACAGAGCTTCACCCAAAACTATATTTTCTCGTTCATTTTGTTTTCAGATTTCCCCGCTCTGGGACCTGTTTCCAAAAAATACTGTTTTCACCCCCCGAAGACACAATTTCTGTCTCGACAAAATCCTAAAAGTGCTGGGATGGTCGGTCCAGGCAATGGGCGGGGCTTGGTGACTGTTTTGTTGTGACATCACAAAGTTGCACAAGTCCTGACGGCCGGTTTCAAGGCTCAGTTTCTGAGCATTTCTTGTTTAAACCTGAAGTCTGGTCTCTCCTCCTCTGTGTCTCTAACCCTCCTCTCCTCCATGTGCATTTGTTTTCAACAACGAAGCCGGTGAGAAATCAATCCATGGAGCGGTGGATAACGTTATTTATCATCTACCATGTTAGAGAGAGAGCCTCCATTCTCCCTGGAACTAGTTACAAGTCATTGATTTAACCAGAAGTAGGACTGTGAAGCTGGGAGCTAAGGTGGAAATGCAGTAGAGTTAAGGTGGAAATCCTCTTTAATATCAACATACTTTTAGCCTGTAAAGAGCTTCAAGTGCAGACGGAGGTGAAACATCTGCACCATATTCAAACCTGTTCCTGAGATTTTATACAAACACTCTGCTAAACCCAGCAAAGATGAAAATCATTCATATAGTCGATCTCTTTGACAATAATACTATATCAAAGCAGCACCAGCAGATCAAACCATAACCTAAAGGCTGAGATCCCTGTGGAAGCTCTGTCCGGCCCGGTGCCACTGAAACATGCAGCTATAACGTGGCAAAAATAACCGTATTCACTGAGACAGAGACAGAGCTAGGATCATCGTCTTCCTCCCATTCAGGATGATCCAAGCTTGAAATAGACGCATCACTCTGCAGCTGACAGCGTCCTGGCAGCGCGGCGATGGTGGGGGCGGAGAACCCGTTTCAATATTTAGCCACGGCATGATGAAAGCCATCACTCACGAGGAGGAGAGACGGAAGGAGAGGGAGTCAGGAGGAGCTAAAAATTGAGTGTTTCCACCAAAGACTCACTTCAGTGTTATGCAAGTGTGAGAATAATCCATTGAGGATTTTTCTGCTGCTTCACGTTTTTCTCCCGGTAAAAGTGGGACAGAGGCCGAGGTTAAGGATGTACTGTACTGACTGACGACGACGACGATGATGATGAAGGATGAGGAGAAAAGAAGAAAGCATTCGGAGTAAACAGACAGAGAGAGGTTTACTCACAGATACTGGAACACCTGCTGTGTTTTGTAAAACATGACTGTTGTTGTTTGTTCTGATAGAGAATATTTACTGGAACAACAGGAGGGATTTAATCTGATCCAAAGTCACTGTTTCACTGTCAGCTGTCAGATTTGAAACACTGATTATTTCAAATGTACTCATTTAAAGCTCCTTCAAAATAAAGGTAGATGTTTGTATTAAAGCTCCATACAGTATAAAGGTAGATGTTTGTGTTAAAGCTCCATACAGTATAAAGGTAGATGTTTGTATTAAAGCTCCATACAGTATAAAGGTAGATGTTTGTGTTAAAGCTCCATACAGTATAAAGGTAGATGTTTGTATTAAAGCTCCATACAGTATAAAGGTAGATGTCCATGTGTAGTGTGATTATAAAGCAGCTCTAGGTTCTATATTAATACTGTGAAAGTATCAAAGCCTCAGTCCACAGAAAAATGCAAACAGCCTGTATTCAGAAACTAAGCCTTAAAACCAGCCGTCAGGACTTCCTGTCACTTTGTGATGTCACAACAAAGCAGTCACACAAAGCCTCGCCCACCACTTTTTTTCTTTTTCTTTTCTGGATTTGGTTTCTCTGAGTGTTTTATTCTGAAACCTTTCCTTGGATCAGTCATGAAACCGTCTGATTTCAGTCTGTTCTCTGCAGCTGAGCCTGTAACTGCTGCTGAGGTTGAATCTTTACCCTTATTTCCCTCGGACTGCCGCCTTTAGCTAACTAACATGTCTTTTTTTTTAGTGGTGAAGATCTCCGAGCAGTAAACCTGTCTCTCCATCTTTAATCCTGTGGTTTGTTCTCTGTGTCCTGCTGAACGTCACATCTCACCGGTTGTGTAAAAAACATCACGGGCTCAGCTGCAGTCCAACGTCTGTGAAAGAAAAGAGGCCGAGGGCGTTTTTTTTTTTGTTTTTTTTTACCTGCCTCTATAGTGCTGGCCGTCCATTTCATGTGTGGACAGCAGCACCGGACACACAAAGACGGACAGACGGACCCCTGCGGTCGTCGTGCACTTTTCAGCTGCAGTTTAAAAGCCTTTTGAACAGGTGGAGAGGTGCGCTTTGTTCCCTCCATCTTTCTTCAACCTGTTTTACTTTGTTACTGAGCCGCCTGCCTCCTTTCATCTCCTCACACAGCTGTAAGATTGACATGCTCCACCTTTTGTCTCACTTTAATAAACACATATTGCAGCAGAGATGACATTTCTTCTTTTATGTCCACCTCCCTCCCTCCCTGGGCAGGTTATTGATCAGCGCTGTCGATACAGGCCTGCCTTTTAACTCAGTTAACTCTGTTCATGGCTCGACTCTATCGGCTGGTGGGCAGGGACGGACGACGGATGATGGACGACATCCGTGTTTCTCTGATCATTTGATTAAGAACGCCGAGTTGTGAAATATGTACCAGTCATTATGTCTGTCAGGACGTTTGCTACAGGAAATGGAAACGAAACTGAGCTCAGTTGTCCCTCGGATTGTGCAAATAAAGTTTCATTTGTTGAAGCACATTTCTTCCAGTGTGAATAACAATAAAATAATCAGTGGCAGTTTAACCTCCACATTTTCCCAGGGTAGACGGTTTGACCTTGACCAGATTAAAACTCATGTTGTCCTACGGCTCAGACGGAGTCACCAAAATGTTGGTTTGCACCTTCATCGTTCAGAAACAGAATACCAAACACCACATACAAATACTGGATAATTGAGCCAGAGCACAACGGATGTGGCGCTGCACATCTGTAGCTGTGTTTTACAACATCAGCAAGAAAAGACAAAACATCTTTCTCTGAATCGCTGAAAGACAATTGGTACGAAGCCTAAAAGACACACGTTATAACTACGGCATAAAAAATCTAGCTCAGGATTTTGAAGTTGTGTTTTTCTTACGGACCGACTCACTTCAAATGCGACTTGCCGTCTTTTTTCCTCAGTGTAATATCAAATTTATGAAGGAAAACATTACACTAACTCAGAAATGAAACTGATACTGTTGCTAGTTTTAAGATGTCGTGGGATACCTTATCGCCCAACCTGACTGTAGACCAAAACTGTTTTTGCACCAGGTTGTTAACATGTTTATTTCTGCTGTGGGGACAGACTCACTGCTCTAGACTGACTCTAGTGGTCAGCAGAGGAACTGCAGCTTCTGTCGATCTCCCTCTCCTCCTCTTGTCGTCTTTGTCTGATGTATTTTTTCCTAAATCGTGTCTCTGGACCTTAGAGCAGCAGCTTCTCACAGAGATAATCGACACTCCTGCTGCTTCTGAAGCTGCAGAGTGTGAACTTGGCTGGAGGTGAGTCTCCGACGGCTCGATATCCGTGAACAGTAATAACTCAGCGCCGCAGGAGGGGTGGGAGGGGGGCAGGCACTTTAAAAAAAAATAAAGCCGGGGTAAACGAGCAGGGAAATGTGTTGAACTAAAGCTCAGGTGTGTGTATGAGTGAGAGAGAGAAAGAAACAGTGTGTGAAAAGGTCAAAGCCTCGACCATCGATCATGCAGCACACAAACATCTCAGCAGGAAACAGACCTGAGAAACCGATCGATCACATCAACCATTCAGAAAAAGATGCACACACACACACAGGATGATCTTACATACTAGATAACTACTAGTGAACACTCAATTCAGATTCGGATTCAGATTCAGCAAAGAGAACAGGTAAATAATAGTTAATGCTCACTTCCTGCTGTTTGAACCTCAAAATAAGAGTATAAGAAGAACAAGCGACCAAAATCAAACATCTCTTGTGGCGTTACACTGTCGTCTGCTGCAGACTGAGGGCAAACATGTCTTTGTACTTTATCTATCCGTCTGCTACAGACGTTGGAAGTGTGTTATTCTTTGATTATCTACACCCGTTAGATTTGATCGATCGCTCAGGGACAGTTTTGAAATCTGAAACACTTCAGTTACGCAACGTCCCCGCAGATTTCGACTTCAAAAAGAGCTTGAGATGTTTATATCGTCGTGTGAGAGTAACGAGGTTCAAGGCTCGACTCCACCTCTACACTCTGTACACTGTGTAGGTCTGTGTGTGGAATAAATGATAATGTTTTCTTACCTGAGTGGATCGGACAGCAGCGGATCAGACATGGAAGAGAGGGGAGAAAAGAAGAATAAGTTAGTCTCATTAATGTAACACAGGATTTCACAGAAGAAACAGACTCTTTGTTGAAACTCAGGATCGATCGATACAGCAGCATCGTCATTAAAGAAGAGGCTGCTCCTCTTCGGCGTCTTTTACCGAACGTCAGCAGCTTTTCAAAACTCTAATGAATTAATTCAGAGCCCGGAGGCTGCAGGGAAGAAACAGCTTCATCAGGCTGAATGAGAAACACTGGATCATTTATATCGTCAATAAACTCCAAAAAAGTCCTGTTTGTTTCTACATTAAAACCTACATGGATTAATTGTGTCTGTCAGACCTGATTTTACCGCAATTACTCATCAACTTTCAATCAATTAACAGGATAAAACACAAAAACAGCTTCACTATTGGGGTGTAGGGTAAGGTTTGATTCCCAAAGGTCTGGCCCTACAGTGGCTCTGAGGGTTTTAACGCACTGCAACTTAAAAAGAAGATGCACAAGAAATTCAGAAAACACTCAACAACAGAAATGTTTCTGGGGACACAAAAACAGCACAACAGACCTAACTGGGAGGCTTTTGTTCAACGCCTAAAGACTTAATAAGATCTAAGGACGGCTATCTCTCCTTAGTGGTGTTTAAAAATGAGATTTACTATAAAATATATTCAAATATGTAGAGTTATCCTAGCACACCAGTCTGTAGCCTGGTTAGTCACATGTATTGTTTTCTGAATTTGTTGCTCGTTGTGTCTTTGCATGTTTCTTTTTAGTTGCAGTGAATTCACCTCTTGGGGCCACTGTACTGTGCCTTGGGAAAATTGCAACTGGTAATTTGGACAGTAGTGTTTCTGTATTTAGCAAGTTTCACACATTGAGCGGACAGAGACAGGAAGAAAGAGTCAGGAGGAGACAAAAATGTAGAAATGAAGAAGAAAACGAGGTGGTGGGGTGGCTGAGAAGAACACAGTCATCAGAGACGCTCTTGATTTCATTCTGACTTTCCTTTGTCGAGCAGCCAAGCAGCTTTTATTATTGTGCACTTCAGAAATGAAGCAGCAGCAGCAGCAGCGTCGGCTCACTGCTCAAGCAGATCTGGAAATAAGCCGTGCACCGACCGAGCGCCCGAGTATAAATGTGGGTGGATGGTTGAGCTCGAGAGCGGCCCTGCTGAGTGGGAGGAACCACTCAAAGATTACAGTATCTGTCTTAAATCAGCTTTTGTTCTGCTTATTCATCCACAATAAAAGACTTAGCGGGAGCCTGTATTAACCTGTTTCATCTCCAAAATATTAACTCTGTGCTCTGACTGTGCACACTGGAGAGTCTGAGCCGGGTAGTGTCACATCTTTCACATCATGGACTGAACTCAAACCAGAGGAATGAGTCATGAGTGAAGCTTCAAGACTTTCTCTGTGTGTCTCTGCACAAGAACTAAATGATCACAGTCTTATTTGGCTAATTAGCACCAGCATACAACACCTACAGCTAATTCATACTGGGAAGGAGGCATCAGTGTTGACTGGCATTGAACAGAAAAGATAGCAGCATGTTAGCATTTGTAATTTCTGCTGTTGGACTTTGCTGCTGGACCAGAAACTGAATCAGTATGTTACTGTAGCATCTCTCCTCTGACCATGTTAGCATTTTGCTAGTTGGGCTTTAGACTTTTGGTTTAGATGAGTTAAGTCCCCCACATAATTGGGCGTACTGTAGCGCATGTGGAGCAATTGGCCGAGCTTCATAGATAAAACGTTTGCCATAGCCGGTCGGCAAACAAGCCAGAACGTCATTCTTGGACAGCAAATGGCGTAAACTTACAACATTTGAATATCTTTACAGTCATATAGAAATATCCGTGGTTCCTGTTGATGTTTCCTTTCTCCGAGGGGACGGTGAGAACTGCAACAGGAAGACGGGACTTTGGCGGGTGGCTCGTCCCGGCCAATGAGAGGCCGATCTTCCTTCAGCTCTTGATAATGTTCAACTGCTAATTGGAATAACAGCAAAGCTAGCAGCATGTCAGCATTGTCGTTTTTCCGGTTTTCCTTGCCTTTTCTGATTGAATAAGCTACAATGAGCTTTACTGTGTATTTCTACATTACTCAGGCTGTGAAGTCTAAGCAGCTGTGTGTATAAACATTACTCCTACATGTATGAACACGCTGGACGTGAAACCTCCAGCTGTAATCCGTAAGCTTCGCTCCAACCAGACTGTGTTTTGTTACGGTATTTTTTTTTTTCAGGAGGATCAACAAGCTCCATTTCATCAACACTTCATGTTCCACGTTCACAGTCATATCCATTCACACCTCGGAGCTGCCATATGAAAACCGAATGTGCCAATATGAACGGACATGGGGCCCAGCTGCCTCCTCGTAACCTGTCAGATCATTGTTCCCTAGACATCACGCTGCATCATAAGAAGTCACCCGTAGTGAGGAAGGAGAACCAGAACCAAACAAGCCAAGCAGCATCGTTTACAAAGGAAACTCTCTGTGTGCTGAAGAAATAATTCATCTGTGCCACGGGAAGGAAAGCCCCAGTTATTCCCCCGGCAGGGCAGATTAGAGCAGAGAGAGTCGGTGACCAGACGAGGAGAAAAGTGTGTCGAGGTGTTTTCAGCACAAAGAATGAGTCAGACAAAGCTCGGCCTGCTGGGATATCACGTCTGCAGACACAGATACGAGGATGGAGGAGGAGGGGAGGTTTAATCTTCGAGTGGGTAAGAGATGAGAGCGAGCACCTGCAGCTCCGGCGAGTGTTTCCCTCCACTGTCAACCTCAGTTACACTCTTTCATTCCCGTCCCACAGCTTCACCGTCTAATGGAAAAATAAGTATTTCTGTCTCATCGTAGATTAGAGGCTGTCATCAGACGGCGTGGCAGCGCTCCAGGACGCCACATGAGGTCTCAACATGCTGTTTTCTCTGCAGACAGATGGCCACTCTCGGGCCGTAGCCTGTTTGTTTTCTGTCTTTATGTCCGTAATGGCCGACAGTGCAGAGGGGGACGGGCAGCTGCTGGACACCGGCCAACATGACTCCATGTTTCACCACACGGCGAAGATCAGGACCTCAACACTCTTCTATCTGTGTCCCTGTTATCAGTTAACAGTCGAGCTAACTAAGGTTATGTTTATATGACGATATCGGACTATAGAAGAACTTCTTGCCTTGATTTGAATCTGCCGTTTTTAGTTAGTTTGTTGGTTTAGTAACTCCTGAGTTGAGTCTCAAGTGCAGCTACTTGTCGTTCTTGTTGTAGTTGTCATTGTCATTATTAGAAAGTAACAAAGCGCAACTTCTCTAGAAAGTCAAATTACAACGACATTTCATATTTGTACAAAATAAAACCTGGTATTGAGAAAAAGCAATATCGGCCTCAAATAATCAGCAGCATGTTTGTACAGTATCGGCCATCAGCTAAGGCCGATGTCAAAAGAACTGGTATCGACATTGACCATAAAGAATCCATATCGGCCGACCTCTATATCACAATATTGGACTATAGAAGAATTTCTTATCTTGATGTTCACTGACTTTTGTAACTAGTAACTACTTGCCCTTGTTGTTTTTGTCTTCATTAGTATAGTAGTTTTACCGTTGTTGTTTCCATCCATCCATATATGTATCATTCATCAATCCATCCATCCACCTACCTACCCATAAATCCATCCATCTATATACCTATCTACTATCTACCTACCTATCCTTAAATCTATCCATCCATCCATCCATCCATCCATCAATTAGTCCATCCATCCATCTACTTATCTATCCATCCATCTACTTATCTACCCACCCATCCATCCATCCACCCACCTACACATCCATCTATGTAAATGTACTCTGTGTAGAAGTAGAAGTGTTAAAGAAGTGATAGAAGCTGCAGCGTTCGTGGTTGTTTTACAGAACCATGAGGTGATAAATGACTCGACCTTCTGGGATGTGACTGATCACTTTCTGTAATGGCTACATAGTCTCTAAGAGAAACTTTCATCAACTTTAATATGACTTTAAAGTGACAGAGTTTGTCTCAGAGCACACAAACGAACAAAAGAAAAAGCAGTTTAATTGAGTCACAGCTACATCACATTAAAGAGTCTCATCATAAGATAAAGTGCTGCAGTGTTTAAAAGTATTATGCTGAGGTCACTCAGTGTGAGGCGCATTTAAAACAACGTCTAGGCTTAAGTGAACAAGTGATTACATTACTCGCTGAGATTCACAACATTAGAGCCGTTAAAGTGAACGGGTCTGTGATGTCCTGCAACAACATGACAATAAAACAAGTTCCTGAAGCTGCAGTATTTCAAGAATAAAAGTGAAGTTATATAAAAGATCCCGTTTCCTCCGGAGGGGATGAACCAACCTTTCCAACCACATTACACCAACATCTGTTTCCCATTAGTTTCCTCAGAGTATCTGATGTAACTCCGCAGAAACCGGGACACGACAGTCAGGTGGGTGTAGGTGGGTTTATCAAACAGTAAAATGTACACTCTCAAGTTTAACAGATGAGGAGGGCCGATGAATTTGGACGCTCAATTAATCATTTTGTTCAGATTTGTCAGAGGGGGGAAGAAAGAAAAAAAGAACGAAAGAGTGAAATCACAAACAGATGGTTCAGTGTGCAGAGTCTCATGTCATGTTCCCTGCAGCTGATACATAACTTACAAACAAATGAAACACAGTCATCTCATATTTCCAAACATCTGGACTGCATCGAGTGTCCGTCATGTCCCAATGACAAACAGCAGGAGTTTACGCAGAACAGTGTGTAACTGCACAGTTAGCTGCAGCACTGAAGGGACATCACCCATTCATAATTAGATTTCAAATTTACAGTGGATTTTAACATACCACATATCACTTTTGGCGCTTACGCCTATACTATCTATATGTTACAGAAAAACAGACACAGAAAAATATTTTATCAAATTGTGTACAGGCATTGTTTAGCATTTAATGTGTACAGTTTATATTGAACTTTTTGTGTGATTTGTGTGTGTTTTTAATTTAATATCTACTTTGTATGGCCTTTAAATTGAAATTTAAAGTTGTATTTTAATGCTAAACTCTTTGCACATTGGTTGAGGCAATGTAGGACTTTTATCTGTTAAATGCATGTTATGGTATCAATACATTCTTCTTAATAAAGAAAGAGGAACATTAAAGGTCTGTGATCTGTTCTGTTTCAATATGAAACAAGTCACAACTCATTTAAGAAAAACAGGTCTGAGTTTCATTGTTTAGCTGTAGAACTGATTCTAAATTACAAGATGGTAAAAAAGTTAATTTGGATAAAAACAATATACTTTTGGTATCTTTGATATGATCCCTGTGGGATGACTTCAGCATCTTAACCAAGCTTTCTCCAGTGAAAGAGGAAATGTGCGATTTTTCAGAGGCAAAGTGCCTCTCAGTCTCAGTGTTGTAGAAGTGCAGTCTGTCTTTTTCAGTTTAACTTTAAATGAATGAAGACTGACACACAGAAGAACAGCCCGGTTTGTTGTAAAGGCAGCAACGTACACACATCTGTATCGTCTGCATAGAAACTGACATGGAAATTAATGCTGATACTGACCATCTGAAAAAAAGGAGTGGAAATACAAAGATCAAAGCAGCACAAACATCTTTTTCATTTCAACATGGCCAAACGTATTTTGATTTCAGTGGTTTTGAAATGTGCCATTACCTATCAACTTCTCCAACACAACATCATTGTCCACAATCACTTCATCACAGCTGGATGGATTTTTCCTTTGATAAATAAGACTCCCTCAGTGCTATTCATAGCTGTCTGTGAACATAGCTGGGTTTTTAGCTCAGCAGAAACATGAGTAATTTTTTAATAAGCTACATATTTCTTGTGTTTGTGGTTCAGTCTGGAGGCTGGAAATAGTTCCTCTAGTTCCTGTCTCACACAGTCTTCTTCTGCTGCTGCTGCTGCTGCTCCAGCTGTATACAGATGTGATGTTACATAACTGACTCATAAAGAGTGCATTTACTGTATCTTGATGATATTTACTGGACAGAATCAGAAACCTTACTGGAAACAGTTTTGGAAATGTTCTCATGTCACTTTCTTGTTATTTGTTCAAACATACATTATTATTTATTTTCTGATATTGTCATTATGAATTCTGTTCTGTCATTATTTTATCTCATTGCCAGCTTGAGGATGGAGTTGTGAGGGTCTTGATATATTACATAGTGGTTACTTCCTTTTTATGCAATAAATAGGAAAGTTCCTTGTTTTTGTTCAGTAGTTTGGCAGCAATAATGTTCAAAAAAATGATAAAACCCACATAGATGGTGACTTTTAAGAGGTTCAAACAGCTTAAACCAAGAAAAATTAGCAGTAAAAACATTTAACCTGATGAATCGGATAAAACACCAACACTAAATACGAGACAGAGGCGATTCACCATCGTCACAGATTCTGTGAGCATGACGCTTTGTGAGCAGATGAGGACTGCAGCTTCCAGACAATCCATTTAATGCCTTATAATTGATTCATTGAATTTCTGAAGTATATTCTGGCAGCGATGGGAAGTGAATGAAAGGAAGCTCTAAAACTGGGCTAATGTGCTCTCCTCTCCTTTGGTTCCATCTGAAAAGCCTCAAAGCTGCATTTTGGACCAACTGAAGATGATTTAGTGATTTCACAGATTTAACTCCTCGAGCCTGATCCTCAAAGTCCAGAACATTTAAACATCTTTTTTTTTTTTTTTTAAACATCAGTGCCAATAAAAGAAATGTGTGAAATACGATTGGTTCAGAGCTGCTGGGCATTTGTGTGTCATACTTTTCCAGTCACGGTGACATATTGATGAATAAAAAGCCATAAAAATGTAAAAGTAGTAGGAGGACGTGCTACAGTCCATACAGTTTGACCTCTAACGCTCTGCAGCCACGTTTTACATAGAAAAACAACACTGGGTATCTTGTGACTGTTAGTCCACTCATGCAGGAACAAAACAGCTCAAACAAAGTGTGTGACGGCAGTGAGGCGTGATGACAACACCACTGCCGCCGCCGCCTTATCACTTTGCTCCAGACCTCCAAGATCCTACAGATCTAAAAAACGTCTTTGAACCACAAACTCCAGCAACATGTGCAGTTCATCATTATCATAATTGTCGTTGTGTTTCACTGTGGAGTGCAGCGGGAGTCAGATCGCAGAGATCTAGGTCAGATCAGTTTCTGAATGACGGTCAGAATAATCCAGCACAGCGCCAAACAACCACGGTGACACATCGCTGCTGCTTCAAACTGTTAAACACACATCTCCATGAACACACAGACACACACACTGTACTGTAGTTTATTTAGAGTACACACACACAAAAACGACCACTAGAGAGTTTGCTGTGGATTAATCCGCCGCTGAAAATAGTCCCCTATCTCCTGCTGCTTATTTGATAAAAAGGACAGCGACCAGCTAAGCCCCACAGTCAGCCATTTTAATCAAATTCTCCCTCCCCCCCTCGACTACAACAGCGCCCTACCTCACCGTTCCTATGATTACCATGAGTCTAACATTTCGGATCGATCAGGAAGACATCTATCCAATCGGATTTCACCGTGACCTCAACCAGCCAATCACAAGCTGATGACTCTTCTGCATCGTCAAAGCTTCAATGTCTTTGCCAATATCGAACTAAACCAGATTTAAGCCAAATACACAAACCTGTCAGACTAATGACACACACTCTACCTACATATGATCATATCTCGTGATGTATTTTGATTGAAACTGTCCAGTTAAAAAAGAAAATGCACAGCGGCTTGTTTTGACCTGTAGTTACGTTTCGTATTAAGGCGACACCTAGTGGACGTTGTCATTATTACAGCAGTAAAAGGAAAGTGCAGCGACATCGCGTTAATATGAAATATGAAACTAAACCAGAACTAAAAACTTTAAATATCTGAAGTTTTGTGCTAAACAAACAAAAAAAAATCACATTTCTCTGTAAAACTTCATTTGATTAAAGCAGAATTCATCAAGTTCCCTGATAAAAAAACAAACAACAACACAAATTTAAAATCATCAGAAATCAATACAATCAAACCTCTTGGTTGTTGTTGTTTTTTTTCATTGAGACTGTCCAGTAAAAACAAGAAAAGAAAAAATTACGCAGCGGCTTGTTTTGACCTGTAGCTAGTTACGTTTCGTAGAAGGCGACACCTGGTGGTCGTTGTCATTATTACAGCGGTAAAGGGACATTGCGTTAAATACGATAAATAATATTAAGGAGGAGGAGGTTGTGAAGGAAGGATGCGCCAACTAAAAACACAACCATTACTTCACCGTGTTGTTATGTGCAGGCTAATTCATCACATCTTTTCCTTGAAGCTAAAACAAGCCATGGCTGTTATCACCGTAACCATGGTGGCGAAGGTTTTTTGATATGGACGGACTGACACACGAGGTTTGTTTCCTCCTGTTTGTGTTACATCACCAGAGCACTTAACCTCCCTCCCTCCCTCTCTCTCTCGCTCTCTCTCTCTCTCCTGTCTCCGTCTACCTCTCTCGCCCTCAGTCCTCTCAGATCCGATCGATAACGTTCACTGAGCAGATTGTTATTAATCCCTGAGGGGAAAACTGAGCCGTTACACAACCAAATAAAAGGAAGGAGCTAGATAAAACTACATCTAAAGGGGGGTGGGGGTGCTCGCTGCTTGTCCTTCAACAGGGTTCAGCTGACCTTTGACCCTTGAGTAAAATAAGGCAGCGGCTCCTCCAATGCGCCGCCGCCGCTGGTCGATCTGAAACACGGAGGATTAATTTTTACCGAGTGGAAGCAAAACGTCAAGTTCTTCTAAAAGTAACGAGCCGCCAGACGAGAGATTAACAGACATCTTCTTCAGATCAGAGCTGCTGTCGCTTAATCCTGCAGTCTGTGATCCAGCATCGTCTGTAATTAGATTAATGAAGCCGCAGGACCAGGGAGGACAGGAGGGGACAGGGGGACAGGACAAGATGACAGGGGGACAGGAAGGGAGGAGGACAGGAGGGGAGGAGGACAGGAGGACAGGAAGACAGGAGGACAGGAAGGGAGGAGGAGAGGAGGACAGGAGGGGACAGGGGGACAGGAAGGGAGGAGAGAAAGACAGGAGGACAGGAAGACAGGAAGGAAGGACAAGAGGAGAGAAAGACAGGAGGACAGGAGGGGACAGGGGGACAAGAGGACAGGGGGAGAGAAAGACAGGAGGAGAGGAGGACAGGAGGGGACAGGGGGACAGGAGGACAGGAGGACAGGAAGGGAGGAGAGAAAGACAGGAGGAGAGGAGGACAGGAGGACAGGAAGGGAGGAAAGAAAGACAGGAGGACAGGAGGACAGGAGGGGACAGGGGGACAGGAGGGGAGGAAAGAAAGACAGGAGGAGAGGAGGACAGGAAGGGAGGAAAGAAAGACAGGAGGACAGGAGGGGACAGGAGGGGAGGAAAGAAAGACAGGAGGAGAGGAGGACAGGAGGGGACAGGGGGACAGGAAGGGAGGAGAGAAAGACAGGAGGAGAGGGGGACAGGAGGATAGGAAGGGAGGAAAGAAAGACAGGAGGACAGGAGGGGAGGGAAGAAAGACAGGAGGACAGGAAGGGGGGAAAGAAAGACAGGAGGGGACAGGGGGACAGGAAGGGAGGAAAGAAAGACAGGAGGAGAGGAGGACAGGAGGATAGGAAGGGAGGAAAGAAAGACAGGAGGACAGGAAGGGAGGAAAGAAAGACAGGAGGAGAGGAGGACAGGAGGGGACAGGGGGACAGGAGGACAGGAAGGGGGGAAAGGAGGAGAGAAAGACAGGAGGACAGGATGATAGGAGGACAGGATGACAGGAGGACAGGAAGGAAGGACAGGAGGAGAGGACAGAACAGGATGAGGCAGGACGAGGGAGGACGGGACAGCAAGACATGAGGACAAGAGGACAGGAAGACTGGAAGACATAGGAAAGGGCAGGAAGGAAGGACAGGAGGAGAGAAAGACAGGATGACAAGATGTGAAGAAAAGAAAGGAAGACTGAGACAGGAGGGTAGGAAAGGAGGACAGGAAGAAGGACAGGAGGAGAGAAAGACAGGGTGACAGGACAAGAGGACGAGGCAGGAGGAGAGGAAGACAGGAAGAAAGGATGACAGGACAAGAGGACAGGACAGGAAGACAAGATGTGAAGAAAAGAAAGGAAGACTGAGCCAGGAAGATGGGGGAGAGAAAGACAGGAAGACAGGACAAGAGGACAGGACGAGGCAGGAGGAGAGGAAGACAGGATGAAAAGATGATAGGACAAGAGGACAGGACAGGAAGACAAGATGTGAAGAAAAGACACTGGAGGGCAGGGCAGCAGGAAGACAGGATGACAGGATATGAAGAAAAGACAGGACGAGAGGAGGACAGGTAAGAAGAAGACAGGATGAAAGGGACAGGAGGACGGGACGAGGGGAAGACAGGACAGGAAAACTATAGACAGAAAAAAAACAAGACTGGTGATGATCCTTGTGGAGTTGTAGTAAAAAGCAACTGGACTTCTTTTCTTGCTTGAAGACGTTTCACCTCTCATCCAAGAGGCTTCTTCAGTTCTGAGACTAATGCCAGAAGTCCAGTTAGAAGTCCAGTTGCTTTTTACTAAAACTCCACAAGAATAAGATGACCTGGATGACTGAGAACCTTCACGGTTTTTTATTTTTTACTTTACATCTGTAGAATATAATCCGTAACCACGGCAACCACGACATGAACATAAGCAGACATTAACTCATTTTGATCCTAAAAAACAGCAGCTCCTCTGATTCTCTGATTGTTGCACTTATTGTGATTTATACGTAAATATAGGATATAAATACAGTATTCAGATGTGTCCAACAACTTGTATCTCTTCTGACTCTGAGGAGAAGGTGAATTTTAGAAAATAAATAAAAAACAGAATAAAAGAGAGACAGAACACCTTCCTCTCCTCCTCCACATCAGTTTTCTATTACTCCCCCTACCCCCGTCCTGCAGGTTATTTTTAGAGCCTGGTGGATATCTATAGCCTGGGCTCTGCAGCATCTGTCGCAGCTGCTGTTCCTTCACCTTTTCTATTATTTACATCCACATTTACATTTCACATTCGTTTTTTTTTTTTTTTTTGTTCCTACTGTCGGCCTGAGTAGAGCTGCAGTAGAGCCGGCTCTACTCTCCTACTCCCCTGATGTGTGAGTGGTTGTGTGGGAGTGAAGATGTGTAGGTAGCTGCAGGAGGACGAGGAGCCAAAGAAGAGATGAAAATATTCATCTGTTCCTGGAAAACCATAATTCTCATGTTTGTTTGTTTGTTTGTTTTTCACACTAAAACTAGAACAAACCATAGGAAACAAGGTCTCTGCTTTCTGTCACGACATCACCTTTTATCCTTATAATATATAGTTATATATACAGCTCTGGAACAAATAATCAGTATCTCTTTGTGTATGGTAGTCGTCCATTCCAGTGTCTATTGACTTCCAACACAGACACACCTCACCTGACCCAGATCTTATTTTATTAGTATAAAAGTATAAAAACCACTGCTGTGGTGGTCGTCACTATCCTTTTGCAACAAAAACTGTGTTAGTATGCCAGTAGTACCTTAAAAATAATGGGAATTTTAAAAAAAAAATTAACGATTGCTGAAGCCGTGCAAAGCTAGAAAAAGGCTCTTTATCAATGAGAAACAAAAAAGAGTCAGGCTGAGGTTTGCAAACCATAGTGTTGTAGGACTCAAGACTGATTCTTGACCACACTTTCAAGACCAAGACCAATCGACTTCATTTTTACTCGGTCCAAACTAACCCTAACCCCCTTGGTCTTGGTCTTGACTCGGTCTTGAACCCTCAAAGTCTTGGTCTTGTCTTGGTATTGGTCTGCTTTAGTCTTGGGTTAGGTGGTCTTGACAAAAGACAATGAGGATTGGACTCAGGATTGGTGTTGATCTAGGGGTCAAGTTATCCTGGTAGAAAAACTGTCTTCCTTCTGCTCCGATTATTGTTCTGCAACTCCAGCAGGACACTGCTCCATGTCCACACAGCCCGGGTCAATCAAGGTGTGGATGAAGGACCGACCACCAGATCAACAGGACCCTGTCATGATGACCAACCCAATCTCCAGACCTGAACCCCATTGAAAACATCTGGAATGTGATCAAGAGGAAGTTGGATGGTCACAAGTCATCAAAACAAAAGCTGAGCTGCTTGAATCTTTGCACCAGGAGTAGGATGTGAAAGACAAGTGGAGAGCACGCCAAGATACATGAGAGCTGTGATTGAAAATTGGGGTTATTCCACCAAATACTGATTTTTGTGTGATTTTTGTGTGTGTGATTTATGTATATGTATACATGTTTCAACTTGTGACTTATAGACTTTTAAAATGATCTACACTGAGCCTCTTGTGTCTTAAAAAGCTGGAGGCCTGTTTCATGTTGGCATCAGCTTGAGAAGTCAATACTTTGTGGCTATTTTCATCACTAATCTGCCTGAAATCCAACACCAGCACAAACTCCAACCGTTCCCTCCTCGACAGAACTACAGAAATAAAAATAAAGAAAAGTTACCGACAACAAAGTCAAACCTGATTGGACAGTTTTCTTTTCTGCTCGTTTCGCCTCGTCTCGGTTGTGAGAGGTGCCGAAGGTCGAGACGAGGTGACGAGTCTCAGATATCAACTTCACCCTGAAGCTGATGTGGAAAATACTTGGAACAACCTTTAAAACTGCTGCAGATATTCGTGTGTGTGTGTGTGTGTGTGTGTGTGTGTGCATTGCTGAAAATCAGGCACAAACTGTCCCAGAGTGCAGAGTAAGCCTCATATTTTACATAATAGCATTTTGCTGTTACGCTGCAGCACCGTGCTGCCAAAGGAAAGAAATAAACAAATAAATAAAATGAAATGAAATAAATAATTAAACAAATAAAAGCCTAATCCGTCTGGGTGCAGTGGGACTTTGAGAGTTTGGGAGTTGATCTGCCAACGAGCCCAGAAGATGAGACCTTACTTAAAGTGACAGAGAGCGAGAGGCCGGGTGAAGTTTAAACAGGATTTCGAGGGGGGATGCAGCAGGAGATGAGGGGAGGGGGGCTGCAACACTCATGTCCTCATTTTACACTTGAAATATTCACTCTATATAATTTGTGATTAATTATGAAAGAAGCTTATAATTGTACTATTTTAATCTATATTTACTCCTCAATGTTCTTTCTTTGCTATATTAGGTTTATATTACACTGTGACTATGTGTAAAATTTGCATTTGTTAAATTAGCTGTAGAGACCAAAGCTGTTTCTGCACCAGGCTGTAAAGTGAAATGACATTTTAGTATGTTCAGTCTATGGGGACTGACTTCCTGTTGGAGACTCACTCTAGTGGTCAGGAGAGGAACTACAGCTTACTTTTTTTTAACAGACAAAGGGACAAAAGGACATTTCTGACATTACCTTGACATGTTTTGAGTCGAAACATGTCAAGGTAATGTCAAAAATGTCCTTACATCTGTTAGAAAGAAGAACAAACCTCTACTAAACTAAAAAAAGAAGACACAATGCTCCATGATGCAAGAAAACGTTCCACCTTTAGTGAAGAACTGAGTCCCCTCTGTCGACAGTAATCCCAGTTCCCACAGGAGGATAATGACAGTGACAGTGAAAGGTCACGGTTATTGATTCAGCTCGTCCACATCATTAAAGGAGACTTGGTGGACCGACTCAGAGCTTCATGTTACTGTCCTGTAAACCTTTTACTGTAAATCACGTACTTACCGTTCATATTTATCCATTCTTTTCTTCTTTTTTTTCCAAAATGATAAATATATAAAAAGGCTGAACTGAGTCATTTAAGTCTCAGATGTTTTTTTAATTCAGTTTCAGGTCTATTTAAGTCAGTGGTTGTGAAATAAAGGGTTGTTTTCACATTGTTTCATTTTTTTTAGCTCCAACTTGTGGCATACTCCAGACAGTTGGTAGAGACATTCACATAACTAACGGACCGCATGAGAGTTCAACTGTCATGTTCACACTGACCCGACCTGAACAACCAATGGCGTGCCGTTGTGGAGCCAACTTCGGCGATGGGTTAGAATAATAGTAGAAATAATAATAATAATAATAATAATAATAATAATAATAATAATAATAATAATAATAATAATAATAATAGAGAAAATAAAGAATAGGCAACAGCGCACTATCCAGAATTAACAGTAAATCCAATGAACTTAATTTTCCACATTGTAACGAAAAATTACATAATTTAAAAAAAAAGTATTTTAAAGCTGGCTAGTGTGCTGCATAAGTTAATATTTACTTTATCCAGATGTAAACTCCTTCAACACATACACAATGATTTCTTACATTGGTTCAAGTCTTTAATTGGTCAAATAGCCCCTTTTTTGGGCGCTACCCACACGTTTAGCTGTGTTGCTCATTCCATGAATGCACAATCCTTACCAGTTGTACCTCATTGTAAAGGTGACCAATCAGGCTTTCCAACGATATCAAATACAACACCAATTGGTATTATTAAAGGGGAGAAATTATTGACTGAAAAAACGTTTCCGAACATAACAGTACAACTGTACGGCTGTTTTGTGCCGACAGAGATCCACGGATCCACTGACTCATTAATGCTAATTCATGCTAACAGAGTGGATTGAACAGGCAGGGTGTGTGTGTGCAGAGCTGTAGATCATTGGACGAGGCCTCTGTTACAAAGCTGTGTGCACTGGGCCACTGTCATGTTCAAATAGCTGCGAGGCATCGAGCATCCACGGCTGATTTATTGGACGCCGACTGCGAAGGGCTGCAGGCGGAAAAGCGTGTTTTTTTTTCCTCATAAGCAGCTGTTTCCTCGCTGCACATGAACTGAGCCGCTGCAATATTTTCACGCTCATTTGGAGACAAAAGTGTGTTTTGTTTTGTTTTTTTCTCACATAAATCACAACGAGTGCAGCTGTAAGTGATGTCTCCATTGGTAACCGTGGGGCTGCATCTCTAAATGTAAAATCAATCAGTGCACAATTAGCTATCGGTCTAAACTGATGTTGGTGTCAGTGTTGCTGTTGTCGTTATCTGGATTGAACAGAACCAAACAATATTTGTCCAACCGAGCGGAGAGGGCGTCAGAAAATAGATTAGTGATGGGAATTCAGAGCCGGTCGGAGGTGAGAGGCGAAAATACTTTGGATTCTTCGACGAGAACGTGAAACCATTGCTTTGTCATCATTGCAAATTAGAAGATATCGATAATTTTTCAGCAAATAGACAAATGATGTCGATGGATTGATGGAGATGGAACTGGTTCTCAACTGGGACCAGCTCTAAATTCCCATCACTAACCTTAAACTTTAATTTGTCTTATCTACAGTTCCCCCTTGCCATTTTTAAAAATTATTATTATTTTATTTATCTTCATGTGTCTGGGCCACGTAGGTGTTGGGTATGTCTAATGTCTGGTATTAGTATGATCTGTTTTGTTACCGTTACTGTAGTTTCGACTTGTATATATGATGTATTTTTTGAGACTTACTGTCTTCTTCTGAATGGGATGTTTGTTGTGTTGTGTAAATATGAAAAATAACTAAAACCACTTTGATTATTATTATTATCTTATCTACAGTCGTCAGAAGGTAAATGCAAGAAAGACACTGGAGACACGTTGGACGACTGAAGAGCTTCAACATCGTGATTATTACTCTGCTTCGTTTTGCACTTTTCAAATGTGGATGGAAATAAATAGAGAGAGGCGGAAGAGATGGAAAGGAAAGTGCTGCACTGCTTGTATCCAGGCAGAGGGAACTTACCCACAATGCCCCTGTGTACTCACATAATCTGCCACCCTCCCTCCTCTAAAACACACACATAAACACACTCTACTAAGGCAGAGTGCTTAACTCAGCAAACTGCAGGCCAAAGCTGCTATCGCTCATTTGTCCCTTTTGTTTCCCGCTGTTGTTTACTGCGTTGGATCAAAACCACCGTGGAGATCATGAGTATTTCATTTTAAAGGTTTTGTTTTGCCAATATCAAAGCATGCCATCTGATGACATGTGTTAGCTGCACATTACAGACAGACAAACTCAATAAACTGGAACAAATTTATAGTTTCTACGCTTATGGATGGCAACAATTCACCAGTTGTAGCTGTAAACATTGTTGTGTCTGTGAGGGGCCTGAAAGAGAGGTCTTTACAATAAGTCTGAGATATAAAAAGACAGAGTTCATATGACTTATAAAATCAGACTGACAACTGTGACTTAAATGCTCAGAACTGCAAATTGAGCTCAGACGTGACTGACATCTCGATATTTGGTGACGCACAAGAAGAGAACGCTTTGGTGATTATACTCCGACACAAGCTTGGTCATGACCGTCTCAACTTTACACAACTTCTGCAACTTTTTCGTGACTTCTGGAACTTGTACAACTTTAGGAAATCATACATTATTTACGAGACTTGCTCATGACTTTGAAAACTCATACTTCTCTTTGGGAATTCATCCATCCCTTTGGGAACTTATTCATGGTTTGGGAAACTCAAACGTGGCTTAAAGAGCTTCTACGAGCGGTCCCACAAGGCCAGGAAGCTGATAGGTCTGAAGGCCAAACTCTACCACAAACAGAGACACGCAGAGAAGATCCAGATGAAGAAGACCATCAAAATGCACGAACAGAGGAGGACGAAACAGAAGAACGACGACAAGACGCCGGAGGGAGCAGTGCCAGCTTATCTCCTGGACAGAGAGGGACAGTCCAGAGCTAAAGTCCTCTCCAACATGATCAAACAGAAGAGGAAAGAGAAGGCTGGTAAATGGGAGGTGCCGCTGCCGAAGGTGCGCGCCCAAGGAGAGACAGAAGTGCTGAAGGTCATCAAGACTGGAAAGAGACAGAAGAAAGCCTGGAAGAGGATGGTGACTAAAGTTTGCTTCGTCGGTGACGGCTTCACCCGTAAACCTCCAAAGTATGAGCGTTTCATCAGACCCATGGGTTTGCGTTTCAAGAAGGCTCACGTCACACATCCAGAGCTGAAGGCCACGTTCTGCCTCCCCATCCTCGGCGTGAAGAAGAACCCCTCCTCGCCGCTCTACACCTCCCTGGGCGTCATCACTAAGGGAACGGTCGTAGAGGTCAACGTCAGCGAGCTGGGTCTGGTCACACAAGGAGGAAAGGTCGTCTGGGGTAAATACGCCCAAGTGACAAACAACCCAGAAAATGACGGCTGCATTAACGCCGTCCTGCTGGTCTAAGACTCTGAACCTTCATACAGACTGTAGCTACCTGGTGACTCTCTGTTTACACGAGGAGTCACCGTTTTCCACAAAGATCACGAAGATGTAAACACGTCAAGGCCTTCAACTCACGGGACTTTAAAGGAGGAACGCGGACGCAACACAACCGTTTTTTTTTGTTTTGTTCAATGTTTGAAGAAAATGAATGAGGTGATAAACTTGATATAAATAAACTTGATATGACAACAAAAAAAAAAAAAAAAAAAGAAGATCCAAATACTTCACTTTCGGGAATTGGTACGTCACTTTTGGGAACTAGTTCGTGGTTTGCGAGCTCATACATGACTTTGGGAACTTGTTTGTAGCTTTGGGAGCTAACGAGTTGACTTCGAAAACTTTCAGGAACTTGTACTTGGCTTTAGCAACTCGTACTTATCACTTCAAGAACTCATACATGAGTCTACAATCCTCATACTTCACTTGGGAACTCATGTCTTTGGAAATCTGTGAATCACTTTTGGGAACTCGTTCATGGTTTTGGGAACTCATACACAACTTTGGGAACTTGTCTGTAGCTTTGGGAGCTAATGCATTGACTTTGAAAACTCACATATGAGTTAATGAATCACTTTGGAAACTTTCAGATGATTTAAGGAACTCATACTTGGCTTTAGCAACTCATACATCACTTAAGAACTCATACATGACTCTACGATCCTCATACTACTTCAGGAATTGGTGAATCACTTTTGGGAACTTGTTTATGGTTTTGGGAACCTGTGAATGACTTCAGAAACTCATACGTGTCCTTAAAAACTTGTACATGACTTTGGGAACTCGTCTGTAGCTTTGGGAGCTAATGCTTTGACTTTGAAAACTCATATGAGTTAAGGAACTTGGAAATGAATTTGGGAACTCATACTTGCTTTAGCAACTCGTACATTGCTTAAAGAACTTGTACATCACTTTAGAGACATTAGATTAGTCATTTGAGCATGACTTTTGGGTTTTAGTGACTTTTGTTTGAGCACAACTTTGAGGACTGGAGCATAAGTTTGGTGACTTGGCCCGAAGCTTAGAAATTGGTTTGGTAACTTATTTGGTTAAAAGGCAAGTTGGGTTTTTGAATGCTCTGAGACTCTTAAGACTTGACTCAGACTCAACCACAAAACCAACATGCTGTTTATTTACATCATCTACACGTACGACCAACGCAGCGCATCAGACCCTCAAAGTGACAGCTAATGCCTAACACCTGTTGTGGTTTTGTTGTTTTCCTGGCAGGAGTTTTTTTTTCCGCCGTTTCTTTCACAACCATCCATCAGTCGGATCCCTGCGGTATTGGTGTTGGTGTTGCCTGGTATTGGCTCTGAAATCAAAGTTTCGGTCTGGCAGCAGCGTCACCACCAGGAGCAGCACAGGAATGCAGCAGATTTGTCCCAGCCATCAGATTAGACAAACTACTCTGTGCTCCGCTCGACTGAAAACCACACGAAAAACAAAACCAGGTCTCTGGGAGCAAAGCACGCTGAAGGGAACAAAGAGCCGTGTGGGTGGGAAGCTTGAAAATTGAGGGTTTTTTTTCTACCGAACGCGGTTCAAACTGTGACGGTGACGTCTGAGAGGTCGACACCATGACAGCAGGCGGTGGTTAGGTGAGATATCATGTCCAGGCTGAAGGACCAGGAAGTTGCCAAGTGAATGTCAAACAAATGATATGATAAATATGCAGCTGTCGATGTGAAACCGCAGCAGGCGTCAGCTCCAAGTCTGACTGTTACGAAAAACACACAGTTTCTGCACAGAAGCTGGATTCAATGCATTTTCTGCTGCCACTCAACAAAAGTAAACGATTCTGTCAAAATAATAATCACTTGATCAGAAAATGTTTGACAACCACCGCTGAAAAACACCGCTGATGTTTCATAACAAAGCTTCGCAGCATCTGTCAAGTACGTGCGCCGATTGTTGAACATGAGAAGTAAAAAGTCCTGAATTTTACAACGATCCACTTTTCGTTGGCCGACTGAACTCTGAGCGAAGGTCTCTGTTAAACTTAACGTCTGCCCCGTTTTCTTGCACTATCACTCACCGTAGTGACACAAACCTGCAGGGGAACTGTTTGCCAAGTTTCTGGCCTTTTCAATAATATATCACTGTACTCTATGTATGTATTATTCATCTGAAAAAGAAACTAACACAACACTTGGCCTAGATATAATAACTTCAATTTGCTTTGGTATATTAGAAGGTACATGTGGTCACGTCCCAAAACCCTGTATCGAGTCCAAATCCTGTTGTGTTTCTAATTTTTAACTTAATTTATTTAATTCAATTCATATCAGTTTTATTTGTATCATGCCAAATCATAATTCACATTATCTCAAAGCTCTTTACAAGGGGAAGTCCAGACCTTTAACCATTATTGACCAACAGTTCACCAACCAACAGTTCCCACAGAAAGCTGCAAAGGGAGTCAATGAACAGCAATAATGTTAATTGTTAATTAACAGTAAAAATACAGTTTTAGGCAATGGTGAAGTAGTTCCCCTCAGATCTGTGAAGTGTCGTAGCCTCTTCCAGCTCTTTTCAAATTGTACTTTTCATGTATAAATATATGAAAAAAGTCCAATATAGTATGTTGCTTTTCAAGCTAAAATTAACAGTGTATACTGGACCTATATTCATTATATGAGGAGTTAATTTGCAAAAGCAGGTAAACCCCATTTTGGGGGGAAAAAAGAGCTGAGGCTTGTACTTTATTCTTTGCATATGTTTTCAATAAAGCTTTATTTTCTGAGAAACCTCTATTTTGTTATGTCATCTCCTCGGTCAAAGTCACATAACTTATATTACTTGGTGTAAATAATATAATAAATATTTATTTGAAGAGGTATAAAAACAGAGTTAAATACTTTGGAAAATGAACTCTTATAGAACTCATATAGAATCAAGTAGATGCTAATGTTTTGTGTTCATTGTTACTGTGTTCAGATGCAGTTCCTCCTAAAGCCACTAGGTGAAATTCCTGGTTGTCATTGTTACAATAATTAATAAACACGCAACATTAGACAAACTCTCTTGTTTTGGTAACGACATAAACACCATGTATCCATCCATCACGTCATATTTACTTCAACCACTAGATGTCGCCTGGCAACAAAACCTAACAACAGCTCTAGAAAGAAAGGCTAACGCAGTCTCTGCCGGTAGAGAGAAGACGTTTTTGCATGTCTGAGTGTTTTTTTTTAATGAGTGGATGTGATCAGGAAGGACGACGGCGGCCGGTGCTGTGCAGAGTAAAGCTGCTCTCAGCCTCCCGTCCCGTCCCGTCCCGTCCGTCCCCTCTCGCCCCCGCTGGGACCGGACATGTTCAGCCAAATCCTGCGCCGCAGACACACCCCTGCCATCCAAATCCCCATTTAATACCAGGACATGACAGACAGACTAATGGAGAGGTGGGAGAGAGAGAGAGAGGAGGAGGAGGGAGGAGAACAGACTCCCCACCACTCCAATGCTCCTCCTCCTCCTCCTCCTCCTCCTCCTCCCATCCAGTTCACTCCTAAACACACTGAGCCGCTGGCAGGACACCACCTGAACATCAGACAAAGACAAAAGACAAAGCTGCTACGATCACGTGACCTCAGGATGACGCCTCCTCCTCCTCCTCCTCCTCTTCATCATCATCATCATGTGACAAAAGCTGCTCTCAGATTATTTTAATACACTTTTATCACATTTTATCAGGCTGTGTGTGTGTGGCAGGTGGATTACCGTCAACGTAGAAGATCAAGACGTTTAACAACATTTAATCTGACGCGCAACGACAGAAAAGCCTATTTTGGGTAATTTTCACTATCTTGTGCCGTTTTATAATAGTATTCAAAATATCATTTTAATTTTGAATGACTGAATGATTGAAGCTGTGGATTCTACTTGTATTCAGATTTCATGTTGTTGCCTCATTCAGACTCACCTCGTCTCACCTCACCGATGCTGCTGCCTTTCTTTAATCCCATTCTTTATATTTTTTATATATTTCTGTTTGAGTGAAGCAAACATCTGTTAATATAAAGTGTAGAAATCATCGTCCAGTCTGTGTTTCAGGTCAAACAGAAAGAAATGCGGCTGAATCCACTGAGAGGAACTGAAGCCTTCAAAAAGGATCCAAACAATAGAAACAACCATCACACACACACACACACACACACACAGCTGCACATGCAAGCCAGCATCCATCCAGGTGTATTTGAGCTTGAGTACAGTCACACACAAACACACAGCTACGGTGTGTGTTTGTTTCGTCCACCTGAGGCCTGAGGAGTGAATCTGCGTTTCTGAGCTCAGTTGGTCCACAGGGAGAGAAGATCATCACCCTGCAGCCACGAAACAACAAACCCAGGCTTTGTTTCTCCATCTGTCTCGAAGAGAGAAACATTTAAAGAGGAACTCTGCAGGATTTTTACCGACATTTTAATGAAGCAGCTCCAGAGTCCTAGTGCTGGTTAAATAGCTGACTTGTACCTTGTTCCAGGGAGAATGGAGGCTCTCTGCCTTCCACCTAGCGTCTCTTGGCTGAAAACCAACCTTGTAAGATCAGAGCCTCCGACCCGGTGTGGCACCACCACAACGCGCCCCGTAACCCGTAATCTCTTGTTTATGACAGATAAGACTACACAAATATACACATGGTAGATGATAAATAACGTAGACTATAATCTCGGTATGTTGTGGCGTGTGGATGATCTGTATGTGGAAGACTTGCCGGTGGTGTTTTGTTTCGTGTCAGTCAGATTTCAGAGTCTGATCTGCAGTGACTGGGGGGGGATCAGCTGTTCTGGATGCACAAATAAATCAGGGCCAAGAGACGGCATCAAGCTAAGTCATGCAGAGTCGGGTCGGCCTCGTCAACAAACTGAACGGGCTCTGATGTGGCCCACATAACTGAACAACGACTGATCTGAGCTCGTCTGGAGGAAACATCACTGCTGCTGCTTTCATACAGATCTGTATTTATTCAGGCAACAAACACTCTGTTGGTGCAGGTTGGAGTCGACGATTCAATTTACCAATGTTCCCCAAACGCCTCACGTGCAGGCTACTGGTTGATAATACTGTATCAGGTGTACAGAACCTTAAAGGAGACATATTCTGCCCCTTTTCCACAAATTAAAATAGTTCCCATGTGACTTAAATGTGACATGCTACAGTCAAAATCCCCCAAGGATCAAACATCACAGCTCTTTCTGTTCAAAACAGCTAGTTTCAGTGCCTGTCCCTTTAAATGCAAATGAGCCACTGCTCACCAGGCCCCGCCCCCTCTACAGGTACTAAGAAAACTAATGACATCATTGGATGACAACTGAGGGAACGAACCACATGGATTTCAACCTCAGGAACCTGAAAATTACAGATTTTTTTTGTCAATTCTCACATTTTAAGCCAAAAGATCCTTCAAAAAGTGATATTTCCATCATATGTCCCCTTTAAGTTAGCCTTAGAAGCTATGCTAACAATGGTATGTATTCTCGCTAAAGTTACCAAACAAGTTTGTGTCAGTTCGACACAGGCCCCTCCCCATTTTGACCACTTCATGGCAGAGTCAGTCTTCAGACATATCATGTATGACGTATCAGAGGCTACATCCATGTTTATATACAGTTTCTACATAAGAGTATGAAGCATTTGAGGAGTAAAAACAGATTAAGGCATTTAATATATTTCAGTTCTTTTTCAAAACTCTCCAAATAAAACAACCTGAGACAGAAAAAAATCTCACTTTGGCTCCAGATAACTCATCTCATGACTCGGTTTTAAGACGACGCCATGATTCTGTGTTATGTTATGTGATGTTTTTTGGCTGAAGACACCGACAGGTTTTCACTGACCAGCTGCAAATCTCCTTAAACACACACACACACACACACACACACACACACACACACACACACACACACACACACACACACACACACACACACACACACACACACACACACACACACACACACACACACACACACACACACACACACACACACACAGTATTCAGTCTTATACACAGTTCTCCTTTAAATTTCCTGAACTGAAACACGACTGGATGACTCTCTGTCTCTCTCTCTCTCTCTTTCTCTCTTTGTCGTCGTGATCCAGGCTGAAGGAATTTATCATCCACAGACATTTTAATAGTATTACCACATGTGGAGAGAGGAACAGGGGGGTAGAAGGAGGGGGGATGAATATGTATGAGTCAAACCAAAGAGTGAACCACAGCAGCAGAACTGAAAGACTGAATACTCTTCTCTTGAATCACTGCCTCCGTCTTTCTTACTGTAACCCACGTAACTCACACACACACACCAACCAAACAGCAGCAATAAGACAAATGGCAGTGTGTAGGTAAAGGGACGGGACGTGTCTATTTTCAGTGCAGGAGAAATTCATGATTGCAGGTTTGTGATTGGTCCATCAGGTGAATGCCACATTTTTCCACTTTGTTATTAATGTTCCTGTAGGAAGCGACTGGAGGGTCGACAGCAAACCAGCGGCTCTGCAGGCGTCAAGTCCTGTCTCTCATTTTTCATGACGTACAAATAAAAAACGAGCTGCACGGAGAGAAAAAAATAATAATACCATACATGTTTATTTGGCCTCGCTGATTGTTTATTTGATTACACACTAGTGCTGTGGTACTTGAGACCAGTCTTGGACATCTTGTTTTTTTAAACCACAAATGTCTCTGTGTCTCTGTCTCACTTTGGTTTCTGTGATGTAACTCAATAAGCTCCAGATAATTCAAATAGTTGTACTGAAGTATCTGCTTGTGTTAAACCATCTGAACAACTTGGTGTCACCAGTGTCGACAGTGGGAGGAGACTTCAGCAGGTTCTGCGTTCTTCTGTTCAATACAAACTTTGTTTATATTAAATATGGTTTAGATTTTAGATCAAATCATCTTTTCTTTTCAGCTGAGGAGGAATAATGTAAATATCAAGACACGTGGTTATTATGAGGACTGGGACTGAATACAGTGATGGTCTTGGAAATGGTCTCACATTGGTTTGGTCTCGGTCTTGACTACAACACTTTGCTTTTTTTCATACTTTTCACACCCTAGAGTTTAAAAGTCAGTGCATTGGACAAAGACATGTGTTTCTAATTGATCATTCATTTATTTCCAATGTGATCTTGTGTTACTTTTACTTTTCTTTAATACTGTAAAACTGATATATGTTGATTGCGTAGTATTCCTAATGTACTTATTGCTTTACCTCAATATATTTCTGCATCTAAATAAAAGGAGGTCTGGTTTCAGAAGGAGCAGGTTCAACATGACAAAGTCAGTTTGTCACATCAACCTTTCTGCTGCCTCTCCACTACGACTGACCTACATATACATCTAATGTTAATTATATACATATAAAATACTATTCCCCTTTAAACAGCGGCCCCCACGCCTCTGCCTGCCTCCAACATGAAACCAAGTCAACACATCCTGTCTTCTCCTTCCTTTCCCCTCCTAATCCAGACCCAATAATTGCCTGTTTAACTCATCAACTGGCTTTTTTTTCTCCTCTGCACCTCGGCGGAGCCCATAAGCTCCATAAATCACTGGATATCTCCGGTAAATCCCTGAGCCTCAAGTCACCATCCAGCCAAACATACGATATACGAGAGAGGGGAGGGAACATCTCAGCAGTGGCGGCAGATAGAGGGGGAGGGGAGCATGGATGGAGGGATGGAGGGATGGAGGGATGGAGGGATGGATGAAGGGATGGAGGCTTATTTCAGTGGATTATAGCACATTTTTCTACCTGGAGTTCATTTATAGACACGTCGAGTGGAGGGAGGATTCCTCTGCTACAATCATGATAAACTGGGACGGAGGTGGAGACGACTGACTGGAATTACAGTGGAAATAAAATCAGGTGAGAGGAAGGTGATGAGGAGGAGGAAACAGACAGAAAGAGAAAGAGAAAGAGAAAGAAATAGAAAGAGAAAGAGAAAAAGAGGAAGCTGTGATTACTAGAGGTCGGTACCTTTCACATTTAAACCGGTACGGTACCTCAGGGATTCCCAAACGGTGGTGTACAAGCTGCTGCTCGGGGGTGCGTGACATGAGAAGGGAAATGGCAACACTATGGTGTTGTACTTCACTAATAAATAAGTCATACATTATTTCAAATGGGGTTTTCACAGTGTAAATCAGTTGTAAACCTGAATTAAAAACATTTATATATACATAAAAAAGAAGAAATAAATAAAAATTTACCCCAAATTCTGCCTTTTTTTTAATGTGTCGTGCAGTGGGGGTGAGCCAGCTATAGGTCGGAAAGTAAAAGGGGAGGCATGGACTAAAAAGTTTGGGAACCGATGCGGTACCGGTTCATGCAACGGTTCCTGTTTTCAGTACTTTTTTGTGTGTATGTGTAGCAAATAAAGTTATTTTATTTATAAAAAAATTAGTCAAAACTTTTGAATTTTGAATAATTACTGATATGGCTCACTGTAGTGTTGTCCTGAGAACTGGTACTTCGGTACCAAGTCAATGCCAACGTGCAAAAAATACGTCGGTACCTGCTTTTTTTTTGGTAGGCTACAGTAATGACCGGATATACAGTACATCTTTGGCTTCGTCGGGTGGTGTCAGTTCCTGTCTGACCTGACGGGGGCAGTAAACACTGTGTGCAGCTACAGTTGAGTGTGAACGCGGCTGGACCTCGATCCGCTCCACCTGGTACGGTACCAATTAAAGTACTGAATTTGGTACTCATCCTCTCTAGACTTTACATTAAAAAAATTTAAATAAAACAAAGTTTGAGGAGAAAATGACTAAATTCCAGTGCAATAATAATAATAACAGGATAATAAGTTATATAATAAAATTAGATAAGATAATAAACGTGTTATTTTCAGCTTTGAGATGTTACAGGATCATTTGCAGAGAGTGAGGTCGACGCCGGTGTCAGAGGAGGTGAGGACGACAACAGTTCAACCATCACAGTCTGCTTCTGAAATAAAAACCCAGCACCAGCTTTGTTTTTCATTATCACCTGCTGCAGGTGTCAGGCTCACACTCACAGCCTCAGACGACTCATGTGAGCGGCATCGACGTCGAGGTGGAGGGCTGAGTCATCACCGCCTGACAGGACGCCACTTTAGAAAAAGCTTCTGCAAAGAGGAGCTGCACCAACGTGCATCTCTCCTGGAGCAACCATCAGTTGAATAAATTCTTTTTTATTTGAATTTAATTTTAAAAGAAAAAGAAAAAGAAACATCTTACATCATGAGGACATTAACTACGATTCCCAGGATGCATTTCAGCAGGAAATCTCCATCACTTTGCTCAAAACTGTCGTTTTCATCATGATGTTGCAGAGTTCACCAACAACAGATGCAGAAATAAAGTGTTTGGTTTTGCTTCTTCTCCTTCTCCATGGCAACAGCTGCCTGAGGCTCATGGGTATTCCAGTTTTTATGGCCGACCAGGAAACCAACTACAACTACAAGAGCTTTTCTCAGAAACAGAGCGGGGGGGGTCATGAAATCTGCATCATCTGGAGGAGGAAACACAATCCCACCCGACAGCTCTGTATTATATTGATGATTATCTGCTGTATTTATGATAATATACCAAGTAAAATGTCATTTATACCTCAACGTTTTATTCAATCAACTTAACAAAAAACAGCCCGGTCTTAACTAGTGATATTTATCTTGTACAGTACAATATAAAGTCTCTCCAAAATTAAATGAATGTGTGTTCCCCTCCAGTAAAAAATGAGGTTTCTTTACCTCAATGTATTTCTGAGTCTAAATAATGAAACTCATATTTAGCCACCCAATATCTATCCTGAAATCTAGCCGTCCAACAAAACATCAGCTTATGGTAAAGTTAGTGTTAAATCTGATTAACACTGGAACAAATGTGAAATTCAAGTCACTCTCTAGAGGAAAACCAAAACACAGCACTACCTTCAGTTTAGTGAAGATCGATTTACAGTAAATACAGTTTGAGAAACTGAAACATTTAAAGACCAGGATTACCTAAACTAGTACAAACAAACATAATGAGCCTTTCTTTGTGTCTTATTTGTGTGTTTGGTTAAATCCTGACTTTATCCCCGGAGGTCGTCCAAGCATGATCTTGGTTGTGACCTGGTTTTGTTTATTCCACATATTCTCTTTCTCTGTCAAAATGTCCTGCCTACAATACCCACAATGCAACTTCACAGCCAACAGTCCAGGTGCAGCAACAGCTAACATACAATAGCTTGTAGCCTGTAGCTAAGGTCATTTGGCGGCTCATTACTCCTCATAGTCGGGGATTTTAATTTAATACATGATATGAAAAAAAAAAACACTGCCACATTTTTACAGAAGAGAAATGAGGAAGTTGCAGAGCGGTGATGGAAACTGTAGTTTCAAACCGTCCACTTTCAGTCTCTGTTCACACACACAGAGCTGCAAAAGCTCAATTCAGATTTTTAACAGAGTTCGTCTCATACAGTAAATATGAATTTTTGCTGTTTTCTTTGTCTCTTAAGGCTCTTTACACACCGGGGATGTGACGAATAAAAGACATGAAAATGAATGCAAAATATTCTGTGGCAAATATTTCACATCAAAACCGATGTGAATATGCGACAGACGCAACAATTATAAACCAAAGTTGTGCCTTAAACCGATATAACACACACCTACTGGTTGATGATTACCCCTCATGTATTCAACAGCAGTTTGTTTACGTTACCAATTGGTTGGTGTTGTTTTTGCCGATTTGTTGGTGCGAAAGCTCAGAAAAATGAACCTCAATCCGTTGCATGTTCACTGCGTAACATTCATAGTGTGTGTGAAAGGACAAAAACATATTGACGTGCAAAATTTACACTTGATGGTTCTAGCGGACAACCAATGCAAGGACATTATTTAAATGAAAAAAAAAACCCATATAGTTTGCAGTTTGCAAAAAAAAGTAGAGTCAAATTCATATGAAAGAGTCACGTCCTTCAGAGGAAGACAACGACTCAGTTTTCACAGGAATAGACAGGATGACCTCGTCCGCCACCTTCAACGAAAGCTTAAGAGTAAACAGTTCTGAAGTAATTGTTAACACACACAGACACACACACACACTTCCAAGAACCGATCAGACTGTGATAGGTGAATTCTGTGGGAGGATGGGGGCAAGAGGAGGAGGAGGAGGAGGAGGAGGAGGAGGAGGAGGAGGAGGAGGAGGAGGAGGAGGAGGAGGAGGAGGAGGAGGAGGAAGAAGGGGTGATTTTCCAATCAAAACAAGGCTGGTAAACTGTGCCCATGTAAGGCCAAGTCTCTCCTCCTTCTCCGGTTGAACAGCAGCAATTTGTGGTCAAAGCCTGGAACCAGTGAGGAGAGAGGAGCAGAGAGAGAGAGATAACGTCATCATCATCAGAGAAAGAGAGGAGGAGGAGGAGGAGGAAGGCCAGGCTGAAAGCTGCTTATCATTCCTTTAGTTATCAAAGGGAAAGTTGAGTCTTATTTTGGTAGTCTCTTGGCCCTACTTCCTGTTGACCACGGTAAACAATCATCCTCACTTGAGGAGGCAACAGGAATTATAACGTCCATGCAGGATCCAGTTGGCACTAAACTGGAATTCATTCAGCCCGGGGGAGGGGGAGGTGGGGGTGGGAGGTGGATATTTGATGAATATTAGAGATAATGAGGTAAAAACCATCCAGGATCTGAAATATTTCACTGACTCACATCTTCAAAAAAAAGAAAAGAAAAAGGAAACCAACCTCTGCATGAAGCGAATGTCTCATCTTGTCTTTATCTACATGGACAAAAAAACCTGTCACTTGTCCAACACTGATCACAACACAAAACGTGCAATCTGAGTGAGGCTGATGCAAACTCAAAAATGTCAAACTACATTAAAAGTCCCATTTTGTAAGGTCACCATGACTTTGACCTTTAGCAACTTGATTTCAAGGGAATGTTTTTCTTCTGTCTCGGTGTTACAAAGGGTGTATTCAGTATTCTGTTGCTCGTTTGGAGCAGTTGTTCCGAAACGGGGAGCGTGTCACTCAGAAGATCGGTTTGTTTGGTCCAGATGTTTGAACACAGCCATCGGACTCGGATGTGGAATAAAAAAAAGTGGTCCGAGATCGGGGCCTAAATTATAAAGGATGATTTGGGTTAGCTTCCTTTTTTTTTGACCGAGTTTGGGTCAACAATATATAAAATTGACTCAGATGCAGGCTTCAGGTTTTAATTTTCAGGCCCAATCATCACCTCTGTTCCTTGGTTTTTGTTTTTTTCTGACCAATGAGAGAACAGTTGGTTTGCACATCATGGCATTCGTTTACAACTTTGGACCGAGGCTTGGGGAACACAAACGACCCAAAAGAAAAATGCAACGATCGTATCGGTTTAGCCGCTGAACTGAAGCAAAGCAAACAAACCTTGGTCTGAACACAACCTAAGATATCAGCTGTGCCTCAGTTCAAAGAGCTTCATCCTTCAGAGGACACATGTGAAGGCCGATTACGTCACAGCGTCGCAACAAGGCCTGTTCCAGTTCGAAGGCTCCTCCTCCAAACCTATCCTTCGATGCCGAGGACGCTGATTGCATTTGGACGTAATCAGGAAATGCTCCAGAGACTAGACCGTCCCATTGGTAACAGTTGATGTGGCCGTAGGAGGAGATGCCTCTGTAAACCGCGTAGGCTGTGACCCATTAGGACACAGTTATCATGTCCAAGAGACGGATGGACAACCTGAAAACGAAATGGCCTCCGCTCCAACTGGATTAATAACGAGATCATTTGTGGTTTTATGAATTTGTGGCGTAGGAAAACAGTCATCCCTCCTCTCTCAGCTGCTCTGCACAACGTCTCTGACACATCCTCCTCTGCCTCTAAAGTGTTTCACCACCTGCACAATGTGAAAAAGCAGCAGAGATATTTCTGGTTTCAGAGAGAAGAAGGAGAGGCCGCAGGATGAAGTACGTCTCTCTTCCCCATTGTCCTCTGTACAGTTAATACTGCAGCAGGCTTTACTGTAAACCAGATGTCTGCCTCACACTCTAAGGAGGTAATGCAGGTCAGATCTGCTTCAGACTGGTCCAGCTTCGTGTGTGTAGCCAAACCCTGGCGAAGAGGAATGAGAGATAATATTTCTCATTTACTGACAATAAACTGTCGTCCAGCTTCTGGCCGGGGCTGCAGACTGAGCGGTTTAGTCGCGCGGGCCAGAAGAAATCTCAGTCTGTGTCCTGCGGGACGGAGAACTGAACATCATAAAGATGCCAGACCAGAAAATCCTCAGTCTAATCTTCACAGCCAGGGGTGAAAGGTCTCAGAGGATTTTCAGAGCGAGCCTGACAAGAGAGATTTGGCTGTAAAAATCTTCACAACCAGAATCCACTGGTCTCTGAATTCCTGACCAGCAGACTCGACCGCGTTGGTGAAGTTTCAGATCGTAGTTTAAGGACCAGGGAGCGAAATGTAGAGTCCATCAGAGGCTGCAAGAGAAACTCTGCTTCCTCTGAGATGTCAGGAAATAAATGGTCACATATGAACTGTTGTGTTTACGTTTCATTGACCAAAAAGTTCCAGTGATCGAATCGCAATTGTTTAGAGCTTGTCCACATGAAAGTCCAGGTGTAAACGCACCCAAGACACATTGAGGATTGACTGTGATCCGATCGGCCAAACCACCAAGTCATTGCATTGTAGCTACGGTTCCCAAAACAAACAGAGCGCCAGAAGCTGTGGATGGAGTGAGGATGAGAAAAGTGCGTACAACAGCACAACTTAACAGATAGCTACAGTTTTCTCTTCCACTACTACTATTTATTTTCTTTTTTCTTTTTCTAAAATACCCGCGCAAATATGTGATCGGATCTAAATCGAATCTCAATGTGCTGTCCGATCAAACTGTATCCAGATACGTGACGCTGGATATGAGACTCATGTTAATACCAGGTGTAAGACGAGTTTGTTCAGAATCAGCTTCTTATCGCAGGTCGACGGACGTGATTTTCTTCTCATATGTTTCCGTAGCGTTAAACCTGTCGAAGCTCAGCGTCCATGGCGGCAGAGAAACTAGACGGTCATTGGATAAATGCTGCGATGTCGTCAGCATCTCTGGGAGTGAATGGAGCAGTGGGCGGGGCCTGGACGCTGGGATGATTGGAGGATCTTGGAGGATCCGTCTAAAGGCTGAATCCCTTCTTTTTTTTGATTGACAGTGATTTTGTGAACTCGAGAGACAAACTGCAGCTCATTTCTCGGTGTTTGGTTGGTGATAGAAACTCATTTCCATCATTCACTGTAAATAAAACACAGTTGTAGCTTCACCTTGTTTCGGTTTAACATCATTCTCACATTTCCTTGTTCGTGTTTAATATACTGTGGTTTCATAAATTCGAGCATTCGTACTGTAGGTTAGGTCAGTGGTTCCCAAACGGTGTGCCGCGGCACACTGGTGTGCCGTGAGGCAAGTCCAGGTGTGCTGTGGGATTTTGTGACAACCATACATTATTATTGCAATATACAACTACACAAAAAAAAAAAATTTAATTTACTATCAGTACTTTGTATGCGCTCATTTCATAATACAGAGGCAAACTCTATACCTAAAAACAATTCTTAAAAAAAAAATCCTCAAAGAAAACCCATATTTCGCACAATATGTTTCAATGCTGATCAATCTGTAGGACCATGGACGGTTATTGTGACCTGTCTGGTTTAAATGGTTGTATTGCTGCTTTGATGAAGCCTAATTTGATAAAGTTTCAAATTAATCTTTGAAATATTTCGTTAATAAATATGATTTCGTGAGTAATGTAGCCTAGTTTTCTTTGTCACATTTTATTTGGCATTATTAAATAATTATGCACATTTACAGATATTTTACATGATATAAGTGATAACACGTGTTATGAAGGCTATTTTGAACAATAGGTGTGCCTTGAGATTTTTACTTGTCCTTTGGTGTGCCTTGGCCACAAAAGGTTTGGGAACCACTGGGTTAGGTTGTGTTTGGTTGGGTTGGGAATGGGGGTGGGGGGTAGTGGGGCATAAAAAATTGGGCACATTTCTTGATGTAGGCTGAAAATGAGCTTCCCCTCTCTGAAGGACTGGTGTCTGTACCGGAGCTGGAGCTGGAGTCTAGACAAGAGCCCATTTGTTCCATCTATTTGTGAGTTTGACATTTCAAAATAAAGCTGTTAGTGTGAACAAGCCAACTCAACTTCTTTTTTCTCTCTCTTTTTTTTTTTTTTTTGTATTTTGAACATTTTATTTATTTTTTGGCACAATTAAAAAGAAGCCAAATTATCTCTATCTGTCTGAACATTCATGAGTTTACTGCAGAAACAGGAGCTGGTCAGTTATCTCTGGTTTAATGAAGATTTTCTGAGATTATGGGATCCTTAGACAGTGTAACTCACATTGAATGTATTACTATGTAAACGTGGTCTTTTTCTTCATCTGTCTTTGCATTTTAGCATCTTTACTTCTTTACTTTATTTGCTCAGATTCCCCATATGTGAAAACCTACTTGGGCCCTGATTCTAGTTCAGGTTTGACTGAGTGATGATGATTATTGATGCAAACTGGGGCACCAGGGCTCTAAGGGTTTTTAAAGTACCATCGATTTGCCTCCATGTGGCGTCATATTTGATTTTTTTTTTTCTTTTTTTTTTCCTATGTTGGTAATCGGGTCAAATCAGAGGCTCAAACTCCGTGTGACTCATTTTCACTGTAGAAATAAATCATCTGTTCTATTGAAAAGGCTTTGGTCATTAGCTCAGTGAGCTCTGGTTACGTTATTATTACATATTCTCACTTTCAATCTTCTTTTTTTTGTGTTATATAGTCGTGATGAGTCATAGAGGATCCATGATCTCATCACACTGAGTTATTTAAGAACATCTGAAGCCTTTCATTATTCTCCCATCATGCACTAAGGTCAGATTCATTTCAGAGGAACATGACAGAAGCCTTTATGTGTGATTCTGAATGTGTCTCCCACATGGGTTAATCACACAGTCTGTGATCAATAAGGATCAAACTTTGAGACAATAATGATGGGATTTAAAGTAAAAGGAGCCAAATCCACTTTGAAATTGAGTGGAAAATATTGATTGTTAAATTATATGATGCATAAAGACAAAGACAGAACTTGGATGAAGTGGAGACTCCTCTTCCCTCTGACGTTAAACGACATTGTTTACTAACTGTCACTCGTCCTCACTAAGTCCAATTTGGCCTCGTGTCAACACTACTCCAGTATTTACACCTCCCTCCACTGACCTCTTTAGCTCCTAGTTTCAGTTTCTATCCTCTCACAAATCCTCATCAGCTCCGTCTAAACCTCCACCACCTCCTCCTCCCCCACTCTCTGGCTGCACTTCTGCTTCTACTTCTCTTTTATCTGGAATACGGTCGATGACACGATGGTTAAAAATGATGTTGAGTCTGTAGGACTTTTACAACAGAAATCCTGTTTGATCATCACCTTTGGGTTTCTACTCATGAACTATTCAAGGTCAAAGGTCACTATGATCTCACAAGCCTCCGCACGCATGGGGCGAAAACATTTGCCAAGCATATTTTCATTCATCAAGAATGAAAGTCGGAGGTTCGAAGACGATCAGATACCGTCGTAGTTCCGACCATAAACGGCGATTCAGCTGCGTTATTCCCACGACCTGCCGGGCAGCGTCCTCGAAACCGAAAGTAGGAAATGCTGGGCGAGCCGACCACTAAATAATAATATCAAAATAACTATAAAGACAAAACGATATATTTATCTAAAATGGACCCGTTAACAAGTGTGGGTAGCGTAGATTCATCCACATTAATATGAGATATATCTTTTATAACCAAATACAAACTCCTCGTTGCGCCTTTAAAAAGTTTATTCATTATTTGGTCTGGCACTGGAGTGAACCCAGCCTTCCCAGAGATCAAAGACAAGAATTACTTTAATTTACTCAGCCCCAAAGAAAAATTCATACAACTTGTTCTTTCTTGTTCTGCTTTCTAGCTTTTCTTGAAATTGTGTAGACGCCCAAATCGCCACCAAACATTTTATTTCTCCAGGTTATCAGTCGCTGCCTCCTCCTTCCTGCTCATCTTCACAGCCTAGAATAAGACACGTCCACTGACGATGTCACGGTTCGCAGGGAGGAACCAACTATTTCTTGGTTTTCTAGGGAACCGACTTTTCAGGTCCTGAACCTGTTATTTTTTCAGTCTGAACGCCAAAATTGGGTTTTGGAACCGAAACCAGCACGAAGCCCTGCTGGTGTGAAACCACTATCAGTGGGTGCGTTTAAGATTAACACACACATACACACTCTCCAAAAGCAGTGATTTCTCACATTCATCAAAACCATTGCAGGAATATTGATTACTAGGGCTGACCCGATTATCATATTTTGATAATCGAAGCTTCGCGGACATAAAATCTATTTTAATCGAAGCTTGAAAATGAAAGTGATGGCAAACAAACACTGCATAGGCCTATCTCCAAAATCAGGCAGGTTTCCAGGATGCCAAGTAGCCTATTCATTGTAATGTAACAAGTGCCGATGAGAACCGGTGTCAAAAAGGAAAAAAGGAAGAAAGAAAAAACTCGATCTCGATCACAGACTTCATGATCAATTTTCCATGGCAACGAACGAAGCTTCGAATTTTTTGGGTCAGCCCTATTGATTACGTTGTTGAACTATTGAAACGAATCAGCATCTTAATACACGTGTGCTTTTAAAAAAATGTTTTTGTCAAGGACAAGACAGCTCTGTCCACATCACAACACACACACACACTCAGACACACACTCCCAAAACCAGAGAACAATCACACACTCAGAGATGACGGTGATGTTTCTGTCCCAGGCGGTGTCGGTGTGACTCAGACGTCCACAGAGGACAAACACTGGCCTCCGTCCCTCCTCCGTCCCTTTGTTTACACAGAGACAAGAGGAACCAGGGGAGAGACGGTCGGGTCGACGGCCTCTGGTGTTTCAGTTGGAGGAGAAGCGAGAGGAGGCGTCAGGTGACAGCTGAGAGAAAGAAACTGAGGAGAAACAGGAAGTGGAGGAAGAGGATGTGGAGGAAGATGGAGGCCCCAGTCGGTGAGTGATAAAAAGCTACACTGTGAAAATAAAAAAGTTTCCAAAAAGACTCTGACGTCTCTGAGTTCAGTTCCAGGTGAAGTCCAGTTGACACAGAGAGAGAGAGAAGTGTTTTGTCTGGTTTGAGAAACCATTAGATGCAGGAGCAGGACAGTTTAAAGGGGAACTATGCAAGTTCGATCTTTAGGGATGTAACGATATGGAAAACTTGACATATCGATCGTAATGACCAAATTATCACAGTTATCGACATAATTGCAATAATCTTAAGTGCAACAAAGCTTATTCATCAGGAAACGTTCCTTTAGTTTTAACACTTCAACTACCTTTAAATCTGATTTAATACACAACAGTAAAACATTCAAAACGCAATTTCTTGAGCTCAAGATACAGACATACAGCGTCAATATGGACTCACGTTCTCAGCTCGTCATTGTAAACAACCATAGCCTAATCACCGTACGTTCTCTCATATCCTGATAATTATCCACCAAGATAATGCAACTAGTTTACACACATACAGTAACTGCTGCTACTGTGTAAAAACTTTACAGAGATTGACCGTAATACCGGTAATCGTCACATCCCTAGTCCGGACGCTTTTTCGCTGTTTTGAACCACGACAACGTGAAAGTAAAATAAAACCTGAAGTCTGCAATGAACAGCAGGAAATGAGACAGTGAGGCAGATTTTAAACCGTCGACGTGGCTCAAACCTTGTTTTACGAGCTTTGTTCCCTTCAGGACTGAGTTGTTGTTGGTGCATGTCGATGTGCAGAGGCCTCGTTCAGATCTGCAGCCAAAGAACTTTTATATATTTTTGTAAATCTGATCAGAATCTGATCTCACTGACTGACTGATAGTCAACATTTCATATCGCAAATGATCTCTAATTTCCCAGTTTGGGATCAATAAACTATCTATCTATCTATCTATCTATCTATCTATCTATCTATCTCATCAGATCTGTGTGTGTCCATATTGCCAGTGTCTTATCCGCATTGATTTCTATGGTATTCTGCAAGGAAGCGACAGCAACCGAGGCAACGTTTTTCGACACTGGGCCGCAGCATTTGGTGCAGGCGGAGCAGCGACGTTGGACCATCAACATGGCGCTCACATTTCTGAATGCGAGAGTAGAAAGTCTGCATGATTCGTCGGTGTCGGTCGTTTAGCGTGTCGTCGTCATTGTTGTTGTTTTTGTTCGTGTCGGGCTGCAACTGACACAGGAGTCGCTTTGTAATCCTGATTGAAACGAATCTGATCAAACGAACTCCATAAGAATGAATTGAAGATTGGATCTCGGGTCGATTTTCAGCCGTTCAGACTGTCAAACTAATTCAAACTAGATGTAATCTGGAGGTGAACAACAGCTGCCAACATCTGGCTGCAAAAAAGACAGAAGAAACCTGTAAAAGACCAACAGACTGAAGTCGACAGTCGCTGCAGCCACTTCTCAGCCTCTTCTCCTACAACGGCCTTGACGCTCACAATAGACCTCACACACACACACACACACACACACACAAGAGAATCACACACTTGAAAATCAATTAAAGTAGCTAAAAAAAAACCTCACCACTTGTAATCACAGCTTTCATTCACTTCACAGAGACATCCCACAATTTCCTCCTCTTCCTCTCCAACTTTCAATGAAAGAAGTCTGAGGACGAATCGACGCTCATCAAACTGACAAGACTGACGACGGACAAACAAACCGGCAGACGTCTCCGACACGTCCAGAGGACACAGAGAATAAAACTAGATCCATCCGTCTCATCACGTCGTCATAATAACTTTATGAATTGTTAAAAAGAAAAACGAAGTGCGACGTAGAACAGAACAGAAGTTTTAATGACATTATATTACAGGGTCGTTGTAATTTTTAAAACAAAAACTCCCAAATTTGAAGGAAAAAAAACTATATTCTTTGATACTTTTGAGTCAATAAAAATAAAACATGAGTTAACCAACAGAAAACACATGAATCCCATTAAACAATGTTGATGCCGTTTCTTGTACAATCCTAATATTCCTTTACAAAATTACGATTCTGATCATTATATTTTTTTTATTTCCACTTTAGTCAGTCTAATCGACATATTGGGCCCAAAATTACACAAAAAAACACAGAGTAGCATCAACTGATTCCAACACTTTTTCTGTAAAATAACAAAAAATATATCGAGAGAAAAAATCAGCCACCTGCTCATTTCATCCCCCTTTTATGCTATAAATATATTTGTAATATCGAATTAAAACATTGTATCACTGGTTTCACACGGTGCATCAACGTCAAACAACGCCGGCGTGATCACAGACCCGGGTTCGTGTGGACTATCGGCCTAAATGAGCCACTTGTCTTGAACAGATGTCGTCAGAAACGGTTGTACAGAGTCAGACAGTTATTAGAGACACTGCTGAAGACTCACATTAACATTATACAGTTCCCTTCTTGCTGCAGAAAAGACTGTAGAGTCTGAATTTAAATGTGTGGAAGTGAAGCTAAAAGAACCGACTGACTTCTCTTTTCTGGTCAATTTAATCTCCCTTCTCTTCTTCCTCTTATTCTTCTCCATCCTGCGATGAAACTGCAAGGCCAGAGAGCAATGATTCATTCAGGAGGAAAAAAGAAAAAAATATGCAGAAAAAGAGGCTGCAAGGTTTTTAACTACAGGCTCCATCTTTCAGCACCGTGCTCTGCTGTTGAACTCTAAAAACCTCTGACTGCAGCAGCTGAATGACGACGTGACACCGAGCTTCATCTCACTTCACCCACTCCACGGTTTCATGAGGTGAGTTCAGAGCTGCTCCTTTAGCAGAAACAGTGGGTTTCAACTTGACGGGCTGCTGTTGTAGATTCGTATTCACCATAAACCCATATAGTCATAGCAGTTGGTTCATCACCTTTAATTATCGGTGCATGTTGTTTTGAGATCGGCGGGGCAGAGACGTGAGCTGCTCAGTGAACACAATGGAGGTGAACGGTACAGGTCCCCTGTCCCTCATCAAACTTCATCAAATACACAATCCAACAACTCCACAACGCTCTGGTGGACAAGTTGTGACCTGCACATTCACCACGCTCTAAAATAATCATGTAACATTACGACACATGAAGCAAATTCTCTGAACTAGTTGTGCTTTAGAAATCCCTCCCTTTTATGTGAACGTCAGAGAGCTGTGCAAACAGAGTCAAATATATGCAATAGAGCTGCAACAATTAATCGATGAATCGCACAATAATCGATTATTAAATTAATCATCAACTATTTTGATAATCGAATAATCAGTTTGAGTAGTTTTTTTAAGAACAAAAGTCCAAATTCTCTGATTCCAGCTTCTTCAATGTGAATATTTCTGGTTTCTTTGTTCCTTTATGACAATAAACTGAGTCTCTCTTTGGTTTGTGGACAAAACAAGACATCTGAGGAGGTCATCTTGTGGTTTGGGAAACACTGATTGACATTTTTCAACATTTTTTTACATTTTATTGTTGCAGCCCTAATATGCAGCATACTTACCCAATAAACCTGATTCTGCTGGCACTACATTTAAACAAAAATCAGTGGTAATAGTTCAAACTGAGGGGAAAATGAACATCTGAACCAAAATCAAAGTAAATACGTCTCGTAGCTTTTGAGAAATTCCAACTGCGTTTCCGTTCAGAAAGTGTTTGTTTGATCTAAAGTAGCTGAGTGTGAGGATTAATCTCAGAGAGGAAGATGAAAGGTTAAAGTCACAGATCAGCTGCTCTGAGGGAAAACACCGACACTGACCTTCAGACAGAGGACAATATAATTCAGTGCATCTTATCTCGACCTGGCTGGAGGCACCGCCCTGTGAAAATATCCAAATAACAACCCCCCCCCCCAGCTCCAGCATCAAAGCCAAGTTCACTCAGTAACAACTCCTCAGCCTCCCTGCTGGACCCGTGTTGTGCAATAAAAACAGAAAACCTCCATTTATGTGTTGCCTTCAGGGAAGTAGGAGTAGTTACACCCCCCTCCTCCCTCCTCTGAGACTGCCTGAGGCCATTCAGTGCATTGAATTCATCATCTCAGATCAACATGCGTCTGAGGTCAAAACACGCTCAGTGCCGAAACCTGCAGGTCACACTTACACACACTCACACAGAGATTCATATCTTCAGTTCTGGTCGTTACTGAGTCCTACAAGTTTTTCATTTGGGGATTTTTGAGTGAGATTCAGATTCAGATTCAGTTTAATAGTCATTTTCATGCATTTGCATACATAAAAACAAAAAAAGATAATGTTTCGCTTAAAAAGCGGGAGAATAAATAGGATACAACAAGGCAAGATTGACAAATATTAGTTAATAAACACCATAGATAAATAACTTTAGAGGCATATGCACTTCAGAAGCATATATTCTCAGCATATTTAAGTAAAAATGGCAGTAAAAAGGCCTAAATTGACGATATATTGGCTCCACCCCAAAAAAGAATGTAGCTCTAGTCAATTCAAGAATCCAATATTTTTGATCCTAGACTGCAAATCTCTCTTAATCTGTTGAGAATTTTCCTCTTTCTGTCGTCAGATAACAAATTCATTCATTCAAACGTTTCCTCATCAAATTAAATCAGCATTTTCATTTGTTAAGACTCAAAAAAGAGGAAACAAAATGAGTTTGGCACATAGCCACAGGTTTTACAGTCCAAGTTTTTCCTTCTGGCCTCATCGTCTGCAGGAGTTTTCTTATCTTATTTTCTAAGGTGCGTTTAAGAGCTCCGGGAATTCTGAGCCCTCTTTCAGCAAAGACTGCTGTTAGATTTCCCATTACCTTTCCCCATAGGAAACACATCGACAAGGTGAATGAATGATAATAACCACAGTTTCACACTGACACTGGTCGTCAAAAATCAAAGTGTGGTGGCTGCCGTCAATGCAGGCGGTAATGATGCCAAAAAAGTTGTTTTAGTTTTGTCAGGAGAAACATCAGAGTAAATCTTTTCCTTCGTCTGCTTCTGATTCGCCAACACGCCGCCATCAGACGCCATGTTTCATCTTTCTGTGAGATATTTACTGAAGGTTGCGATGACCTCGTTATGGGAGGGAGGGAGGAGGGAGGGAGCACAGACCTCCACCAAGACCAACGTCAAACAAACACCCACCAGACCTCAGCGAGGAAAAAAAGAAGCTAATTTAAAGTAAATAATCTGAGTCTGTCTCTGTCTTTTCCTTTTAACTCCTCAACTTTCATTTTCTAATTGCTGCTCAGACAAATGTTTTACTGAAGACTAACTAATATTTGACCAATTAAATGTATTTTAATTGGTCAAATTGTGATGATTTTAATGATTTTGTATCATTCTAATTGCTATAATTATCTTTTACTTTGATTTTATTGTATTTCTATGCCTGTGTAAAAGCCCTTTGAATTGCCTGGTGTATGAACTGTGCTATAGTACAAATACATTTGTCTTGATATTAAATTATAATGATTACAGAATCAGTTCTGCTTTAACTTAAATAACAAGATTCCTGGATGAAATTTTAAAATAATTGGTAATTAATTCATGGTAATTGGAGCCGTGCAGGTTGCAGTTCAGGTCCAGGCCGGCTTTATTCTGAATAACAACAGATAGTAGATAAATAAAAACATAAATATATAGTAGAGAACGAGCGGCTGGTGTTGGTGAAGCAAACGGAAAAGCGTCGAGCAGGAGATGAGTTTGTCCAGGGACACGATGTAACAACTTGTGTTTTCCAGAGCAGAGCTGATGAAAGTAAAACGCCTGTTTTTTTTTTTCATGTTGTACCACTGACCCCGTTTCTATATCAGTCTGAGTGGGGGGGAGGGGCGGAGCCAAGAGACACAAGCCCCCGCCCCCTCCACTACCACCACCACTGCTGCTGCTCACAAACACTTTCACTTTCTCTCTGAGTCCAGACACAGGAAACAGCTCAGGATGATGATGATGAGGTCAAATCTGAACACATCCAATCAGTCTGAGCAGATTTCCTGTTTTGCTTCCTGCAGGAGAATCTGTCATCAGGAGTTTGGACCTTAGTTCTCACTGCTCACCTCTGCATTTATGTGAGACATTCAGGGAACATGTGTAAACTGTAGCGTCTGCATTTCTGTAAGGCGAGGCGTTCAGGGAACATCCATCTGTGTGTGTTTTTCTTTTCCCTGCCTTGGTTCCTTCATGTGTTGTCCTCTGATGGTGACAGAGGACGGGAACCATGATGCAAGCTCGTCATGACGCACAATCCAACGCCAGAAGCTGTTACTGTGTTCTCTGCATGTGTTTTTTTTTTTTTTTCCCCCTTTGACCCTCAAACGCCTCTTAGCTTAGTTCACTGACCTTCAGTTTTTCCCAGGAGCGAAATACATTAATAAACAAGCAGAAAAAGAAGCTGCAGTGTTGGACCAGGTGTGGATGTATGAAAGCACCTGAGACCCGAGTCCAAGACCATCACTGTATCCAGTCCCAGTCCTCATAATAATCATGTGTCTTGATATTTATTATAGAACGAATCGCCTTGTTGTTTACAACTAGCCTACTTCCGGGTAGAAAACCAGCAATAGTGACTGATGAGAGTTTCGCTATATAGGCTCTCATTTTTCATGTCACTATATCGCCGTTTAGACTAATCTGATGTTTGTAAACTTTATAAAACCAATGATTGGACAAACATTACTATTTCTGTGTGCATGTTTTTGTAATTAGTTATGGTTATCATAGATTAGCCGGGCTAACCGTTAGCTACGTGTTTAACTTTAATAGCTTAACTCAGTGACTCAATAAACGGTCCATGAAAAAATATTTTTTCCAGCGGATATCTCAGTTACAACATGACTGAGCTAACTGGAGTAGTTTCATGTCTTTTCCAACACCGGGAGGGTTTTAACAGCTGACATCCTGATGTTAGCTTAGCTACCGCCGTTAGCTTAGCTGCCGTTAGCTGCCCCTGTCAGCTGCAGCCACTGATGCTTTCTAGACACTGTGATTCCCCCATACCACACATAGCAACACAAAACACACACACATAAATAGTAATGTTTCTTCAATAATTTCAGATTTGTCCAAACGGTGATAGGGCGTGAAAAATATGATATATAGCTAAACTCTGGTTCGTTACTACTGTTCTCATTCAAATTACATGCTGGTTTTCTACCCGGAAGTAGGCTAGTTGTAAACAACAAGGCGATTCGGTCTATTCCTCCTTAGCTAAAAAAAAGAAAGGATGATTTGACTGAGACAAGACCAAGACCTTGAAGATGTGGTTTGGAGTACGACGACTCCTGCTTTGTCTTCTCTTTCCACCTATTCCTTCAGAGGTGACATCGTCAGGTAACAGCTGGAGGCAGGAGAGGGACGGGGTGAGGAGGGGAGCGAGGGGAGTGGGGGGGGGGTCTAAGGGTCATATGACAGCCGCCTCCGGCCAATCAGCAGCCACAACAAAAACCGCTCTGCATTCCTGCCCGTCTGCTGTAAATGGTTTGATATTGGATCACCCTGATTCGCCCACGGCCGCGGCCTCTTCACAGCTTCGCCATCACTACATCTGTATCCCTCACCCCCCCCACCTCACCCCTTCACCCTCCTCCCACTCTCCTCACCCCCTCCTCCCCCTCTCTCTCTCTCTCTGTGCTTTAGACACCAGATGAAACAACGATAAGAGCCTCTGATGCTTAATGCGAAACGTTTGAATGTGGCGTCGTCGGTGTAAATTTAGCATCAAAGAGCCGACATCCATCACCTCCACCTGGCTGACGGTGACTCAGCCGCTTTCAGTGTAAAAAAAAAAGCTTTTTCTTTTCCATCAAGCTGTTTTTAAATTAGAGCCTCCTCCTCCTCCTGCACATCATCATCATCTCGGCCTATCTCTAGTTTTTTGGAGGTTTTTTGTTTGTTTGTTTTCTTAAACGACAACAAAAATATAAAACAAGATGAGTTTAACAATTATAAACAACATCTTCATGTACAGAAACAGACTAAGGTCTCTGGACTTCCCCATGTTTTGCAGAGTTTGACCTTCATAAGTTCGACTCTGAAGTCCTGAGGGTGGTTTACAACTGGAGCAACAACAGCTACTTCCTGATACTGGTTCAACATCATCACACCTGTAACTACTGATTAATGGAAACTCACATCTACGTCACCAACAGACAGGGAAAAAGGACATTTAAACTAGGGGTGGTTAATTGGCCCAATTTCCCGATTCGATTCGATTACGATTATTGAAGTCTCGATTCGATTACAGACCGATTTTCGATTATTAACGATTATCGATTCGATTTTCGATTATTGTTATGATTATTATCAGTCAGTTGCTGAATTATTATTAGCCTATTTGTATTTATTGAAAACCACAGATTAATTTTCTCTTTGTGCGTTGATTGCTTGTTGGCTAATTTTTTGATTCTTGGATTTTTTGTTACAATAAGTTACTTTAACTGATCATGGACCCTTTGTATTTTTGGAAGTGTCACAAAGGAGATTTAAATTAGTAAGTCTATTTTTTTGAAAGACAGATGCAACACATATTTTACTGTAGGCTTTAGATAATGTACACATAAAAACAGAACACAACACACGTAACTAGTGATTAAATAATATTGCTCTGGAACAACCAGCTTGCACACATTTTACTTTAGCCTACTGTTATAAAAACAGAGCACGCTGTGTAACTTCAACTTCAGTGATCAAATCATTGCTCTGGAGCAACCAGATTCTTATGGAGGAAGACCAGCTGGTCCACATGTTGTGACGTGTTAACAGCGCTAAAGCCAGAATTAAAACCGTTTTTAGCAGCTTTACTGCTATGGTTGTAGCGATGCTAATTTCTGTTAGCCCGTCTATGGTGTTTTACATTATACAACGTTAGCATTAAGCTAGCGGACTTTATGCTTCAAAAGCAAGCTCACTGCTGTCTGTCCCATAGAAAAACATGACAGCGGCAGCCTAGTTTGGAACATGAACCACGTGACCGCGCTGGCGGCGACATCAAAAGCTGTCGCCACTCAGTTGTATCAATCTTTGTCTCGCTCCGGCACCGTTAGCACCTTGTTAGCACCTTGTTAGCACCTTGTTAGCACCTACACACTTGCTCGCTGGCTCAGTTACACAGCCTCTTGTTATGACAGACAGACCGCTCCACCTTGTGGTTAAATCCTGTATGACATCCAGTAACAGGAGGACTCGCCTTTGTATTACAATTTGAAAAATATTTAAAAAAAAAAATAAAATAAAAAAATTGAATTTTTTTTTTTTTTTTTTTGAAAAATATAAATAATCGATTTTTGGAAAATTAATAATCGATTCATAATCGGTCATTTAATAATCGCGATTAATCGATTATCGATTTTTTTCACCACCCCTAATTTAAACCTGAACTCTCCAGGTCTGGTCTCTCCTCCTCTGTGTCTCTAACCCTCCTCTCCTCCATGTGCATTTGTTTTCAACAACGAAGCCGGTGAGAAATCAATCCATGGAGCGGTGGATAACGTTATTTATCATCTACCAGTCTTATCATCTACGTAGTCTTATCTGTCATAAACAAGAGATTAGGGGTTACGGGGCGCGTTACGTTTGTGTGGCGGTGTCGCCATCGAGACGAGAGCTGGGACACCGGGTCGGAGGCTCTGATCTTACAAGGTTGGTTTTCAGCCAAGAGACACTAGGTGGAAGGCAGAGAGCCTCCATTCTCCCTGGAACAAGGTACAAGTCAGTGATTTAACCAGAACTAGGACTCTGACGCTGGAGCTAAGGGACACATGGAGCTGAGTTCCTCTCTAAATATCACAACGAAGTATTAGGGCCACATTGAGAAAACATCTTTTTCAACATTTTCAAAACAAAAAATTCGCAGACTTCTAGAATAAAGTCATAATTTAAGAAAACAAGAGTCATAATATACGAGAATAAAGTGTCAATTTCATGAGAAAAAAGCAGCAATTTCCTCCAAATCCGCCTGGATCTTTCTGCAGAACAGATGCATTTTCTTGCATATTATGTCCTGATAGTGATACTGATGACAATGTGGTGCTGTTTGTGAAATTATAACAACTTTCCTCCTCTAAAACAACAGGTCAAAATATTATGACTTTATTCTCGTAAAACTATGACTTTATTCTCGTATTATTATGACTTTTTTCTTGTAAAATTATGACTTTATTCCCAGAAGTCTATAAAAAAAAAAAAACATTTTTTCAATGTGGCCCTGTAGAAATACATCTGTGTGTTTCATTTACTGATAATGAAACAGAGAAACGAGAGTGGCCTAGTTAGGTTGTAGAAAAGATGGTGATTCCCCATTAAAATGATTAATTCCTCAATTGTCGTTGTTGTCATGGTTACAACAAATGGTCATGAATAAAATTTTAAAAAAGACATGGGAATCGAACATCATTCAATCATTCATCAATCCACCACAGCCTCCTTGTGGATTTTTTTGTTGTCTCTTTGTCGCTTTTCACTCCTCCTGTCATAATCACTATGGCCACTAGATGTCGCCTGGCAACAGAATCCAACTACAGGCTCGTTTTCTCCTCGTCTTGATAACTTGATATTAAAAAAAACGATTTCTGGTGACTTTCCTCCACCGCACAATGAAAGAGTAACGACGAGGCTACGAGACTCAAGAGTCTGGTTGAGCCGGAGGGAGAAAAAAACCCCCTCGTCAGGATCCGTCGCCGTTATCAGCAGCAGAGTCGGAGCTTCACCCGTCTCTCTCTCTCCGGCTGAAAGAAATACAAGAGGACATTGAACCGACTCATGTGTCATCTGGATCCTCGCCTCTTGTTATCACTTCAGCTCTGCCTTCAAGCCTAATGGCCTGTCGAGTGTGTGAGGAGGAGGGAGGACAGCGGCGGCGGCGGTGGCGGCCATGTCCAGAGGGCAAGTGGCGAGCTGCAGGAGCGAGTAAAGGCGGAGATAAGGCCTGTTCACAGCGTTGATAGTGCTTTATGTCAGGACGTCGGGCTAATTATGAATGAATCTTTTGCAGCTTCGTGTGTGGAAACAGACTCGACCGATCAACACAGACGAATCAAATCAAAGACGACGAGGCAGGAAGTGATGACGACAATACGCATGAAGCAGGAGAGGTTTAACTGATATTAATGATTGATCTTCAGTCTGTAGCTAAATAAGAAACTTTTCATCACAGTTCCCAAAAATAATCACATCACAAAAAAAAAAATAAAACACAGCAGCAAATCCTCACGATTGAAAAACTGGGTCAACAAACTGTTTTACTCACTCACATCTCTCCAACCAGAATCAAACCAGGATTTACTTTTATTATCAATTCATCTAATATTATGCTCTATAAGTCTTATAGTTGTTCAATTACATTCAATATTAAGCATTTGGTCTAAAAAGATATAGTGAAAATTGTCCTAAACACAAAAATGTTTTAAATTAAACTTGTCAATTGTTTTCATGTGACATATATTCTATATATTCTTAATCCCGCCTACAACGCTCTGAATGGTCCGACCTGGGAGGGGGAGGTGAGCCGTCAATAAACACAACAGTAGACCTGTTTGAATCAGGTCATGTGACCTAGATGATGATGATGAAGATGATGATGAAGAAGATGTGTGCATTGTGTCCGTCCCTGAGGTCAGTCTATCCGTGCGTGACGCAGATTAAAAATGTGAAATATTTTTTTTCTATTAATAACAACAGCGTCGTCTTCTTCACTCAGAGATACATGAATACAGGAGATAAGACAGATTATAGGACAGAGGGGGGGTGGGGGTGTTTGTGGGTGTTTGGTTGGGGGTGTGGGGGGGGAGGGTGTCTCGTGTTGTTTGGGGTCAGTGTGTTTGGAGTCTCTGCCTTTGTTCAAAACTCATCAAGTGTGAAAATCCGGGGCAGGCCTGAGGCCCCGCATCAACCCAAACACCATTTAAGTCCACGTTAACCTTTCAGACGGCTCACACTCACTGGCACGATGATGACGGTGGTGATGATGATGATGATGATGCTGTTCACATTTTGAAGACGTGCGGAGTGGAAAAAGGATAATTTAAGGATAATTTAAGAATAACTTCCTGCAGAGATCAACAACTTAACGAGGAGCGAACGGTGACGTCAGCATCAACTCATCAAAAAACACTCTGACACCGTACTTAACACTTAACACAGCTGAATTCACAATAAAGGTCGCCACTCTCGCTTGCACGCTATCCTGTCCGTTGTCATAACAACAGAACAAGTGTTAAAAACAGAAACTTAAAACAAGGTCCTGGACAAGACACTGTACGATTTTAGCCATCTTGTTGTTGTCGTCTAATTTCCAAGTTGCTCTGAAAAGAGAAAACTGAAGCCAAAGTTCAGTTCTGTTGTCACACAATCGACGGGTTCAATCATCAGTCATCAGTCCTGAGAGCTCACACACACATTCAAACACTCACACACACTCACCATCCTACTGTAGATACTGAAAACTGTCAATAAAGATTTGTTTGAACGCTGCGAGGCAGATTTGTTTAGCATAAATACTAACAAGCTGCCGCTAAAATCCAGATTACTAAATCAACCAAACACAAAGACTGAGCTGATACGAGCGGCCGCAGAGAAAAGAGCTTGAAGCAGCAAAATGACGCTAAACTTGTAGCTACAAGCTTTTTTGGAGAAAAAAAATCTTGTTTAAAAGGTCTTAAATCAAATTAATGTTACTACAGAAGGTGAAAAGTTGGCAACGCTGCTTTCTCACATCGAGTTTTCTCAACAACCAGTGGGGAGAACAGGCAGCGATATCAGTGTTTTATTGAGCTCCACACAAAAAGACTTCCCTGTGTCTCTTATGGATCAATTTAACTTTAATAAAGTAACTATTACTAATGTATCAAGTCAAAAATGTCTGCACTAAGTGGTCGTGTTGCTGACACTTTCAATCCCAATTAAATGAGGTGTGTCCAAAACTGTGTTTATTTAGAAAGAAGCAGCTAATCCTCATTTAAATTATCTATTAATCTGCTGATCGACTGACTGTTTGAAACTTTGTGAAAGGAGGTGACATGAAGTAGTTTGTTTATGACACTGACTCAGGATCAGTCGTTATCATTCACACTGTCGTTGTTATTGTGAATTATCTAAAAACCTCAACACTATCATCTAAACCAGAGACAAAATGTGGAACTGAAACCAAAACCTGTGTTTGTGTTGAAGGAACCTGAACTAACGAGCGGCAGCAGATGGCTCAGGTTCACGTTTCATACGGTGAAGAAGACGGTGACTGAGTGTTTGACTTGGTCTGAAACCTGAGAGTCCAATCACTGCTCAACCTCCGGTGATGCCGAGGTCACGCTCATCAGTCAGACCAGAGCAGACCTTCACACTCTGTCACACCACTTTAACACAATTAACTGTATGTTTTCAGGACCGGAGCACATTAATCTGTTTACTGTCAAATAAGAGATGCCTGTGGGCGTGGCCAAGTGGCTCAGAGACACCGCCTAGAAAGTTGTTTTGACTTCATTGCATCCTGAAGAATGAAATTCATGCAACATGGAAAGATGTACGAAAAAAGCGTCTTGCAGGAAGTCAGCCATTTTGAATTCAATCTACAACTTTGATGCTGTTTGTTTGTGATTTCAGGAACAAACTCTCATCCATCATATTTGGTCAGGATCATCTTTAAACTTTTCAAAACTCAACTGTGAAGCGTTTTGCGTTTTTATCGGAGGTTCGGCCTGTGGTGGGCGATGTGGCTAATTTTCATTATGAAACGAGAAGTCGTTGCAACTCCAACGCACATCATCAAACTCCGTTATCTGTCCTCAGAAACGCCTCGGAGAAACTTCAGCGACCACAAGATTGCACTCCAAGATGGCTGGTCCAAGCATCAACAGTGAATAAAAGCAGCTCAACTGTTTATCAGCCACTAAAGTTTGTTTTGTTGCACCAACAGTTTTGTGCAACTTCTACCTGTTGACATGTTGTTATGTTGCTTTCACTCACAAACTATCACATATTGTGTCGTCATCATCATAAGCTGCTATTAGCTAATAATGCTAACAATAACAATAATAGTTGCTTTTCCAACTTAACCTTTTTAAACATGGCCAACTTGGACGACACAGTCATGGCGCCACCCACCGAAAACAGGAAATAACCCTTGAGTGACAATTACCATTTGCTTGTAATGGTTTTGTTTGTTTGTCTGCGCTTGATTTACAGCAATGTGATGCATGTTTGGTGGCATCGAACCGGAGGTGCAGGGCCCACTGGCAGCTTTATACAACAGCCATAGATTATTTTAAGTTGGACTTTGGCATTACGCTGCTACAGTAGCACAGCTGACTTATCATGACCAAGGACAACAGTTTACGGTTACAGTTTAACTTGAAGTCAAACACGACCTCCACCAATGACCCGTAGCTGCTTTATTAACTCCTGAAACTGCAGCAGTGACTGAATAAAAGAATAAAAGCCCTTCCTGTGTGAAGAAGAGAAGAGAGAGATGAGATGAAGAGCCAGACCAGTTTAATAGTCCTGTAAAATTCCCATGGTGCTCTGTTCTTTTCTCTGACATCACTTTAAATCACCAATAACATGACATTCCTGTGACGGGTTCACATGCTGCTGGGAAAGTCCAGCGCCCGGGAATTCCTAGTTGGCAGCGACACAGTGTTCATGTGCAGCCGACGATAAAGTGATTAACTCCGTAATTTTACTCACTAATGACACAATATTTCAGCTTCACAGACGTCGTGCCGCCGCGTGTTGATAGGGATTAACCACTTTGAGTTAAGAAAGGAACGCAGGAAGGAACGGCCATTTATGGGCGTCAAAATGATCAGAATTATCATTTCATTCATTTTAATCCAGAAATCACTGCGTCACAGTTCGTTATCTAGCTCAGTCACAAACCAACTTATTGTATGGTGGAGTGGTGAGAAAACACTTATGGAAACAAACACAAACTCAGAATCAATGATAATTCTGATCAATATGAACCAACCAACCAGCCAACTATTCGTTCATTCATTCATATAATCGATCAATCGATCAATCTAGTGCTTTTAAAACGTCAGTATCTGCACAGATAAAAACTGTGTGACATACAAAATCATTTTAGGCCCAAACTGAGGGGGGGGGATGAGGACAAATATTGATCTGTGGTTGAAATCTGATCATGAAGGAACGCAGAGTTCACTTGGTAAACTTTAATTATAGCTAAGATTAAAAACATGATCATTTTTAGCGTTGCATAAATGTAGCAGTGAAAGTCAAATCATCTTAAAACTGGCCTGAAGGGACTTTCTATAGCTAGAAAAGGTCCCATAACTGTGATAAGGTGCCATTTAATTACAACATATTACATATAATATAACATCTATTGTCTGGGTCAGTGTCCACATTCAAGTTCAAAGGTGTTTCCTTATTGTAGTTATTGATGGTTATTTGTTTTTAATTTGAAGTGTAATTCTTAATAATTAATAATAAGTGCTATGTAAATATCCTTCATCCTTTTTATTATGCTTTTTAAAGCCTGAAACGTCCTCGTGCATCCAGCACCCCCCCACCCCACCCCCTACAAACGTGCACGTGGCTGTCTGTGTATTTTTTTAGCATAATTAAAACATAATCAATGACTCAACAACAACTAGAAATACAAATCCTACATCCACTGAACTAAATCTCCATATACACTTATGTAGCCTATATATATATAAATAAAACATTTTAAAAAATGGGGAATTTAAGGGCACGCCGTCGTGCACGTGCGCAAACCCGTCACGTGCTCCAGTTCCAACATCATCAAATATGTCAGCGGGCGTTTTCATCAGCTCCCACCTCGTGCACCATTTCCAAGTGAGGAGAGGCCACAAAGAGTGATGATGGACGCCCCCCTCCTCCTCCTCCTTTCCCCACTTCCCCCTCTCCTCCTCCCCCCATCCTCCCCCACACCCCCGGCCTCGCCCCTCTCTCCTCTCCGCCCTCCTCGTGCTGCACAGAGGGGGATCATGCAGCAGGGGGCTCATCACCACTGTCTCTGTCTCTGGACCGGGGGCTCGGCCAGGCACCATCACCACCGCTGCGAAAAGAGGCTGAAATCGCTTCCAGATTGAAAAAGGAAGGGAGGGAGGGGGGCAAATGGGGTGAGGAGGAGGAGAGGAGGAGGGGGGGAGTCATAAACCATAAGTCCTCTCTGGCTGCAGCGCAGAGGAGAGGAACGAAGCTTCTTTGCGTTGCCTGCACTTATTTGTCCGGTGCGCACAGAGTGAGTGAGTGAGTCTGCAGCAGTGCAGCTCCTCTAGCTCCGCCACACACACACACACACACACACACACACACACACACACACACACAGGACCGGACCGGACCGGCTGCTCCCTGTGACCCGCTCCCACACTCACTCTTCCCGCTGCTGCTGCTGGTTCCTAATGCGCTTAATTAAGAGAAGGTAAAGCTGCAGAGGGAACTCGTCTGTCCTGACAACGTGTGTGTGCCTGTGTGTCTGTGAGTGTAAGTGTGTGTGTGTATCTGTGAGTGTGTGTATGAGGAGTGTGTCTGTAGTTTAACAACAGCCCGTTACCGGTGATGGCGAAGATGCACGGTGCGTGTGCGTGCGCCACCGGTCCTGCATGCGCATCATCATCCACCCGCCGGACAACAAAACCCCGGAGAGAGAAGAGATGGAGAGACACAGAGGAGGAGGAGGAGGAGGAGGAAAGGGAAGGAGAGGAGAGGAAGGGATGGTCGGACTGGGCCGGGCCGAGCCGAGCCGAGCCGGTTCGCTCCGGTACCGGGGTCTTTTTCACTCACCAGTCGGTGTCCGAGGTCTCGTCGATGACGTCCTGGTAGGCGGTGAGCAGGGCCAGTCTGTTCTTGGCGAGATTCACAGCCATGTTTGTGTCCGTGCAGGCATCCAGACCGCTGCTGATGGAGAGAGACACGGAGTGAGACTGAGAGGACGGAGAGGAGGAGGAGGAGGAGGAGGAAGAGAGGAGGAGGAGGAGGAGGAGGCGCTGACTGGTGGAGACAAAGAGAAGACCGCGGTGCCCGAGAGGGGTCCTAGCGCCGACGTGTTACAGCACCAGAGGAGAGAGCAGCGCTGACGGGTCCTAGCGCCGCGGAGAGGAGAGTTCACATCTGTATTTACAGGGTCATGATGATGCAAAAGTTTGGACAAGTAGAAGATGAAATGATCTCCAAACTACATAAAGCTACAGATGACACATTCACTTTACATTTTAAACTATATATCGAAGGTGAAAGGTCGAAAGGAGGTGAAACGTCTTCCTATAGACAAATAACCAAGTCCAGTTGCTTTTGATTTAAAATTCCTTTGAGATACTATGACCTGGACAAATGAGAATATGCACAGGCATTTTATACTATAATAATGTTTTAAAGGGCCCTCAGCAAAGGTTTGGGCCCCCTGTATAGTAAGCCCCCCCTTTGGAAACTATCACAGTGTAGTAAATATCTTGTCTGATACATTGGTCAAAGTTATCTGAGAGCTCAAGTCTCCTGGGTTCCCCATTCTTTTGCAGGCTGCTGCGCTTTGTTTCCACTTTTCATTCTGAAACAGTATAAAACTAAAACAATACACTGATATTGATTAAAATATTGAAAAAGAGTGTTTCATGTTTAATTGTATGTCTTTTGGAGATAATTTCATCTTCCACTTGATGAACTGTTCACATTAACAGACACAGGGGTTGCATGACACCGTGCAGCTGCTACCTCAGAGTCAGAGCAGAACTGATTAAAATCCATAAAGAAAAAGATTAATCAGGCAAAACAATTAATTTTATAAGGCTGTCATTTCATAATAACTTCAAATAAATTCAAGGAAAAGAGACATGGTGTTCAACTAATTGTTTTGTTTTGTGAGTCAGCTTTATTGATTCTCAGGGAAATTAACAGTTAACAACATTACACATAACAGAAAAATTTGCATGAACAACTCTAAAGCAAAAGTGTATTTTAGTGGCTGCAGTTGATATGAAATGTGCAGGTTGTTGCTTTTATTATGTATTTTTATTGGTAAGTCATTGGCCATAATTGAGTTGCTTGTGTTTCTTTTTCTTTGTTGTCGGTGTTATTTAAAAGTTAATTGGGCTCAATTCGCGACTTGTATTTACAACATTACTGTAAAAGGGAATTACACTCCACAGCTGTAGGGGGAACCCAAGAGCCGAAAATTAGGAATATCAGTCATTCATTGATTGTTTATCAGAACTTTTCACTCCTTAATTTCAGTATCAGCCTCAAAAATCCCATCGTTCAGGTCCTTTAATCACACAGGTATCATGTTTCTAGATACACAAACTAAAAACCTGTTAATTCACTAACATTTAATCTGATGTGTTTGTGTTTTATTTTGTCTATTTGTATGTGTTCTTACATGTGCACATTGTGTTGAGCTCTCTGGGCCACAGTACCTCCAGCCTAAATTCAGCTTAATGACATTTTACTGTCATATATTTTGCCAGTTGCCAAGTTACTGCGCTGCAACACCTGACAGACAGAGAACACACACGTCCTACAGTCTGGTGGACACCTGTAGGCATCACTCTTCCTCTTTATTGTACTGAGACGTTCATTATAAAGAGAGTTATAATAATGATGATGATTATTGTGTCTGACAGACTGAGTGACGATGAGTTCACACCTGAGTTCATGGGATGTCGTGTTGTTGGCGAATCAGCAGCTGCTAAAAAAAAAAGTTGTGTGCACCTGACTCGGCAGTTTCCATCTGTGACAAAGCAAAACACTCGTGTCATCATCACTCGTTTCTCATCATCATCATCATTTAGCTCATACTATCAGCTGAGTTTTGTCTTGTCAGTGTCTCATGTTTGTTGTATTGATATATTATCTCATTGTTAACATTGTTGTAGAATTATTACTTACTGATTAGGTAGCCTACGTTGTTACAAAAAGTCCTACTTTGATCCACAGGTGTTAACGATAACAATACTTTATTAGTCCCCAGCAGGAAATTCAGGAATTGCAATAGGCAGCAAAAGCAGATAATAAATGCAAGAAAACACTTCTCTTTTACTTCCCTGTGATCAGAAGTTTCATGGAAAGAATTTTAGATTAATTAGATTAAAGGCCTTTATTGTCACTGCATTAAAATACAGTAGAATTTCATTGATTCCTAAAACATTCATTTCAAATACTATTCAACATGATTGGGCAATACATTTTCAAATACATAATCAATATCTTGACTGTTTCATTTGGAGCAGTTAGGGTAATAAAAGCAGAGCACTTCTCTTATTCGTGCCCCCCATGCTGTAATACACTGTTTCCTTTTTTTTTCCTTTATCGCTGCTGCAACAAGTGAATTTCCCACAAGTGGAATAAATAAAAGTCTCTTATCTTATCTCATCCACCACCAGGGTGAATTTTAAAAATGTAGCCTATAGAAAATGTTGTAGCCATTGAAAACATTTTTGGAGAAACATTAATCTGCAATTTATTTATTTATTTTAAGTGGGCCTATCCTAAAATACAGACAGATCCTTGCCATTTTATATTGTAGGCCTATAAGAAACACACTGTTGTAGCTACTGTTTCGGTAGTTACATTTACAGTGGAATAATCTATTTTACAAACTGAGAATGTTTGTTTTGTTCATCACTGGAACAGTGAGTAGCTGCCTTCATGTGCTATGGTACAGATGGTATTTTCCACTTGTGACAGGTATTGTGTTCATTGTGTTGCGTTGTGTTTGTGTGCTTTTGTTGTTGTACAGAGAAAATAAAGATGGTGGACACACAGATTCAGACTTGTTACTTGGGTAAAACCATACAGTAGATACTGGAGTATCTACTGTATGGGTAAAACAATCTTGGATTGCCTAGTTCATCTCTTACAGCAAGAAGATGAATTATCAAAACTCAAACGGTTAATATTAATATTCATGCAGATTTAGCACTGGCTATTTGGCTAGCTTTTTAAAAGCGTTTTTTTTATTGTAGCCTACATGCACGCATACATAAAGTGAATAGCTGCTAACTGTTTTCTAAAGGTTTGCCTTGCTTACCATTAACGAATCTTGCACTGCTCGCTGCCATGTTGAAAAGGTCAAAGGTTATTCTCATCTTGGCATCAAAAAATTCGAGAGTTACCCAGTGGAAAATACCACATGAGGGGGTGTTTATGTGCACTTTTCACGTCGTCTTCTGGTATTTACCATAATTACCATAGCACATGAAGGCACCATAACAACAGTGGCGGTGAAGTGACGTCATAGTTAGCCTACTTACCGTCCAATCAGTCCCGGTTCATCTGTTATCTGTTCCCGTACGGCTCCACAGACCAACAACAAAGATCCATAGTGTTGTCTGATTGAAACGTTTTCTTGTTTCACAACAGATCCAACAACCTTTTAAACATTTTTCCCGAAAAAAAATCCCCAAACAAACAAATTTCCCGCCTTCCGGTTTCGTGTCATCAGCGCGATGCGATCGTAGCTTTTTGGCTACAAACCAACCAACTGACAACGTCTGACGTCACAGCAGGACCTGTTAACACGACGTGAGCTGCTATTGGCTGCTGGTTGAAAAAAAAAGAAAGAAAGAAAATAGATTCGATTTTGATTGGATTTATTTTTATTTTCACAAACCACAGGATGTTACTTTTTTCAAATGACAGTTGTGTTGCTATATTCGCTTTTATTTGGAAATTCAGTTAAAAGAGTAAGAATAGCCTATCACGGATAATCTTTGAGTGATGTTACAGAAAAGAGAACAACAGACATGTCAGAGGAAGATAAAATATCAGAACAGTAGCCTATGAAAATAAAACAAAATAATGATTTCATAGTTTAAAAGTTTTGTCTTTGTTTTACGTTAAGTGTTTGGGGTTTTTTTTACTGTAAATGTGTGATTATTTTATTTATTGTGGACCTGTTATGGCTTGTAGCCTATATCATGTCTGTATTTTACTTTTACTTTTTATATGGACCACTTTCAAGTCCTAAATAAAGGCCATTTTTAGTCCTATTATTAGGCCTATTATAAATCAGCTCCATTTCTTTGTTGAAACCCCCTGAAAGAGGAGGTTTTCTTTTAGCCACAGCTGGTAGCTAGTTGTCTGGAACACAACATGAAACCAATCTGTTGGTGGTTGAGTTGCATCGTGGGTAATGTAGGCACTAGGTTTGTAGAGTTTGAGCAGTTTTAAAGAAGAGATGATAGCCTACCTCTGGTTCAAACTGAAAATGATGTTTGATATATTTTATTTTGCTGCACATTTCAAATCAGAGGCGTTTTGATTTGACATTTGACATGTTTTAGCCTACTTTTTTAATGAAAGTCTGACGTAACGCTCAGGAACCCCCTCCCCTCTCTCTCTCTGAGCTGTTCTCTGAGGTTTTTGTAAACTCCACAAGCAAAAGACTGAAAAGAGCTTCTTTTCTTCTCATTTCCAGGAAAAGTTGACATTTAAGAGGGGGTGCCCCCCCACCCACCCATCCCCTGCTACTTCCCATCTCTTCCAGCCGTCTCCCCCTTCGTCTGGCAGCGGTGGTCGGTTGCTATGGTAACCTGTAGCCTGCCTCTGAGTTGAACTCCACACGGGCAGCAGCAGCAGCAGCCTCGCTGTTTTTCTCCCAGGGCCGGGGCCTGGCACCGAGCCCACATACCTTCACTGTGCTCTGAGAGGCCGGAGGATAATGGAGGGAGGATGGAGGAGGGGATGGAGGAGGGGATGGGGGGTGGGGGGTGGGGGGTGGGTTGATACTGGTGAACGCTTTAATTGGCACAAACAACAACATAACAAGGTGAACCTGCTGCAACTCAAGGTAGACGTTTGTGTTAAAGCTCCATACAGTATAAAGGTAGATGTTTGTATTAAAGCTCATACAGTATAAAGGTAGATGTTTGTATTAAAGCTCCATACAGTATAAAGGTAGATGTTTGTGTTAAAGCTCCATACGGTATAAAGGTAGATGTTTGTGTTAAAGCTCCATACAGTATAAAGGTAGATGTTTGTATTAAAGCTCATACAGTATAAAGGTAGATGTTTGTATTAAAGCTCCATACAGTATAAAGGTAGATGTTTGTATTAAAGCTCCATACAGTATAAAGGTAGATGTTTGTGTTAAAGCTCCATACAGTATAAAGGTAGATGTTTGTATTAAAGCTCCATACAGTATAAAGGTAGATGTTTGTGTTAAAGCTCCATACAGTATAAAGGTAGATGTTTGTATTAAAGCTCCATACAGTATAAAGGTAGATGTTTGTGTTAAAGCTCCATACAGTATAAAGGTAGATGTTTGTGTTAAAGCTCCATACAGTATAAAGGTAGATGTTTGTATTAAAGCTCCATACAGTATAAAGGTAGATGTCCATGTGTAGTGTGATTATAAAGCAGCTCTAGGTTCTATATTAATACTGTGAAAGTATCAAAGCCTCAGTCCACAGAGAAATGCACACAGCCTGTATTCAGAAACTGAGCCTTAAAACCAGCCGTCAGGACTTCCTGTCACTTTGTGATGTCACAACAAAGCAATATATATATATTTGATGGATCAACAACCCTTCAAAATAAAACACAGGCGAAGTTTAATGTGCCCCATGTGTTTTATTTCTACCCACATGAAGCTGAAACACTTTGTAAAACACTGATTTATTCATGAAAACTATGAAAATGTTACCTGCAGGATTAAACAAATATGAAATTCGACATTGTAATAACGATAATTAAACTTCAGCAGGACTCCCCCTGCTCTTCTGTGCAGACGACAGCAGACTCTGTGAATCTGCTCTAAATGATCCGGCTACAGACTGAACTGACACTAAACTGCTTTTTCCCTAATGGAGGCTAAATTAGCCTGTCAGGACTGAACGGTGGAGATTACAGTAACTCCACTGCAGCTCCAGGAAGGAATAAATAACATGTAGAAAATCAGCCAGTTTTAATCCACTAAATGCTGCAGAGAGCAGAATTAGGTCAGAGCTGCAGCTACACACCAAGGAATATATTACTGATTGTAATTTGAGTTTTATAACTTTTCTGTTGACGTTTGCATGAAGAAATCACTTAATGAGCTCAGTTTTAATGTAATCTAAAACCAAACACTTAAAAAATTTTTTTTATCATATAGGCTAGTATGTAAACCAGTATTTATTATTTTTTCAGCTGTGTAAAATAAGCGAATGTAAATTGTTAATTTTAACAGCAAATTTACTTTTTACTCCACTGATGGTTTTAGAAAATAAACTCAACAACTGTGAAAATCTGCTTAATTCAACTATGTATGTAAGTGTTGCTCATTTTATGCTAATCATGTATCATTATACGCATTGCATTCATGCCACAACATAATATAATAGCTATAATGTAATATATTATAATATAATATAATATCTGACATTTTTATTCCTTAAATCATAAAGTATTTGCACTGCAATATTATTTAAATGTGATAATATTATTATTATTGTTTCTCAGTCACATTAAAGGAAGAGTCTGTAGGATTTTCCTTTAAAAAAAAGACAAAATATAGATTTATACAAAAGAAAGTGAATGAATGTTGTGTTTTCAAACTGCAACAAACAAACTACAGACTCTGACTTTAAAGCAGCAGCAGCTCACAGTGGTTTTAAGGAAATAAGGTGATGACACTTTGTTGTTTTGAAAGAAAGAAAGAGAAACAGCTCTGAGCCGAGTTAGTTCCTCTCTTTGTTTTTAAGGGTTCACTCGGCTCCTCTGTGGCAGGAGGAGCAGGCTATTGATCGGGTTATTGATCAGCTTCTATACAGGGATGCCTCAGCAGGAGGAGGCAGACAGGTGGACAGATGGGAAACAAAGAGAGTGAGAGAAAGAGAGAGGGAGGAGAGAAGAAGTCCGTCTCCATCTGTCTCTTTTGTCTCTGTTTGTTTCTCTGGTTCAAGAATCAATCAATATCTGATCGAACACAGACGGTGGCGACGGTCGCAGCTGCTGAGCAGGAAAGTTACAAATATTGGTCAAACAAAATAAATATAGTTTTATCGTGTAAAATGTTTTTAACTTGTGAAATTCTCCACTGATTCTGCTTGTGACGTAGAGACAAAGACACACACACACACACTCACAGTGTTTTACAATCTTATGCATAATGTTGACTTTCTCTCTGTGAGTCGTCGGGGGTCAAACCTGCAGTTCTCCAGTTACAGACAAACTCTGCAACAACACAACCCACTTCTCTCCCGCTGACACACACACACACACACACACACACACACACACACACACACACACACACACACACACACACACACACACACACACACACACACACACACACACACACACACACACCGTCAGTAACAATGTTCCTGCTGCAGACTGAGGAATGTGTTCATTTCCTCTCTGGTGTGAATGTTTACACTCTGCATGTTTCTGAGAATAAAAGCCTTGGAGGAGGGTGTGTGTCCGTGTGTGTGTGTGTGTGTGTGTGTGTGTGTGTGTGTATGAACATTTTACATTAAGCACTATAAATGTTGATTTGTATTAAACTTACTTTTCAGTCTGTACAACATCTTCAAAGATCTGTTAACTTATCTGTTGTGATTTAAAGGTATTTAAATAAACTTAAAGTGTGTTTACAAAATGATTTACTAAGTGTGTTTAAATAAAGTTAGTGTGTTTGAATTCAGCTTAAATGTGTTTACATACACTTTAGCCGTATATTTAAATAAAGTTGTGCGACTTCACAGGAGACAAATTGAAACAACGACAGGTCCTGATGCAGCAGAGATTACAGATGATCAAGTTCTGAAACACAAGAGCCTACATTTCCCATGATTCACCTTGGTGACATACTTTGGTCAGACTTGGAAAAACCTCCACCAGAGACTCAGAAGTAAAATTTGTAAACCAGTGGTGAACAGTAAAATGTAGTTAAACACAAAACAAGGTTGTTGTTGTTGTTTTTTTTTCTATCAATGCAAATGTAAAAAACTAAAACAAAACCTAAGTGTATATTAGTGCAACGTCATAATAAGAGACAGATGGGAGAGCAAAAAAAAAATCTCCAAAATAAAACCTGAAGCTCATCGACAGAGCTCTGACGCCCCCTGGTGTCTGAGCGATGAGTCACAGGAGGAAACTCTGATTCTATACTCTCATGTTGTGTATTCAACTAAATAAACTAAATATCAGGAAATCATAAGGTTCATAAATAAAATAAAATAAAATAAAATAAAATAAAAATTCATATTGAAAATGCTTACCATACCCTTTTCTTTTAAAACCAAAACGTCATTTGTATTCTTTTTTATAGTATTTTTTAAAGCATTTTTTATTGCAATGCTAAAATGAAGTCACTTACACTTATGAACCATCTTTATGAAACTTCTGCTTTGTGTGTTTAAGTGTTTTTTATTCAGCAGGAAGTTTATGTTCGGGATTTATTTATATATATTAGGCTACTTAAAAAAAAAAAAAGTGTGGCTTTATTCTGAAAAGACTTTGACACTTTCTTTTTCTTTTAAAACCAAACCTTCATCTGCATTCTTTTTTATAGTATTTATTTATTTATCTCAGCTGTATACACAACTTAGCCTATATAGGCTACAACTTAATTCCCAATATGATAGATAAGGGTTTGTTTTCAAATAAATGTAAACATGTTCAATTTTCATTACCTTTGTTTGTTTCCCTATAAAACTTATGACTTGAAATATTAAACAATATTAAAGCAGAAGTAAGTGGAATGTTTGTGTTAATATAAGTCTTAAATAGTTATATCTTCCGACAGCAATCACTTATATAGAGTGTTTGGTCTGAAACACGGGTCTGTCAGTCACTCTGCTCTGAGCCGAGGAGAAAACTTTCCTTGTATCCTACAACCTTTATCCAATGAGGAGAGAGAACGGCATGAAGGGCTGTGTGTGCAGCCAAGGGATGCGCGTGAATGTGGTGACATAGGGACGAGGGCTGACAAGACGTTATGGTGCGTTCAGGGCAGCCCGTAACTCGTGTTTTTCCGACCTGTGAAGTCGTACCAGTTCGATCTGGTGCGACTTCACAGGTCGGAAGTTACGAGTGGCCGTTATAGTGACTTTCACAGGCATCAGGTGACAGGTCGGAGAAACGCGAGTTGCGGGTTGCCTGGAACGCTACAAAGTCGTAAGTTGTGACTTGAAGCTGTAACTTACGGTTTCAAAAGCCTGCCTGGAACGCAGCATTAGCCAAAACGACCGGATCGCTTACTTCTGCTTTAAACAATATTAAATATTGTGTTATTGCAAGATTTTTTTTCTTTTATAAACGATAACTTAGATGATAAATTTCCCCTTCAAAGCAACACATTCCAATAATAACAACCTTTAAATCTTTACAGTATACATCTCCTGTACGCAGACATGCCAGAGACTCTGCTGGTGTTTTATTAACAGATTACTTTTATTATAAATATACAGTGTTAAAATGGAATGGTACCTGACACTGCCAGCCGTTTACCGCTTATACAACAAAATAAATGGAACTTGAGTTTGTGCTGCAGATCTGACGTCATCAGATCACACACATACACACATCCATCCATACACACACACATGCATCCATCCATACAAACAGGAAGCAACACAGAGCGTCGGTCATCATCAGAGTCCGTTCATGAGAGCAACAACAACAACCACAACAACGTGTCTGAGCTGCAGCGGATCCGAGTTCGATTCCCGGAGCGAACAAAGAGAAAAAAAAAAAAAAAAAAGGCAAAGAGATAAAAAATAAGGAGATCACAGGAAGATGTGAGGAGACATTCATCGGTGCCGAACATCCAACAGCTTGTCAAGGTGCCACATGCAGCAGTTTTAACAGCAGGAACTACATTTCCCAGAAGCCCCTCTGACTGAACTGATTGTTAATTACTGTTATTGATTAAACTGATTGGTGGGATACATATCAAACTGTTCACTGTTGTTGTAACGAGATATTTGAAAATATCTTTTTCATAATTTGATAGATTTAATGTTAAACTGCTGCTTTGATCTCAAGAGGCTATAACTCGTCATCAAATATAGAAATTCACTGTAATTTCATGTTAAACTGAGAATCTTTGGATTGCTGGTGAGAAAACAAAACAAAACTTGAATTTTACAAACTTTTGCACTTAAGATGATGTAATCTGCAGATTATTTTCACTGTTTTAACCGATAATTAATGTAATATAACCGTTTTACCCAACGCCCTCGGATCTCCACAACAGAAATATCCAACAATGTTGTAAAGAATCAAATCAACCGATCAATAAAAACCCAATAAAATACAAATATGGATCAGAATAAAGGCAGAATCTTTGGACAGTTGTTTGTTTTACAGTTTTACTTTACTTTGACATTTTAAGAATTAACGATTCGTTGTCAATTCCAGAAAATAATCAGCAGATTAACTGATGATTAAAGTAACAGTGTGTGTGATGTGATGTTACAGTCTTTAAAGTTGCTATGGGAACAGCCGTGTTAAAATGTCACATGTAGCACCTTTTTTTTTTTTTTTTTTTTTTTTACATTTGATCATCGATCCTGGTGAACGCTGCTCCGGCTCCCGGTAGGACGGGACGACCGCTCGCCGTCCAAGTCCTTGTTTTTATTCATTTAGTTTCTTAGGTCCAGTTCCAGCTCCTACGGCGCCCAGTCCGAGGGGGGTTTTTCAAGTCAATGACGCAAAAAGGCTGACGAAGCAAATCTCAACGTTTTGAAGTTATCAGGCACTTTAAAACTCTTTAGTCCTTTCCATGAGGAGCAGTGTGCCGCTGGAGGCCGATGCTGAGACGTAGTGTGCAAAAACACTGGATATAAAACAACAAACCTGTCTGAACATGCATAACAAAATGTAAACATTAAATCTTTTACTTTATCGAAGGGAGAAAAAAAATGAAAATAACCCTAAAGAAGAAAAATTTAACAAACTAAAGCTTAAATAACCTAAAGTAAAAGAAGAAGGAGAAGAAAAGAAAAAACAACTAACAACTCTCATACTGTTAACATGCTGCTGCTGCTGCTCTCTACACATCATCATCATCATCATCATCGACACAGCAGGCGCTCAGTGGCACGTGGTCATTAACATAAAGGACATGCAAGACAAAAATAAAATAATATAATGAAAAAATGAACTATCTAACTAACAAAAGGCAAAAAAATGTCACTGAGAGGGAAACTGGTCCAGTGGAGCTGAGCTGTGGTTTGACTGGGAGAGTTAACGAAGAGCGAAGGCCAGATGTGTTTACAGCTGTTGCAAAGGAGGGAAAAAGAAGAAGAAGTTTCTTCAGTATTTTCTGTTTTTTAAAGCAGCTTTTTTAACAAACATCATCATTTAGATGCTGAAACTAAAGCTAAAGCACTGGGAAGCTCCAGAACGTGTTTGCAAAACGCACAAACGCCAAAATACAATCCAACATTCGTTCACGTTAGAAACCAACTAATCTCTCACTTTTTATTCATTTAAAGTCTGAAAAAGTCAAATTTTAACCGTTTATCTCTCTGTTCCTCTGCTCCGACCAAACCCTCACAACTTTCACGTCCGGCTCTTCGCCCCCTTTTTATTAAAGCTAACTACCGCCCATATTGCAACACTAGTCTCCATTCAAACAGACTGATGAATCTGCAGGTCAACACACACACACACACACACACACACACACACCCTCGTCTTTTATCAAACTTAAACTTTAAATCAAGTGCACATGTTACCTAGGAAACATCCCCTCCCCCCCACAAAAAAAACAGCTGTAAACACATCTGGCAATGTAGTGGAAGTGAATGAACGACTCCTGGTGAATCAAATGTAAAAAAAAAAAAAAAAAAAAAAAAAAGAATCTGACGTAACCGTGACAACTGAGCTAAACTTAAACTAAAAGGATCAGTAAACAAATACTGAGTTTGACCACCTGCTGAATGAGATGAGGAGATTTTATCAACAACAAAAAACAAAAAAAAACTATATGGCAACAGATAAACGACGAAATAATAAAAACAGCACCAGTTCAAAATCGGTGTGTCTGGTAAGAAATAAAACATTGGCAAGAAGAAAAATAAAAAGGAACAAAACAAAAAAGACAATTAACAATTAACAAAACAGCAACAATGTGGCAGATATAAATATGAACAAACCAGGTGGAGCAAGCAGGTACAGTAGGTGTGCAAATCTGAAGAGTTGAGAGAGGAAAGGCTGAACGGAGGATACCTTGATGTTGGAGCTGTTTGAGCCGAGGAGGAGGAGCAGACGCTGCAGGTTCGATACCCACAGCCCCAACATGGTATAATTTAATAACTACAGTAATAACTAAATGACAGCAGACATGTGTTTGGGTTTGTTAAGTTCAAATGTGGAAATAGGACTTAATATCTGAGCTCCATCAGAATGATTGACAGGTTTAAGCTCCGCCTCCTTCAGCGACCAGGTGGAAAATGAGCCAGAGTGCAGTGGGATAAGCTCCGCCCCCTTTGAAACAGTTAATGCAAATGGACAACGTTATTTATGTATTTCTTCTTTTTTTTTTTTAGAAAAAAAGAAAAAGAAAAGAAAAAGAACCTGAGGTAGTCTGAATGTCTGGGCTACATGTTCATGTGCAATCACTTCAACAAGCTCCTCCCCCTTTCCTGTGGTCGTGCATGTCACTTCTCATTGGCTGATCAGTGGTGGTAGTGATGACGACAACAACGATGACGATGATGATGATGAGACGATGACAAAACAAAAACAAAACCCTCGATACGGAGGCACCGAAGATTAAAAATAAAAAGTAAATATTTCATCATGATTTAAAATTGAGGAACTTTGGCTTCTTTCAAAAAAAAAAGTGAATTGATCAATAAAGTTCTGGACTGGATCAAGGTAGAGGAGGTGTAGTGCCACATTATGTAATAATGTAAGAAATTTTCACCTCATTATGTAATAACATTGCATTTTGTAATAATCTGCCACATTGTGATACAATTCTTAAATGCAATATGTTATAAACTTTGCTGCATTTTGTAATAAGTTGTTACATACTGCATTAGTTATTAAAAAATGCATGTTGCACTTCTTTTTATATAGAAAATGTAATAATCTGGTGCAAAATGTAACAACTTATTACAAAATGCAGCAAAGTTTATTACATTTTATTGCTGCGTTTATACATAATGTGGCGCTCCAGGTTAATAAACTGTGATGAAACACGTGATCACGTCCATCACAGTGAACAAGTCCAACATCAAGGTATCGCTCTTTTCTTTGAGTGAATGAGTGTGAAGCCGGGGATCGATCCACCGATCGACCGCCGGCCGTCGTTAAGGCACGTGTGTGTGTGTAAGAAAGATCTTATATAATTTCAGGTAACGAGCAGGACTAATAGAAAGGCTTCACTCCACGAGCTATAAGGTGAAGACCAGGAGCTCCTCGTCCACGGAGCTCCGCAACATCTAAACACTTTATCAGAAAATAACTATCTCTCTACAGAAGTAGAGTACAATTTAAAAAATGAACCTACTGAGCTACAGTACACTCTAGATGATAGTAATGACGTCTCGATGCATAGCATCACCCATATATGTAAATATTGACTTTTTCATTTTACTTTAGGTGGTTTCTCTTGGAGTTAATAGTGTCATGGAGGGTTATGGCAGTGTTTGTTAAAGAGTCACAGTCTGGCTCCTCCTCCTCCTGCTCCTCCTCCTCCTCCTCTGTCGCCGTTTCACCGTGAAGAGACGAACAGAGAAGAATAAGAAGAAGATGATTGTCACGAGTCGACTTCAATCAAATCAATAACCTGATTGGAGACGACAGAGGAAAAAAGTTAAGGAGGCAACGCAAAGAGAGAAGCTGGGAGTTCAGATGAGGAGGAGGAGGAGCAGGAGGAGGAGGAGGAGGCTCCAGAACCGACACCGAGCTCCTCACCAAGGCCGATAAACGTTTCTCGTGGTGTCGACTCCCAGAAGAAGAAGAAGAAGAAGGAGAAGAAACTAAAAACATTGTTGTGTGTCGGAGGTTTTGGGTCCGGGACTCTTCAGCTCGGCGGGACCGGGTCCGGAGCAGAGAGCCGCTCCGTTCTCCTCCTCCGCCACAACGTTATGATGATGATGATGTGTCTCAGTTTCACTCCGCTGCTGCAGCTCCACCTCCTCCTCCTCCTCCTCCTCTTCCTGCTTCACCTCCTGCTTCACCACCACCACCGCTGCTCCTCCTCCTCCTCCTCCTCCTCTCTCCGGCTCAGTCCTCGGGGCGTCGGCGTCGGATCCCAGAGGAGGAGGAGGAGGAGAGGAGAGAAACTTCCCGAACCTGCAGGTCCCGTTCAGGTTCAGATCCTCCTCCAGTTTCACCTGGAACGGCGGCAGTCCGAGCAGGAACGCCCGGATGCGGCTCGGCGAGCTGAGGTCCGCCGGCTCCTCCTGGTTCTTCATCTCCATCTCCATCTCCACGTCCTCTCCTCCTCCTCCTCCTCCTCCTCCTCCTCCTCCTGCGTTGCCGTTGCTCCGCCCCGGCGCCGTCGTTCCATCCTCCGCCTGCTGCTCCACTCTCGCTCTCTTGGCCGCCGGTTGTTGTTGATCGCGGTTCGACTCCGGCCCCTCGCCGGTGCTGCTGCTGCTGCTGCTGTTGGGCAGCGGTCTCTTCACCGTGAAGCGTTTGCTGAGGTTGAGGGGCAGCGCCTGCTCGGGGGGCGGTGTGATGGGGGCGCAGGATGGCGAGGGCGATGGCAGCGGCGGCGAGGGTTTGGTGGCGTTGGCGACAGCGACGGCGGTCAGGTCCTGGGACAGCGCCTCCGACAGGCGGCGGGTGAAGGTCTGCAGCTGGGACGAGTCCAGGCGGCGAGTCCTCATCAGCTGACACACCTGGGTCATTATCAAAATACGGTCAAAAAAGTTAAAAATTCAGTTTTCACAAATTTTATTTAGTGGGAACTATTTATTAGCATGTTGACCATGCTACCAACTATCATAGATATATATACACGTATAGCCTATATATATATCTATGACCAACTATAATGGACAACTAGAATATTTTTCTTTTTTTTCATCTATCAAACGTAGCCTATTTAGTTTTCTGACAGTAACACCAATGACAAATATCTATAAATGGCTAATTAGCCTACACAAAATAGTGTCCAAGCTAGCTCAAAGCCAGCATGAGTCAGCACCTTAAAATCTATAAATTATAGGCCTACTTATTAAACTGTTTTTTTTTCCCCATAAAAATATTTCATTATAGCGCAAATCAAAGTAACACCAATGACACAAAAAAAGAACCACATTGAAAAATGACATTTTAATTGGAAATATCTTCTAAAATATCTATCTCATGAAAGAGACACCCACAATGTATTGTCTTAAATGGCTCTTTTTCTTCTTTCTGACCTTGGGAGTTCTCTTACATATTCTTAACCATTCAAAATAATGGTCTGTGATACCAGTAACACCAATGACACCAAATCGAAGGACAGATATTCTTTTAAAAAATATTTTTATTATTAAATAGCCAATTTAGATTTAATTTTATTAATATATTAAGCCCAGTGTTTGCCCATTGTTGACCACTTTTTTAAACAAAAAAGAGGAAATATTTTTACACTGTCCAATAGCGTTGAACCATGGCAGTGGGACAAGTGTTTTTTTTTAGGTACAAAGGAAATTAAAACTGAAAAAAATAAAATAAAACAGTAAATATTTTTCTGTAGTTTTTAAGCAATTGTGTGTCTGGAAAAGGCAGGGACATGTTTTTCACCGTATTTTGAGAATGACTCACCTGCACGCTGCAGTCCAGGTTCAGTGGCAGCACCCGGAGCGGCGGCAGCGGCGGCCGCGTCCTCGTGTCCCGTGTCACGCCAACGCCGCCGAGCCCCCGCTGGGCGCCGTCGTCCACGCTGCTGCAGCCGGAGCAGCCCCCCCGGGCGAGGTGCAGCTGCTCCCCGCTGGGGTGCGGGGGGTCGGGGCTGGCGCTCTTGTTGTTGGGCTGCAGCGGGTAAACGGCGAGCTGGTGCTGGTGCTGGTGCTGCAGGTGGGCGGGGTCCTGGGGGGCGCTGATGCGGCTCCTGAAGACGTCCAGCGGACACACGCCCTTGATGGGGCTGAAGCCGCCCAGAGACCCCCCGCCCACAAAGTGTCGGGGCAGCGTGGAGAGCAGCACGCCGGGGGTCAGCGCCACCGCCGCCGACTCCGGCTTCAGCTCCGTGGGTTTGGGCTGGAAGGGCAGGAAGGGCGCCGACATGGGGGAGAGGTCCGGGGTGAGCGGCATGTTGGCGGGGAGGATGGGCGGCTGGAGGACGACAAACAGACACAACAGTTTTATTATTGAAAGAAGAAGCAGAAGAAGTTTTATTTTGAAAAGTCTGTTTGATTTTGAAATTCTTCATTCAGTCACATGGGCTAGAAGTGGGCATGGGTTAGAAGAACTAGGCAAATTTGGTGGGTTATATATGGGCTAAGTGGGCATGGGTTAGAACTGGGCAACCATGGTTGGGTCCCATTAGGGTTATGTATGGGCTAAGTGGGCATAGGTTTTAACTGGTCAACCATATCTGGGTGCTGTATGCAGGCCAGCTGACAGTCTTGGCTGGGCCCGGGACAAGATAATGTTAGATGGGCCCCCCCCCCCCTCTCCATCTCGCCTCCTTTCCTCCGGCTCCTTTCCTTCCTCTCCTCCTGCTCTGTCTTCCTCTCCTCTGTTTCCCTCTCCTGTCTTCCTCTGATTTCTCCCTCCCCTCTTCCTCTCCTCTGTCTTCATCTCCTGTCTTCTTCTCCTCTCCTCTGTATCCCTCTCCAGTCTTAATTATCCTCTCCTCCGTTTTCCCTCTCCTGTCTTCCTCTCCTCTGTCTTCATCTCCTCTGTTTTCTTCTCTTGTCTTCTTCTTCCTCTAGTCTATGTCCCACTCCTCTGTTTCGTCACCTGTAGCCTCACTCCGCCGCTCCGCTTCACCACCGTGACACACCCCCCCTCTCTCTTCTCTGTCACCGCCCGGGTTCACACCGGACGCCGAAGCGCCGCGAATAGCCGCGGAACGGAGACCGCTTCCCTTCGGCGCCCAAGTTAACAGGTTCTGTAGTTCAGACCAGAGGCGACGCGCCGCGAAGCGCCGCGATTGCTCGCGCCGTGCAGTTATCGTTTCGGCGTCTGTTCTATTTTGTGCGCGAGCCGCGAGCAATCGCGTCAATCTTGGCAGGAAGTCACCCATGAAACAACGAGAGAATCCGGTCAATTTTCAAAATAAAACACTTTTCAAAATAAAATACAGCGATTGACAAATGCGACCTTATTTATATTTGTCAGACTCTCAACAGAGAGCAAGAGAGATGAAAACACACACACAGGATAGGGAGACACGGAGTGGGCTGGCTGCAGGGAGGAGGAGGGGGGGTCAAAACACACAAACAAACAGGGAAAGAGAGAGAGAGAGAGAGAGAGAGAGAGAGAGAGAGAGAGAGAGAGAGAGAGAGAGAGAGGCAGAGACGAGTTGTTGTAAAGTGAAGGACGACGTGAAATTAATCTTGGAAGTGAAGTACAGGGAGTTGTGTGACCCACAGCACATGGTGTTATAATTATATGAGGTTATTTACTTATCCATGATGTAAAAAACACAGCTCTGAATGTGAGTGAACAACAGCTGAGGAGCAGAGGCGCTCGCGACCGCCGCGGAGAAATCAGCGTCTGGTGTGAACTGGAGGGACGCGGCTCGCGCGCGATTTCCGCGGCCGCTTCGCTTCACGGCGCTTCCGCGTCCGGTGTGAACCTGGTTAGCCTGCCCATGGATGTTAACGGAGCCTGCCGCTCCGCTCCACCATGACACTGACACACACACCCTCTCTCTTCTCTGTCACCTGTAGCCTCACTCTGCCGCTCCGCTCCATCGTTACACTGACACACCCTCTCTCTCTCCTCATCCGTAGCCTGACTCCTGACACCTGACTGCTGCTTGACCTCCCTCCTCTCTGTTTCTGTCAAAGATAACATGTTTTGTCAGGCTTTTGCACAAGCTAGGCTAATTAACGTTCGTCAGTTAGGTTACGTTACCAGGTTGGCCGCACTACTTACCTTGCTCTATTTTACTTGTCCCAGCTTCACCGTCACTACATTTTTTTTAATATTTGTTTAGAGCATTTCTCAACCCTTTGTTTTCCTCTTCTCTTTTTCTCTTTTCTTTTCTTTTCTGGGCACCGGACTTGTGCTGACCAGACATTTTGAGTGTAGGCCTTCTGAACTAATAATAACGTCAATAACAAATTCGATCACGGGCCAAACCAATTTTGTGTTTGGGGTGGGGGGTGGGGGTTCTTGACCACCACTATTTTAAAGGAAAATTAGGAAGAAAACAAATAAGAAAGACTTAAATGTATTAAACATATCTTTTTCCACATAGGACTAATTTGACAATAATAATAAAAAAAAAAGTCCACAATTTAATGAGGGCCCAGTTGTGGGCCCCCCCTCTTTCCTGGGCCCGGGACAGCAGACCCGTTTGTCCCCCCCTATCGGCGGGCCTGGCTGTATGGGTTATGTATGGGCTCAGTGGGCATGGGTTAGAACTGGTCAACCACATATGGGTCCGGTAAGTGGGTTCCAAATGGGCAATTTTATATCTGAACCACCTTTGTGCCACCTGTGTTTGCCTATGTGGGCTTGAGCTGGGATCTAAATGGGCATTAAGTGGGTTCCAGCTGGGCAACCTATATGCAACCCATGTACCCATGTACCTGTGTCCGCCCATTTCGGGTTCCATCTGGTTTTGCTCCTAGGTTCCAACAGGGGCCCACCCGTGTTAGCCCATATGGGCTTTTGTGGGTTTCTGACTGGGTCTTAAGTGGGTTCCAAATGGGAAATTTTATATCTGAACCATATATCTGTAAAGACAGCCTGTGAAACCTGCTGCTGCTGAACATCCAGCCTCTCCACCGTGAAGTCGCTAACAGAGTTTACAGTAGCTGCAGTGAAAGTTTCAGGAGCAGATGAATGAATCTGGTCTGAATTAGACGCTTCATTGATCCCCAGAGGGAAATGAGTTTGAGTTCCAGCTGCTTCCTCAGCGAAGAGCGAGGATGATGAGACGGTGACGGGGAGAATAAAACAGTGTGTTTGAGGTCTCACCCTGTGTGTGCTGCCGGCCGTCGGTCCTCCTCGACCATTGGCCGCAAGGAGTGGACTCTGAGTCTGAGCTGGTGTCGCCGCCACCGCCGCCGCCATGGTGGTAGTGGTCGTCACGGGTACTGCTGATGCTGCTTTGGCCTTGGCCTGCTGCTGAGCCAGCAGCTTGGCCTGAGCGATCAGCGTCGCCTTGTTACGAGTTCCCGGTGGTCGACCTCGGCCCCTCTTCACCACCACCGAGCCCATCGGGTTCACCACCTGCTCCGAGAAGAGGATGAAGAGGAGGAGGAGGAAGAGGAAGAGGAGGAGGAGTTTCAATAAGTTCCAGATAACTCATATCAAATAGTTGTACTGAAGTATCTGCTTGTGTTAAACCATCTGAACAACTTGGTGTCACCAGTGTGAACAGTGGGAGGAGACTTCAGCAGGTTCTGTGCTGTGTTCTTCTGTTCAATCCAAACTTTGTTTACATTAAATATGGTTTAGATTTTAGATCAAAGGATTACAAAGATATTCTGCCTCCCTGAACGATAAAAGTGTAAATCTCTCTCAGCTCAGCCAGCATCACTGTCATTATCAAAAACTAGATATAAAGTCAGCTAGCTTCATGCTAACATATAATGGAAAACATAATAGACAGGCTAATGGAAATTAGCATCACTATCGCTGTAACTTTAAACCAACGAACAGCTGTTATTATTTTAACATAAACATAAGTAACACATCCAATAATACTTACAGGCAGATATTTTCTCTGCTCTGTGGAAATAGTTTCACTTTTTAGTCTTTTTCTTTCTTTTTTGTTACTTAAGGAGAAAAAATACTAAAGTGACTTTAAGTTTAAATGTTCAGTGATGTTTTCTCAGTGTGAACTTTCTGCTGAAATGCGAAATAGTTTTTCACAGTTGGAACAAAACACACTGTGTGATGTTGTTTACTACAATGTGTTTACTGTACGGGCCGATGATGGGAGTAGGATTCAGTATTTGATTTAGGATTTGTCCAAATCTTAAATGGTTTTTTATTGTTCGTCAGAACCAGGACTGGGTTATGTTATGTTATGTTTATTTATTTGATATGGACATCACAAATACATTAAGACTGTTCCAGTGGACAGACCAGATGCTTTGCTTGAGTGTGTTTAGCACAAGTGCTAATTTTCAACACCAGTCCATAGGCGGCTATTCTAAAAATACAGAGCATATTATCAACAGTATGAGATAAAACCAAGTGCATGACACTACATCATGACAGTAGCATACTAAAAAATACAGAGCACAAGATCAACGAGAGGAGCTTGAGCAAACAGAATCATGATCGTAACAGTAAAAATAGTAACAATAAAAAAGTCCATATTTATACATGTGAGCATTGTTGTTTTGCTTTTAACCATGCTTTTAGTCCTCTATTAAACGAGTTTGTGTCAGTCTCCAGTTTCAGGTGAGTGGGTAAAGTGTTCCATAGGTTAACCCCTTTTATTGAAAAGGCAGACTGTCCAAATGATGTTGTACACTTGGGAACAATGCAGTCGCCATTGTGGGAGGCTCGTGTGTTTACTCGGCTTGAGCTACAGCGTCTTTCATCCCTACTACTTCAAAATTAGTTATTAAGTCAAAGTTGAGAGAGTAAAAACAAAGAGGTGGTTTCTGAGTGACACATTTAAAGCAGGTAAAATAACTGTAAAAAGTGTTGTCACTTACAGCGAGGTGAGGAGGAGCAGCAGCAGCAGCAGCAGCAGCAGCAGGAGGCGCATGAGGAGGATGAGGAGGAGGAGGAAGAGGAGCAGGAGCTGTGATCTTCTTCACCTTGGGTTTGGGTCCTGGTTTTCGGCCTCGAGGAACCGGTTTCCTGCCTCTGATCCCTCGGGGTTTCGACGGAGGAGGAGGAGTCGGGGATTCTGGGATCTTGAACTCAGTTCCTCCGGCTCTGAGGTGTTCCTCGTAGGGAAGCATCAACCTGAGACACAGAGGGCAAGGGGTGATGAGTGGGGGAGGGGAGGGGGGAGTGTGTGTGTGTGTGTGTGTGTGTGTGTGTGTGTGTGTGTGTGTGTGTGTGTGTGTGTGACTGTCTGACCTCTCGTAGTGTCTCCTGGTGCAGGTGGCAGCGCTGGTGCTGCCGGGGCAACCGCCCAGCTCGTTATACACCACCTTCCACAGACGGTCCAATGTCACCTGTAACACACACACACACACAGTCAGAGTCAAGTCTGAACTCACAACATCCTGCTGGTCTGAATCCGACAAAAAAAAGAAGACTGAATCAGCTCTTTGTGTTTACTAAATTCAAGGATTTATCCGTTACAAACCAGTTTAAATAAAGGTTAGTGAAATTAAAAGAGGAGGTATAGACACCGACCTTCTTGTAGCCTCCGAGCCGTTTGACCACCGAGTACATGAGGAAGAGGTCGACTACAGGATCACAGACAGCGGAGCGGCCATGATTGAATCCAGCGGCGCAGGAGGAAACAGAGAGGAAACAGGAAATAAAAGTCAGAGACAGTTTGTAAATCAGAAATAAAACTCTCAGTTTGACCAAACAAGTTCTTTGCATGTGACCGACTCAGTCCAGAGAACATCTATGGAGACACAGAGACTAAAGCTGAACCTGCTGCTGAGGAAACTTCTACTACCAAGACCAGAGATGTGAAGAGTTTTTGTTTAGTTTTTGATTTTTAACAAAGTTGATTGATGGGAAAATAAAGTTGAATTCATCTATTTAGAATTAAATCATAATTAATAATAAAAGGAGCCAGAAAACGCTCTGAAGCTGCTGCAGCTAAAAAACAGACTGTGAGTTTAATACAGCTTCTTTCTTACATAATATCAGCCAATCACAACCAGTCACACTCTGTCAATGATCATCAATCATCAATATAGAGCAAAACAGAGAGAGAGTCAGTGCGTTTACATGTTAAAAGCTCCAGATTTCTGTCCTTCTCCCAGTTTACATGCGACAGGGAAAATTGAATAGTTGATGAAAACATGTCTGCCTCCTCAACACTAGGTGGCGGTGTGTCTCATTTCAGCCGGTTGTTATTGTGAAATGCACTGATTCTGAATTTTTCTCCTTGGCGTTGGTTCACTCCACGCTCAGCGAGTAACCTTGGCTCTCCTTTTCACTTTCTAAATTTATTATTATTATCAAGATTATTTATTATCATTATATTGTCCATGATTAACTATATTGTTTGTTTTTTTTATAACTGTACAGCACTTTGGTCGACTGAGGTTGTTTTTAAAATGTGCTTAATAAATAAACTATGACTTGTTGTGAAACATGCGCACATACATTGTCCAATTTCAGTCCGATTAAAGCGTTTATAGTAACACATGCAGAAGAAAAACGGTTTCCAATCACATCATCTAGGTGTTTTAGTCGGATCTGGAGTCCAGTCTGAGTTGGAGCAACGTGTTTACATGCACTTTAGATATCCAGTTCAAGACGGATTAAGTTTGTTTCAAGTGTCATGTAAACGTACAGAGTGAGAGAGAAACATGAGAAGGAAAAAGAAAGAGACAGAGAGGGTGGGAAAAAGAGGAAAAGGCAAAAGAAAACAGAAGAAAAGAAAAAAGATACAAAAAGGAGAAAAGGTGAGATGAAAGAAAAGGAAAAGGGAGGAACAGGAAGAGGAGAAAAGGGGGCGGGTAGAAAGGGGGCGGGGCCAGACTCACTCTTCTTGAAGCCCAGGTTGGGGACCTTGTGGATGGGCGAGCCGTTACGCTCCATGTAGGAGAAGAGCTGATCCAGGAACAGCTGCTCCTCGGGGTGAGGCAGCCAGCCGCCCTCGCAGCCGGCCTCCACGCTGCCCATCACGTTCTCCTGTCGGACACGTAGCTCATCGTCACACACACTCGTCTTCATCACCGTTAGAAACAAAACTTCATAAAAACAAACAAACGAGTCAACAGACCTTCATCCTCTCGATCCAGGACTCTGATTGGCTGGAGGTCGGGGAGTCTTTGCCGTCGCGGCCTCTCCTCTTACGGGGTCGTCCCCGAAGACTGAGAGACGGACATCCTGCTGAATGAGAAGAGAAGAACAAGAAGACACAAGTAAGAACTTTAGAAGGAGGAGGAAAGTGGCATTCATTCAGATTTTTCCTAAAACTTAAGGATCTCGCCCAATGTCCACCTTCCTGACCAGCGAGGAATCAAACCTACGATCAGTGAGTCTCATTAAAGAGCCAGTGTGTGACTGTTTAAAGAGGGTTAGAATGATAATCATTCATCTCAGAAATCAAAAACCATGTCTCAATATGGAGCAAAACAATGATCCAATATCACATTTTTAATCTCTTACATATTAATATTTAAATTTAAAGCAGAACTTCCCGTCAGCCGATGGAGTTAGCAGTCCCCGCCCTCGTCCCTACGTCACCACATTCACACGCAGCCCTTGGCTGCACACACTGGACCGCCCCTTTATGCCGTTCTCTCTCTTCATTGGATAAAGGTTGTAGGATACAAGGAAAGTTTTCTCCTCGGCTTACAGCAGAGCAGAGTGACTGACAGACCCCTGTTTCAGACCAAACACTCTATGTAAGTGATTGCTGTCGGAAGATATAACTATTTAAGACTTATATTAACACAAATATTCCACTTACTTCAGCTTTAAATGATAAACACATCGACCAAAGACCCAAAGCAGGTTAAAAAAATATTTATATTTCTTTACCGTTGTGTATTTATTTAACAACAGATCAGCTTTCCACTAAATTAGTGTCAATTGAACTGATAAAGAGGGAACTGATCTGATAAGAACAGGAAGTAAACATCAGATGAAGATTTAACAGTGACGTCACAAAAACACAACCGGTCTGGGATGTTCTCAAGAAAAAAGGATTAATATCTCATTTAAATCACATTATTAATGATAAATAAGGTTTGAGTCTTATGATGTAGTTTCTGATCGACTCTCCAATAACGTTTTGTTCTTTACCATTGTATATTATATATTATTATTATGATGTTGCGTCAGCAGCACGTTGGACGACTGAGACAATAATTCAGGTTAATTTACATAGCCGGTCTTTGTAAACACGACTCGTTAATCCAGTTCCTGTCGTTAAGAGACACGCACATTGTTCAAGTCCACCCACACACACAAGAGTGAAACAAAGACAACAGAACTAAAGCTCCCGCCTGTTCATGTCCAGAGATATTTGAAGATTTTTGATTTAATTAATTAAATAAATAATGATCTACTCTGTAAAAAGGAGTGGACACCCTTTCACAATAAAAGCATGTGAAGCATGAATATCCTCCCTGCCTGACGTGTCACCAGCAGGTGGCAGAGTTTCACTCAGACTCAGAGAAGCTGCAGCTCTGAGGAAGCTGATTATCAAATATTTTGTCTTAACCACACACACACACACACACACACACACACACACTCCTATAGCTTGTGCTTTTATTTTCTAGGGCGTATAAATGAGACCCTGCAGCACAGAGAACCAGTTGCCCCCTGGTGGCTGTTAGAAGATACAAAATTAACCTGGAAGTGATTTTTTTAATAAAAAGGTGAACAAAGAGACTTTTATTCTGAAAGGATCCCTGGTTTCCTGGTTTCTGGGACACTTACTGAACTGCCAGGAGAAGCCGGCGTTGTTCTCCAGCGTCGGGTGATTGAACGTGTCCCTGCAGTACAGGACGCGGGTGGCGGCCGGCGCCCTGACGCCCCCCAGCGCCAGCAGGTGGGGGTCCTGCAGCACCGGCCCCCGGGCGCCGTCCAGGACGCGTCTCTGCAGCGAGCGGAAGCGGCAGTACTGCGGGTAGCTGAGCACCTTGACGCCATGACGCTCCACGATCGGGCCGTCTGAGGAGGGAGGGAGGGGGGGTGGACCAAAACACGAGTCAGTTTCTTACAAACTTCACACTTTCTTTTGCTTCACGCTACAAAAATCTGATTATCGAGACGTAGAGTCGCGTTCTCTGTGACAGTGATCTGTGGTTTTAATCAGATTCAGAGCTTTTATCGTCCCACGGAGGGGAAGTCTGTTGTGCAGTTGCAGTTACAGTAGTAAAAACACACACAATAGACAATAAAAGACAATAAAACAATAAAATACATACTAGGAGGAAGACACAAGGAGTTTAAAAACAATACAGTTTTGTAAAGTGCAGATGGATTAAGAACTGTGCAAAGTGACGGCACTGACGGGATGAAGGAGCATTTGTATATTTTAGTTTTAGCCTGTACGTCTCTATAACCTGTAGTCTATGGTTCAACATTAATGATTCAAGATGGCCTTTACAACAATACAACAACATTTAAAAAAAATGCACCAATGCATTGGCTCAACATCTGTTTATCTGGTTCAGTAGTGCCATATTGTGCTGATTTGTTTCTTTTTTGTGGTGATGTAACTCTGCCGGAGACGCCAGAGGATGCGTGCATGTTCAATTTGTTAAAGTTAAAGCAGAAGTAAGTGATATATTTGTGTTAATATAAGTCTTAAATAGTTATATCTTCCGACAGCAATCACTTACATAGAGTGTTTGGTCTGAAACACGGGTCTGTCAGTCACTCTGCTCTGCTCTGAGCCGAGGAGAAAACATTTATCGTATCCTACAGTTTTTATCCAGTGAGAAGAGAGAACAGCATGCAGGGCTGTGTGTGCAGCCAAGGGACGCCGTGAATGTGGCGACGTAGGGACGAGGACTGTTATGGTGCGTTCAAGGAAACTCGTATTTTTCCGACCGTGAAGTCGTACCAGTTCGATCTGGTACGAGTTCACCGGTCGGAAGTTACGAGTGGCCGTTATAGTGACTTTCACCGGTAAAACAGGTCGGAAAAACACGAGTGGGTTGCCTGGAACGCTACAAAGTCGTAAGTTGTGACTTGAAGCTGTAATTTACGATTTCAAAAGCCTGCCTGGAACGCAGCATTAACGAAAACGACCGGACCACTTACTTCTGCTTTAAGTGAGTGAAAATGACAGGTTTTTTGTCAGTAATTAAGATTTCTTTGTTTCCTTTACACAAAAGAGGAAGAAAATAACAGAGCAAAAACATCAATACCAGCATTGGCCTTTGGGAAAATTGTTATTCTAAACATCGATTTCGGCCTGGAATTTCACAAGCCGTGCATCTCTAATAAAAATAAGTATAACATTTCATTATTGCGCATGAGCCTGAAATAAATGAACATGTGATGAATTATTGCACCGAGGATTAATGACTCAGACTTGTCTCTATAATAAAGACATAAAAAGCCTAAAAATCGTTTTCATTTTGTTCCTGAGGCGAAGCGGGAAAACCAGAGGTTACAGATGTTTCACAGTCTGAAGGAGACACTCTCCTCCTTTATTCTCTTAAAATAAAAAAAAATGACCATTGAACATTTATTTTATCAACTACTTACTTTTGGTTTTATTGGTTGGTTGTTTTTTTTCACTAATATAGTGTTTCATTTTGCCACATACAGACTCTATTATTGTTATTATTGGTAATTATCATTATTAAATAGTTGTTTAAGTTGCCCTGTTCAGTCCCTGAGAGAACACATGTTGTGATTTCTCCAACAAACTGGAGTCAGTGTTGGTTTTCAGTGTGTTTCTTACTCTCTGTTTTGTCTTTGAGTGGCTCGCTGTTCTTCTCTGCTGGGCCCGTTGTGTTGCTGTTGCTGATGTTGCTGTTGCTGATGTTGTTGTTGTTGTTGCTGTTGTTGTTCCCACTGCTGCTCTGTGGTGGAGGTTTGTGGAGCCCGTTGGTCCCGCAGGTCGGCCCCAGCCCCGGCTTCATGCTGCCGCTCCAACCCAGCGGATGTGCACACGACCACCTCACCAGGTCGTCCACCCGCACCACCATCTTCCTGGACACGGCCAGAACTTCATCCTGGAGGAAACAGAGACAGGAAGTGTTGTGATTTACATGTATGAGACGTTTTCTTCACTTTGTTTGTTTGATGCTTTTACTCTGAAAGGGTTCTGCCGTTCCTTTAAATTTGGTATGTCCAAGGTGCGTTCACGTCCTCCTAATTGTGCAGCATCAAGGACGAATACACCTTCAGCCTTCATCAATGCTCACTATACGATTACAACAGCAGGGTTTCTCGTCAGCAGAGAACCGATCAGGTAGATTACGAAGTTTGAGCTGCTGGTGCACGTTGCGAACGAGTGATGACTTTCACCTTTTCTGACAACAACGGAAGCCTGTTGAATCCAAAAAAAGGTGCTGGGGGTTTGCATTTGGTTCAGATTGCATTCACACCACAAATGAATCGTACCAGGGTTTGTTTCAGACCAAATAAGTGAACCGAGTCAGAGCTGAAGAGGTCGTCTCTGTTCACCGACCCAAAACGTCCACACACCAAGGAAACAGTCTGTTTTGTCTGAACTGAACAAGTCTGGTGTGAATACGTCCTGAGACTCACACAGTCTCTACGACGATGTAGTAGGCCTACTAACAGAAGAAAATGAAGCTGATAAATCTGTATAAACATGCACTGGGAAAACAGATTATTGTGCAGAAAGCTCAAAGGTGTGTGTCCAGGAGAAAAAAAAATATCCACTCCATCTTTCAGACTCATCTCCTCCTGTGTGCAGATCCTGCTTTGGTTTCTGAGAGTCATAGCAACAAAGAACTTTCATTTTGTGTTGATTTTGGCGACACCTGTGGACAAAAGCGGTATTGTTTCTCTGATAACCGTCTGTGACTCTCAGGTTTGTTTTTCCTCATGTCACACATTGTGTTATTATCAGCTGATTCAAAGTGGATTCTAGTTGCATCAGTTTCTTGTATCCTGTGATTATCATTGATATCAGTCACGGGTCAAGACTCTCTGTTAGTGTCATTTAATGTGTTTACCTGTTACAGTGGAGAAAATAAGTATTTGATCGACCATCTTTAGTTTTTTATAGTTATTTCATTTTAACAAAAAGGAGACAGAATATCAACAAAACATCCAGAAATAATAATAATAATATCATCATCATCTTAGAAAGGTTATAAATTCATTTGCATTTGATCAAGTGAAATAAGGGCAAAAAACCAGCAGCAGGAGATCAAGAACTTATCTTCCCCAGCGTATTCACAATAAATCAGACTTGACACTTGAACGAAAAGTCGAGACGTTAACGTGATGGCACAAAAAAAAAGAGATCAGTGGAGACAGAGATAAGGTTTAAATGTTGAAATATCAGATGAATATAACAAGAGGATTCACTCTTCTTTAAATTAAGTTTTTTGTTTTTATTTCTTTATTATTAATCATTTAGGATGTTTGCCTTTTAGCTGCTATAGCTGCTGCTCTGATAAACACTGTGCGTTACCTTCCAGTTTGATTACACAACGTTTCACATATCAACTGTTGAACTATTAACTGTGGAGCTAAAAGCCACCTGACGAGTTCCTCCACTTTCTTCTCATATAGATCTCCTTTTTTATTGTCTTTTCTTCTTTTTCATTTTTATTTATCACATTTTCTTCAATTAATTTTCCATTTGACAAAAAATAAAAAACCTAAAACCTTTTGTGTGAGTCATTTATCGCTTTAAATTAAATTAAAGCAGTCACACAGATTAAATGTTGACGTTGACATTTAAAGTGAACATTTAGGAATGAAAGAGGAAGTTGATGAGAGACTCGTCGACGCTGTGACTGAAATGTTTCCTGCATGTGTGAGTGACTCCAGTGAACTCCTCCTAATAAACTGGTTCTTTTGTTTTTCCAGCTCCCATTTGCATTCATTGTTTTCTTTGTCGTAACCTGATACGAGCTCAAACTAAAACATCACACACTTGGTTTGAACTGAGGATTTTTTTTTTTTTTGTCTCATTTACACATTTTAATTTAAACTCAAAGTTACTTCATGTATCTGTTAAGTTTGATACTTATAAAATATATGTAAAAATACTGTAGTAAGTTACACATTCAAAAACAAAGTAGAAAACAACCGTGGCTCTTCAGGAGATTTTAAATAGTAGCTAGTGGATAAATAGTTTTAAACCTGATTCATCACTGCAAAAGGAAACTGGTTTAAATTTAACTCCAGAGCCTCAGAGGGAAAAAACAACTGTAGATTTATGACTGACTCAAACACACACAGACAAACACACACTTCAGTCTGTTTTCTTGCTGCTGCTTATTGCTATTGATTATTGTGAAATAAATCAAATTGATTAATATTTACTTAGTGTCACTTCTTACAGGTCAGTTGAGCTGCAGCTCTGATGTCTGTTATGTTGTGACGTTAAAACCTCATCAGTATTTACTAGGCTATACAGTCCACCAGAGCATTTTGGAGTTGTTGGATTGTGTATTTGATGAGTTTGATGAGGGAAACCAAGAAATCCCATGAGCCTCTGTAGCATAGCTCTGAGCAGCTCGCGGCTCTGCTCCGCCGTTCTAAAAATAGCTTGCACCGACAATTAAATGTAACAAACCTACTGCTAAAACTATAGGGATTATGCCAATGGGCCAATTTGCCAAAATGTTGAGCTATCCTTTAAGGTAAAAACGTGGCATAGTTAAGCTACAAATCCTGCATAGTTTCTCTTTAAGGTAAAATAATCTCTCATGCCACATTATGTATATGTTATAATGCAACCAGGAAGTGGAAAGCCTGATCCAAACCCAAACAGGAAGTCAAAGTAGACGATGAGATTTTTATGTCTGATAAAAAACAACTAGGCTATGTCATATAAATGTAAATTAGAGTTAAACACACATGTGGTGCTCGTTTTTTTCTTTCTTTCATGCTTCTTAAAAACTGATTCATCAATCATCTCAACAGCAGCAGTAATAAACCACTGAACGGCTTCACAGAGTTTTAAAGAAGATAATAATGGAGACAAATGAGACGTTTTAAGGAATAAAAGCCTCCACATAATAAAAAGAAACTGGGCAGCAGCAGTGAGTGTAAAAAAAAAAAAAAAAAAGCAGCTTCACAGGGCTCATTTTGTCCTCCAGGAAAATTAAAACCTCTGTGTGCATGGATTCAGCTTCAGCTGTGGAATATCTAAGTTTAAAAATGTGGAAAATTTGGTTTCAGACGAGTCATGGGATTTACATTTGGGTAATACATTAGTCTGATTCCCACAGGGGGATTCTCATGTGAAGGCCGAGCTGCAGCCGCCATGTGAACCGTGTTAATCACAAACACTCATGTCCAACGCTGCTTTTCTTTTCTCAAACCGCATCACATTTTTCATTATTCTTGCACAGACTTTGCTCGATATCTGACCCAGATGTGATTATTATGATTCTAATTATTATTATTATTATTAATTAGCCCCATTATTAAATACATGCAGTTTGTTGTTGAGTCTTGTGCAGCTAAAGAAATAACAACAACATCAACAAAAAGGAGACTTTAATAAACTGAAGGTTAACCTGTTTAGATTCTTGGTCAAATATGATTGGATAAAAAAAGGAGGCAGTGTTCCTGTGGCGAGGTTATTAATAGATGTTCTTAAAGCATTCCCCAGATTATATTAGGGAGCCGCTCACTTTCACAGACAGACACACAATGAATGAATCAGGAGGACTGGCATCAGTTTAAACTCATCTATCTGGTGTGTTTGACTGTTTTCAAAGGTGGAAAGTAACATTTGTTTTGACATAATGCAATATTGAAGCTTTAAATTCACTTTAAATCCAAATATTGTGCTTACCGGTAACTATAAGGCAATATATAAAACAGATACACTATGCGATATAGTTATGGGTTTATAATAAATACAGCTGGATTCATCAATGGGGGAAATTTCACTAATAAAATATCTATAAACACTATTACTGCATGTTTCAGTCATTGTATGTATAATGTGCAGCATAAATAGTTTAATGATTTACTTACACTTATAATATATGATATTATGAACCACTGACATCTAAATAACTGGTTTGTTCCTGATATAATAGCATTAAAAATAAGTATTAAGTAGGTTAAGTGTTTAAAAAAAAAAAAAAAAGCTGAATCCATTATTTATTTATCTATTTTTAGTATATTTTAGGGCTTTTTATGCCTTTAACAAACAGGGCAGTTGGAGAGAGGCAGGAAATGAGCAACCAACTGAACTATCAACAAGCAACCCATTTGAATCAATTATTATCATTAAGTATGAAAATATAATCAAAAAACACATTATAGATTATTAATTAGTATTAATCCAGAGTTAGTCATCTATAGTCATTTATAAATTACAATTATTTAGTATCAACATAGGCGCTGGTCTCACATTTGGGCTTATTGTGAGAAGACGGTAGCTCCGATCAGAAAAAGCAGCAGACCGTGAACGTCCAGACGACTTCCTCAACAATATGATATGATTTTTGTGTTTCTACTGTGAATGTTTCAGAAACCTTTACAAGTTAAAAACAGGGAGTCCCTTCTGCTTCTCAGAAAAGCCTTGTTAGCTCCGCCCCCTGGCTCTAACAATGAATTAAAATATTTAATGATAGTTATTGATGTAGTTATGTGTTATATTTTACTTTTTTACTTTTACTTCAGTACGTTTGAATACAAGACTTCAACTCAAGTATTTCTTCCATGTGATTTTTAATACTTGTTCATATTTCAGTAGGAGATCTGAGCACTTCCTCCTCAGTCTGTTTTACTTCCTGTTTTGCTGCCGTGACGACTCATCACCGTCATTCAGTGTCTCATCCAATCAAATCGATAATTAAAAACCATGAACTCAACAATGACAGTAAACAAACTGTGAAGAGGTTTTTTCACTTTGCCCACAAACGTCTGTGACTGACTGAGTGATGAGTGTCAATGACATCATCAACAGGGGCATTCACACTTCCTGTCCCAGTTTCTTTCTTTCTTTTGTGGTTTGTTTTTGTCTTTATTCTTTGTTTTTGTCTTTCTATCTCTCTTCCTGTTTATCTTTTCTTCTTCCTTCTCTCGCTCGGCTGAATCTGCCGAGCTGAGCCTCAAACACATTTCATTCATTAGACCATTAACCATCATCACTAAGGACAAACCTCTGTGGACGGGGAACAAAGTCCTTTAATCCACACTTAATGTTGAAAATAATAGCACAATTATGTTGTTTGATTTGTTAAATTAAATTGGATTGAATTAAAGTCAGGATCCAGGAGGTTTTTCCTCCTCTGGGACAAAACTTATAACTTAAAGGAGCTTGAATATGAAAAAAATGCATGGTATTTAATCATAAAATGACCCAATATGTCACCAGAGACGAGGAATTAATGTTAATGTGAAACACTGATCTAACTGACAACTACACTGGAGGCAGAATATTCACATTTAAACATGTTATTTATCCCACTGAGCTGCAGCTACAACTATCATCGTTTGTCGTAACGTTAAAAGACGTCGCTGTGACTCTCAGAAACGTCTCGACAAAAGCAGAAACAAAACCAGGATCTGAACCAGAGGAGATGAGTTTGAAAGATGGAGACATTTTCTCATGGACACACACACACACACACACACACACCTTTGAGCTTTCTGCACAATCCATAATCCTTTCTCCCAGATGTATGTTTACAGATTAATCCACTTAATTTCCTTCTGTTAGTGCATCATCATCATAGAGACTGTGTGAGTGAGTCGCGGGGTACCAGAGGTTGGATGTTGTTAGCATGTGGCTAATACAGTACCTGCAGTATTTCTCACATACATCTTCTATAAGTTATAAAAGCAGCTGCAGCACAGGTGTCATCATCAGCGACAGGTAGGTGAGGTAGGTCACATGCTGTCAATAGCATTCACAAAAGCATTTTCATAGACGCACTTTATCTTTTCTTTCGAACTGTGTTGTTCCCAGGCAGACAGACAGAGCAGCAGGAACAGGAAGTGCTGGTACACAAAGCAGCAGGAATTTGCGTTGTGCAGATGAACCACAATGTAAATCAGCAGCTTCACCAGTAATAATAATAATATTTATAATAATAGCAATAATAAAAGCACTGGCAGATAAACTGAAACACCTCTAACCCTTAATATGAAGTGAAAGGCATCTCTTCTCATTTCGAGACGTATGTTATTTTGTACATTGCCCCTGATACAAATAAACTTATTAAACTAAACTAAACTAAAGAGACACAAGGACCTGGACCCTCTGACCCACCTCTCCGTGCTCCCTGGTCCGGCCCTTCGGTGTGTCTTCAGGTAAGAAATAAAGCCTGGCGCTGGCCAGCAGGTGGCGCCGTGTCTGGTCCTCCCATAGCAAGGTCACCTGCACACGAAGGAGACAAAGAAACGAACGTCAGGTTTAAAGGTTTAAAGGTTTAAGCATCTTGTGACTAAAGAAACTTAAACCGGGTTCTTTCACTCTGATCAGTCGCTGTCAACTCATCAACCTAAATACAACACAGGCTCCGTGACAACATGTGTCCTCACTAGCTGCTTCAGCTCGCGGCCTCAATCCTCTAAATTTAGCCTCTCAGTGGGACGTTGGCTCAGTAAAACGTGGTGCTGGTCGTCTGTAGCTCCAGAGCCTGTTGCAGCTTCAGGCTGCACAGGTGAGTCCTGGTTAGTTTCAGTGTTAACAGGTAAAAGAGGAGGCTGCTTATGATCAGTGACCAGTTTCCTCCTCTCTGGCTCTGTGGTTTTTCCACCTAATACTTGGTTTCGCAACTTTTATTTGAGATTACTTGCTGAATATCTTTATAATGTCCAAATATTTTGCAACTTTTGCAGTAAAAAAATGAATATTAAAAGAGAGATAAACCGCACTGCAATTGTTTCCTGGGGAAGAAATATATGATTCTGCAACACAACCTTTGTGTGTAGATGTAGACCACCCCATAGAGGCTACAGTCCTCACCACAGGCGGCCCTGGTTCGAATCCCGCATCGGGCAGCCCTTTCATTTCATGTCATTCCCCCTCTCTCTGCCTCCCCGTTTCCTGCACTGTCATCAATATCAAATAAAGGCAAAAAGCCGAAAAATATACTTAAAAAAAACAAAAAAAACAAAACTGAACTGAAAAAAACTAAACTAAACCTCTTTTATTTACAGTCTATGAACTAAACTCAGAAACCAGAGTTTAAAAAGAGTCAAAGTGTGACAGAGTCTCACCTCAGCGATGCACACCGGGTCCTGTGGGCCACAGCGGATGAAGTAAAACTCCCCGAGCCTCCAGACCTGGACGGGCCCGTCGGGCTGAGCTCTGCTGCTCACCGACTTGTAGAAGGCGTAGCTGCCTCGCTGGCAGGAGGGAGCACCCAACCACTGGAGGAGGAGGAGGAGGAGGAGGAGGAGGAATAGGAGGAAGAGTTTAACACAACTGGAAGCAACAGCATTGCAGAGCGTGGAGAGTTTGTTGTAGTGAGAACAAACAGAGACGTTAAGTGCAGCTCTCATATACTCCAAATACAAGTGTGCAACTTTATGTATTGAGGTTTTCTGTCTTTTTTTTATTGTTATATTATTAAAGTTTATAGCTTTTATCTATGAAATAAGGAAACGGTTAAGGTTTCAACTGTTTGGATTTCTTCTTCTATAGCTTAATATCTCCTGTCATCAGTTTTTAATGAATGACAGCTGTAGTGAGCTGAGGTTGAAATTGTGCAGCCAAAACACAAAGGTATATAGATACTAGTATGTATTAAACAAATGAAATAAAGTCTTTTCACTGTCACGAGTTCACACTTTTTAAGTGGTGTGGAAATCCTATTACTCACGATCATTTATAATGAGGTTAATTATAATAAAAAACAGTCATACAACAACAACAGGTTCAACCACACACATCTAGATAAGGCGAGATGGCAGCTGCTGTCACAGACATGAAAATATAATATAATATGTAAATTTCAGCAGCTGTGCATTGGAGACGGTGGAATTTAGTGACATTTAATATCAAACTGAGTCAGAATTTATAGCAATCCAATGTTAGAGTGACCTGCAAACTCTGTGTGGGGGCGAAGAAAAGAGAAAAATCTATTTAGAAAAAGGTAGTTTTATATCAAGTAGTAAACCAACAGAAAAATATTCTTCAACTATTGAAACGGTCAACAAATGACTCTTCAAGCAGCTGCTTTCAGACTCTCAAATGTTAATTAATCAATAATATCATTTAAGCTTTTCTCTATTCAACATAATGTTGCTGATTATTTTGGGGCTTTTCTGGTGAACAGTGAACAAAGAGGACTTAAGTTTTTTTTTTTTACGTTTTGTTTTTTTAAAGACGACAGCTGGACCAACAGCTGGACAGATGTCGGGTGGGTCATCGACTCTGAGATGGAACAAATCGATTATTCTGACATCGATTCATCGCTTCAGTGGCTTTTTGAGCAAATGCACATTCATTTTATTATGAAAGTGGACATAAAGGGGAGGAAAGGTAGGCAACACCTGAGGTTTACTGTTTGTGTCACACCCAACTTCAGAGGAAACAAAAGGTATAATAATAAGAGCTTAGAAATTAAAAAAACAAGTCAAAAGAAACAGCAAAAACAACAATATATTCAGTGGAAGAGACACAAACCCATACGTACATGTTTATAAATATCATCTTAATAGATTCAGGATAATGATGATGATGATGATACTGTGAATTATGCCCAAATGCCAAATTAAAATCCAGCTAAAAAAGGTCAGGTTGACATTTTCCTGCTATAAAAAAAAGAGAGAAATCAGCTCAGACGACAACAGCCTCCTCTCAGGCGTGTTACAACCATACTGTAAATTAAAAAGAAAAAAAAATCCACCTCTGGCATCAACACCTCTGACGATAAAGTTGCACCATCTTGCAGTGAGGCAACATTTTCACATGTATAAACAGAGCAGGGTATTGTAATATATTAAACACCTCCGAGAGGAAATGTTAAAAATTAACTCGTGCTCATATCTGCACTCCCGGATTCTGACTCTGTGTGTGTGTGTGTGTGTGTGTGTGTGTGTGTGTGTGTGTGTGTGTGTGTGTGTGTGTGTGTGTGTGTGTGTGTGTGTGTGTGTGTGTGTGTGTGTGTGTCTGCCTGCAGAGAGTGAAGCTGGTTGTTGTGTTAACACCATGATGGGAAAAGTTCAGACCTGCACAGAAACCAGAGGCGATTCCTCTGAAACAGGCATGAGCAACCGATTCTCTACAAAGGGGACGGTGTGGCTGCAGCAGCAGCAGCAGCAGCAGCAAACCGGACCAGACCTGAACTCATGTAATCAACTGATCTTGAGTAGTAGTTGATTAGTTGGAACAAAAACCTGCAGCCACACCGGCCCTTTGTCCATGCCTGCTCCAAAATGTCCAAAAAATGAATGAAATATGAAGCTACTGTGGTTTTTACATATCATTGACTAGAATATTTGACATTATATATAGGCATGATTGTAAAAGAGACATTGGTGTTTGCTTGGTGCTACAGCTCATTACATACCATTATACAAATCATCATAGCCTACACTGTAAAATAAAACATGGTTACAACATTTCCTTTTGTTGGTTTAACATAATTATCACATTTCCTTGTCGGAGTTTACTACAGTTTCGTTAGTTCATTCATTCATTCATTCATACGTGTAGGATGGAAATGAGCTTCCCCTCTTTGACCGACCAGCAGCTCTATCATCTGTGTGTCAGTGTCACACTTTTTTTTTTTTTTTTACACCGTTGTGAATAAAACTTCCTGTCATCAGTTCACTGTGGTCACACTTCTTAAAAAAACGCCTTTGAACACATTGCATGTTGAATAAATATGTAAAACACATCAGCAGCAGTGAAAAAGGGGTAAATTATATATATATTATTCTTTATATATTTTTTACTTTGGTCTGGCTTCGGTCACGTGACTCCCAGAGTGCCACAATAAAACCACCGGCTCTAGTTAATCATTCAGAATCTATCTTTCGTTATAGATAATTTGCTCATGAGGTTTTCTGACTGTTGCTTCCTGCTCTTCTTGGACAGAAACTGTTGGTAACTCCACCATTTTGTGATGAAAACCACATTATATTAATCTGAATGTTTGTTTTTCAATGTGTTTGTGGTCATCAAAGGTCAAATATTTAACATTATGTGTGTTTAATGTGGCTCCATGTGACCACAGTCACATTTTAAGGTAATTTTTGTGCTTTTATTCTGGTAAAAGTTATAGGTAAACCAGTACGGATCGAGAAAAAGTTGTCAAATACACACAAACACACCAGTTTAACTTATTAAACACATCAGCATTGCAGGATTACACTCAGACCTGTGGTAAATGCTGGATCAGATCAATAACCAATCATCAGAACGGAGAGGTGCTCTGTGATTGGTGGGATTACAATTAGGGGGCGGGGCCTAACAGCAGAATCTGACCAGCAACAATGAGTTGTGATCCCAGCAAAGTTTCAGTTTCATCTCTGCATCTGGCAAAACAACAAACTATTTCTATCACTATCTTTAAAGTTATTGATCCATTGGAAAATCCCCAAGCAGACCTGAAAACTTGCAGCAGTTGCTGAATTAAATATTGTTTGTGAAACTGTTCGACTGTGAAGTGAATGAGTGTGTGTGACTCAGAGCGGTTTCTCCATCCACTTACGTAATACAACTCTGACTAACCTGACAAAAACGCTCAGACCACGGCTGCAGTTTCCTCTCCATTCATAATTATCTCCTAAGAATTATATAGAAAGATTATTTCAAATGAAGTAGCTACTACAGAGTCAGATGTTCTGACATCATCACTCTGGATAAATATGTAGTTTTCTTTCCTGCAGCAGCAACTCGACACCGTTTTGTTGTTGGTATATAAAAGAAATAAATAAAAAACAGCAGTGAGGCCTTCACCACCACACTCCACTACAGCGACGGATTATTGTTCCAGCTCATAATGAGGATTTATCTCACAATTTTTTGCAGGAGTCGAGAGAAATAATGAGAGAGAAAACACAATCGTCTCCTCACATCCTGCATTTAAAACACACAGGAGCTTTGTTTTTTAATAAAGCCAATAGACAGATCTGTTAATTAAGTCAAGAGCCATTCATAATTATCATAATATCATTGTTGGTATTATGTGTAAACTGTATTAAACCTATGCCATTTAGTATTGAACGATTTACAAAGAAATTAGTGCTGTCAAGTTGAAATTTCGAATTGCAAATAATTTTCATTTTGCTCGAAATTACAGAACCTCAGTTTATTGTGTTGTAGTAACATGAATAGAAAGTATAAGCAACAGCCAGTGATGAAATACCGGTGGTATTTAGATCAAGAGGGCAGAGGGAGAGCAGCACCGATTGGTCAACAAGAAAAACAAGTTCTCTAACACAAGGAACAAAAACATACGAGGTGATTTCTGTAATATTATACGACGGTGCATAAAAATATTCATATAAAATTGAATAAGCACTAAAAAATACCATGGAAAGTGGTTTGTCTTATTCATCTAGGGTAGTTAGACCTTTCAGCATTGGTTTGGGGTCAGTAGGTCACATGACTTGGAAGCTACTGAAAAGAAACATAATTTATCCTATATTCAAATAATTACTCAAAATTAATTCATAATACATTTGCAGTGATCACACAAATCATACATTGGACTCATTTAGTGTAATTTTTCTATTTTAATTTTGAAAGGTATTAAAAATAATGCAGGTTGTGTGTGATTTTAAGTAGTAATTTGTTGATGGTCTTTGATTCTAGTTCGGCGCCATCCAGTCCAACAGCTGATGAACAAATTAAACTATCAATATCTGATACTGATAATAGATTGATCTCATGTTATCTTCGACCTTTAGTCACCAAAATGTGATTATTTCATCATGGAAGTTCTTTCAAGGCATCACTAAGACGGACAGGCGACCTAATAAAAACAACAACAAGGCTCTAACTGATGCAGGCATTGGAAGCATAAAAATGAAGCTATGAATAATAAATATTATGTAAATAAATAATGGGAATGGGTTTTCCCTCAAAGTCCAGCTTTTAAAATGAATAATAAAGACTGTAACTGCAACTAGAATCTGAAAGCCACAGCTTCTTGTTTTAAACATTTCACAACACATCACACTTTGATTTCTAAATAAGTATTTTGCATTTTAAAGAGGAAACTAGTTTGTCCATATTGGGTTAAAATGAAACAAAAAGGTGCATTTCCTCCTTCTTTCATGGGATCTCCTCCGTGATGGTTGAGCACAAACTATTTGTTTATTTATTTGATGAGTATTTATGTATTTTCTACTGTTGCTTCTTCATTTGCCTGTGGAGTCAACTAGTAAAAACAGGAAACAGCGCCACTCTGTCATTGTCACCCATACGGTGGCAGGAAGTGGAACTGCAGATTGAATGATAAAAATAAAAACCATGCCCCCTTTTTACATTCTTTCAGATTTTGTTGTCACAAAGCAAAAAGTCATGAACCTGCAGTGCAAACATCCCAGAATAGGAACAAGACTTTCTATTATTCTCAATTCTAGCAGTAGATCACCATCAATGAGTTGGAGACCCCTGGTTTATGCACATACAGTAAAGCATTTTTTTAATAGTTTGAGTTTAAGAAGTCAAGTGTTAAGTTTCTTGATGTACATTAATAATAATCCATTAACAACTTTCTGACTGTGGCGACACTAGCTCTGTTTCCATCCATTTATCAATCAAATTATCTGAAGATCGTTAACAATATCAATGTGATTAAAGCTGGTGAAAGTAAGTCTCCACCTCAGAGCTTTAAATGGAATAAAAATCCATGCGAAATGAGGCCACATGCTGTTTTGCAATCAAATTGATGTATTGAATGTACATTTCTTGCATTTTAAGGTGTTTCCATTCATTTTTGCAGACATGGATTGCATCTATCAACAAGTATTGCACAGGTTATAATAGTGCCAACTATGCCAACTAACTGCAACATCAGAAGACGGCGGCATGACTAAATTCTACACAACAGCAGCGGCGGTTCTGGACAGAAAACATGTCTGTCTGTCTGTCCTGTCTTTGAAAAGCTGGAAATACGGTACAAAACCGACGTAAAACATGATCGCAGTTCACATTTATCCGGCAAAGATCCGTTTCCATCAGCATTTATCCCATTGATGAGATCAACAGGGCAAGCTTTTTGTCAATATTCATGACATTTAATTGAAATTTACTGTTTCCATGAAGACTTTCTTAATTTCATATAACTTAAAGCAGATAAAAACGTGTGGATAGAAACATATTTGTGTCATTTTGGTGATGAAGCTCAGGTTGATCTACAGCTCAGGCCTCATGTGTGTGAGTGTTTACACTGTGATGTGATGAGAGGGGAGTTCTTATTTGAATGAAACCAGGTTGTGAGTTGGTGAAGAGGAAAAAAAGTGTGATAAGTGACACTTGGCTGTATAAAATATGAGTGGCAGCAGGTAAACGCTCCCTGTGTCGACGGCTGGAGCAATGAATCAACTGCTTCAGTTCAGGTTCATACATCTAAAAAGGGCCGACACAAGCAGCCTGGACTTGACTTCACTGCTCTATATGAGGAACTGTGAGGTGACACCCCAAGGAAAAAAGGTAAAAGATTAAAATAATAATAATAAAACACCTAAAAATGCCTAAAAATACCCAAAAATACAACCTGAACTACAAAACTACAACCCCCGCCTGTTTCCTTCGGGAGCACCGTGAGCGGCCATTTTGGATCCTGAGCCACAGCTTCATTCTTCAGAGCTGTGAGTTTTACATATCTCCACACTTTGAATCGTTTTTGCAGTAGATTGAGTTTCACAGGGAGGTCACATCATCAGCTCCCACACACACACACACACACACACACACCGACTCAAGTTTCAGTTCAGTTTTTTCAAAAGTTTTTATCAAGTTATTTTGAGGTCAGAGAGACGTTTAGTAGAAACATGGCTCATGTTTTTGCATAAATAAGAACAGATAAGAACTAAAACGCAGAATAATCTTCACTGCAGATTTGTCTGCGAGCTCCTTTCTCTCAAAATCAATAATAATCATCTAGTCAAGAAATGTCAGGAAGTAGTGGAAAATATCTGAACCACAGAAATATTAAACTTTAAACGTCTCCTTATGTTGTTTATGAACAGAAAAGGAGGAGCAGGAAATATTCATATTCATATTTAACAAGCGACAGCCACAGAATTTTTTGTAATGTCTGCTTTTAATTAAATAATCAAAATGATTGATCGCTCAACAAATAATCAACAAATCAGTTCAGTCAAGCTCTACTTTGTGTTAACAGAATATTTAATACAGTTTCTACTGAAATTTCAATACGTTGGCGGCTGCAACTAATGATTATTTACATTATTCATTAACCTGATTGTTATTGTGTCTATTTTATGTTTGTCTATATAAAAATGTCAGATGAACGAAAAATACAGTTTATATAACCTCCCATATGTTAGAGGCATTTCTGCTTTTTGGTTTTTAAATAAACATAGATATCAATTATTTTTTTGAATTGATTAATTCACTGATTGTCAACAAATCCTATTAAAAAAACAACTAAATAATTCATAATAACATCTTTAGAGCTTTAACAGAAACATAGAAGTCAACTTTTCTGCTCTTTCTCTTTCTCTCTCTTAATTACTTTCATTTCTTTTAAAAAAGTCACTAATTCAATGTCGTTTTTGACAAATCAATGAGAGGAAACGGTTCATTTGTTGGGAACTATTTTCAGCTGGAGGTTCGTCCACGTCACCCGGTGCAACAGTGAAACAGAGCAGCTCAGTTTTCAATCATTTTTGGGAACAATGGAGTTTCAGTTTCTGAGGCCGATGTATGTGACTCCTCTGCTGCCATGTTGGTTTGAGCCTCTCTATGAAATTTAGACCAAACGACAGAAACCAGACACTTTATTATGTGTTTGGACTTTTCATTCACACCTAGATGGGTTTTTTTGGTCCTTTAAACAATTGGATGAAACTCCTTCTTTGTAGTTAGACTTTTAAAAACAATGTTTTCACAAAGGAAAATAGAGTTTTTGGTTGGACAGGGGGGTTTGGACCGGGGGGAGGGAGCTGCTGCTGCTGGTAGAGACACCAGGCAGCGTGTTGCTGCAGGAGAAGCCGGTCCATGCAGCTGATTGGTTCATTCTGATCACATGACATGCAGTGCTTGCTTGCTAATATCCTAGAGCCTGTCCATACGGATACAGGTTTCAGTGAATATACAGGTACATGAGTTTGTTTTTTATCGTTTTAACATTTTGGGAGGGGGTGAAACTGTATTTTTTGGTCCCATCTCATTCTATTGTTTCCATGTAGGACCTCCTTCCTCTTATATTCTGTTTTAACATATTAACATTTTACATTTTAACATCTGTCCAGGGACTCAAGATGAAAAGATGGCCTTGTCGGCTAACTATGGTGCATCTACAGCAACGCTTATTGGTGTCCACTGTCCCTAAATGAATGAACAAATAAAATATAGCTAATAAATGAATAAATAAATAAAAATAGTGGTAAAATCTGAAAACACCGCTCCAGCGTTTACATGTAGACATCTAAAACTGATCTTTTGAGAAACGATGATGTCATAGGCTACTCCCGACCGCTCTAACCTGTAACCTGAGCCACAACGCTACACGTTACAGTCTATGGACGTAACAACAACACTGCGGCTGAATCTCTCCTGTTAAATCATCATCACGACTCCCAACATTTAACCCACTTCTAGCCAGGAAGCTTTCTGTCTTCTTCTCTGTTTCTGGTGTTGAAACAGGTGTGTGGCAGCGTTACAGCGCCACACACAGGCCTGGAGGACCTATACAGCACCAGAGTAAATATTGGACTCGTTTTTCACAAGACGCGTCTCTTCTGAACATTTTGACACTGAAATGGACAAATTTCAGACAAATGAACTTTGTTCCAGATCTGTCTCTGTTTCAACCAGCACAGCGTTTTCATTGCGTTATAGACAGAGATTTTAGATTTTAGAAACATGTGGCCTCAGTAAGAATAAAAGGAAAAAGACGAACATCATTGAACTCGCTCTTTAACACAGGTGTTTTTTCACCCTCGTGTTCATCCACCGGGATAAACTGCACACATGCAGCAGTTGTGTGTGTGTCCAGCGGAGCAGAGACAGGCTGAGCCGCTCTCCACAGCCCTGCCATTATAAACACTGCTCTGACACCGACTCCATCACTCTGATCCCTCTGTTTTGGAGCTACAGGCGAGAAAAAGACTGAATTACAACCGGGCTTCATGTGAAACACAATCTGCAGACGCACAGCTGCAACACACGAGCTGCAGAACCAGCCACAATGTTCAACAAACACGTCTCAGTGACTTAAAAACCCAGAGACCGGCCACTTTTTTATCATTAATATCACTGCTACATCTGCACAGGATTGAAACCAACAGTTTGTTCACTATCAAATAATCTGCCAATTAAGAGTCTGGTGACGACCGACCCACATCCCAACAGGAAATATTCTATTTTACTGCAAATTCCTGACTTAAGGAAACAGGAAAGTGAAAGATTTGGCTTTCAAAATGTTAAATTATTCATTGATTTAGAAATAAGCACTCAACAATCACAACCCAGAGCACAAACTATCAACATCTTTATGAAACTAGTTTGATTATTTCCACTGATAATCAATCCTGTTTGATTCACTATAGGCTTATACCTCATCGTATTGATTGATTGAAGTCCAAGTTATAGGAGGGGAATATTCAAATATCTGAGAAGATTAAACTTTAAACTATTATTCAATAGTTCTAGATTTAATTTTTGTTCATTAATAAAGCTCTTATGGAGTAACAAGGGAACAAACACACAAACAGAAACATGTTGTGAAACGATTATATCAGAACAGTTCCTGTTTAATGTTTGTTTCAATCAGCTGATTATTTTCGTGCATTTTTAAAGTGCACGACGACAGATCAGATTTTTCATATTAGCAGCAAAGAGGAGGAGGAGGAGGAGGAGGAGGAGGAGGAGGAGGAGGAGGAGTCACGTCACATTCGCAGGCTTGTTATCCATAGGAAATAAAAGGAGCCCAGTGTGTATAGCTACGGCTCAGGGTGGGGCCGCGATGCAGCTGTTACCCATTTACTCCTGATAGATGGCTCGTGAAGATTCACTAAATAAAATGCATATACAGTGTCTCTGCACCCCTCAACCCCCCCCCCCAAACTCCCCCACCACATCCCCAACTCCACCAAAGCCCCCCTCCCTCCCCTCCCCTCCCCTCAGTGTCACTCTGCATGCAGCTGCTGTGATGTTGCAGCAGCTTCACCTCCACTCAGAATATACAGTGGGTACGGAAAGTATTCAGACCCCTTTACATTTTTCACTCTTTGTTTCATTGCAGCCATTTGTTAAAATCAAAAAAGTTCATTTTATTTCTCATTAATGTACACTCAGCACCCCATCTTGACTGAAAAAAACAGAAATGTAGAAATTTTTGCAAATTTATTAAAAAAGAAAAACTGAAATATCACATGGTCATAAGTATTCAGACCCCTTTAAATTTTTCACTTTGCAGCCATTTGCTAAAATCAAAAAAGTTCATTTTATTTCTCATTAATGTACACTCAGCACCCCAGCTTGACAGAAAAAAACAGAAATGTAGAAATTTTTGCAAATTTATTAAAAAAGAAAAACTGAAATATCACATGGTCATTAAGTAACCCTTTGCTGTGACACTCATATTTAACTCGCATGCTGTCCATTTCTTCTGATCCTCCTTGAGATGGTTCTACTCCTTCATTGGAGGTTACAAAAGAACTTCTGCAGCACTCAAGGTTCCTAAGAGCACAGTGGCCTCCATAATCCTTAAATGGAAGAAGTTTGGGACGACCAGAACTCTTCCTAGACCTGGCCGTCCAGCCAAACTGAGCAATCGTGGGAGAAGAGCCTTGGTGAGAGAGGTAAAGAAGAACCCAAAGATCACTGTGGCTGAGCTCCAGAGATGCAGTGGGGAGATGGGAAAAAGTTCCACAAAGTCAACTATCACTGCAGCCCTTTGTATTGGGCAGGTGATGAGCAGTGCCTGGTTTTCTCCACACATACCGCTTAGAATTAATTGCAAAAAGTTCAATCTTTGTCTCATCAGACCAGAGAATCATATTTCTCATAGCCTGGGAGTCCTTCATGTGTTTTTTGGCAAACTCTATGCGGGCTTTCATATGTCTTGCACTGAGGAGAGGCTTCCGTCGGGCCACTCTGCCATAAAGCCCCGACTGGTGGAGGGCTGCAGTGATAGTTGACCATCTGGAACTTTCTCCCATCTCCCCACTGCATCTCTGGAGCTCAGCCACAGTGATATTTGGGTTCTTCTTTACCTCTCTCACCAAGGCTCTTCTCCCACGATTGCTCAGTTTGGCTGGACGGCCAGGTCTAGGAAGAGTTCTGGTCGTCCCAAACTTCTTCCATTTAAGGATTATGGAGGCCACTGTGCTCTTAGGAACCTTGAGTGCTGCAGAAATTCTTTTGTAACCTCCAATGAAGGAGTAGAACCATCTCAAGGAGGATCAGAAGAAATGGACAGCATGCGAGTTAAATATGAGTGTCACAGCAAAGGGTTACTTATGACCATGTGATATTTCAGTTTTTCTTTTTTAATAAATTTGCAAAAAATTCTACATTTCTGTTTTTTTCTGTCAAGATGGGGTGCTAAGTGTACATTAATGAGAAATAAAATGAACTTTTTTGATTTTAGCAAATGGCTGCAAAGTGAAAAATATAAAGGGGTCTGAATACTTATGACCATGTGATATTTCAGTTTTTCTTTTTTAATAAATTTGCAAAAAATTCTACATTTCTGTTTTTTTCTGTCAAGATGGGGTGCTGAGTGTACATTAATGAGAAATAAAATGAACTTTTTTGATTTTAGCAAATGGCTGCAATGAAATAAAGAGTGAAAAATCGGAATGGGTCTGAATACTTTCCGTACCCAGTGTACCTCAAAATTTCACTCCTGCGTTTATACGACATCCATACCCCCCCCCCCCCCCCCCCCCCCCCCACTCTTCCTCCTCCTCCTCCTCCCCAATACCCATAACCCACCACCACCTCCCTCCCTCCCCTCCCCCACCAGCAGCTCTGTAGCTCTGCAGACCAGCTGCAGCAGGCCCAGGATCAATTTTTAGACAGATACAGAATAAATATCACACCGCAGAAAATATGTACGCATCAGCCACATACACACACACACACACACACACACACACACACACACACACACACATAGACAGCAGGGTATTTTTAAAAAGCCACAGTATAATAATAATATTAATATACATACTATACTAATAATAAAAACGCAGAGACATTAAATCACTCATGGCGTCACCGTGGAGTGGAGGATCAAACACACACAGACACACACTCTGCATGGTCCTGTGGGGACAACAAAACTACACACACACACACACACACACACACACACACACACACACTAATGAAAAACAACATGAAGCTCAGCACCACGATGATGGTGAGCAGAAAAAAAAATGCCACTAATTTAGACAAGGTCACTGTTGAATGTCAAACACGCTGCTCCACATCCGGCCACCAGAGCTGCTGCTGCTGCTGCTGCTGTTAGTCAAGTCTCTGTGATGCAGCCAGAATAAAAACTACACAATAATATAAATATATATATATATAATAGGCCTAATAATAAAATATTATAAATAAATGAATAAAAAAAACACAAGAGTGACACAAGGTCTTTAACCAAACGCCTGTGCAGGAACATCACAAACACACCACAAGGTTAAATCATCATGAAGGAGAACGTTTCAACGATATATATACGTATAGGCCTATATATAAGATATCTGCTGTGAATATAAAGGTGAGAGTGTCAGTCTGAGTCTGAAACAGGACGGAGGAGAAGATCAGGTTTATAAGAAACAAACTCAGCCAGCCTGCGGCCGCTCCAGCTCCACGTTATGACATTATAGAGGTTTAATGTGGTTTATTAAACTCTGCAACACAGAACTCAGTGTGAATACGAAGCCACGCAGACACTCGTGGAACATTAAAACTGTTATTTATAAGTGTAATAAACTTATTTTGATCAAGTTTCAAGTTACACAGATGGGTTTTACCCACTAACTGAACGATTATTGTCATAATATTCAATATTATACGACACGATGAGGCTCTACAGACACCACAGGGATGTTATTATAGATGCATTTAAAGGACATCGTCGTGGTAACATATACAGTATAAGCAGCAGGAACAAGTGAGAGATCAGTGACGTGCACAGACACGTTAGTAACCACTGCAGGAAAGTCACAGATCGTTTTTTTTTTTTTATGGGATATTATTTTGGAGGAAAATCAGATGAAGCCTCTCCCACGATATGATGAGATTATTTATGGATTTGTGAACTTGATATCGGTTTAAAACACAAAGAGATCTGATTAAAGGCTGCGTGCGGACACAGTAGATATTAAACAGTTGGACACTGAGCTCCTGATACCCTCAATACATTATCACTTAATTACCCTGCAGAGACGCACTTTACATTTTAATTTATCGGTGCGTCACATACTGACCTGTTTTTAAGTGTCATTATTATCATTATTATTATTATTATAGTCACATAATGATATGATATGAGGAAAGATCATAGTAATAATGAGTAAAGGAAGATTAAATCATCCACAAGCAGCAACGCCATCAGCCCCTGGAGTTATAATAGAGATATCAAGAGGAATATTGAAAAGATTGACCTCAATATAATCAATATAATATAAGAATTAACAGAGCTGCAACTTCTGGTAATGATTAATGTGACAATCAACTTCTCAACCGATCATTAGATGTGTAAGATATTTAAATTATATATAGGCTATGTATAAATGGACAGATTTAATCTAACCAGTTTAAGATCTGGTCACTTTTCTGTTATCAATTGATCTATTGATCCTTGGAGCTTTACTATTTGTAGCCTATAAGAAAAAGTTGGGACAAACTATGACAGCAGAGTGAGATATAGTAGTTAATGAACATGTTTGCCTAGAAATGACAAATCAGTTATCAAAAAAAAAAAGTTGCCAATTGCTTTCCTTTCAACTTACTAATCAATCAAACTCCCTTTTATAGCTCTAATATCTGATCAGAAAGTCAAAGGAAACAGGTCACACACGAAAGACAGCAGCTGAGAAGCCTGCACCAAAAAAAAAAGATCAATCTTCTGTAATAAAAGCAGTTTCTGATTTGTGTTGTCAGTGTTTGAACAACTAAATCCACGACTGTTTCACAAACTTAGACCAAAAACTCTGAGACATTATTAAAAAAGCACTTATCAACAATCGGTGGAGATTTACCGTACTCTCTGACAATCAACTGATCAATTAATCTGGTTTCTGTTCTGGTAGGAGGTCAAAGAGATTGAGAACTAAGTAATTGATCGATTGTTTAGGAAACATTTATGAAACTAGAATCACATAACTTGGACATTTTAACATTCAAAACTTATTTATCAACCATCACAGGTGTCACATAGACTGATCACGCAACCAATCAACCCCTTTGATCTCCACATATAGATGCAATTTCACTAAAATATGAGAAGTTATAACCGGAGAACTTTGACCTAAATTCGCCATTTCACTGAAAAACTTTGACTTCAAACTATTATTTGATTACGGATTGATGTTGTGTCGACTGAGTTATCAATATTAAACATTTATAGGTTCAGATATTAGTTTGTATAAGAGCAGAGGAAACATGGAAACTATACAACAAAGTGAGATAAATGAGCTCTGCAGCCTCACAACCAGATCCACACACGTTTAACTTCATCACAGTGAGAATATTTGATAAATACGACTGTCACGTCAGCACAGAGTGTAATAAACATGTTATATGCGTGCTATAGGCGTGTTATATGATTTGTGTGTGTGTGTGTGTGTGTGTGTGTGTGTGTGTGTGTGTGCAGGCCCTGGGGGAGGGCCAGTTGAAGCTGTGTGCTCCAGCCTAGTGGTGGAAATGAGGCAGGGCTGAGCAGGCAGGAAAATAAAAGCCACATAATATAATCTGAGCACTGAGAGGCAGCCCTCTGTCTAAAACACACACACTGACACACACACACATACACACACACACACACACACACACACACACACAAGAATTTAAAATGGAAACCCTTAATCTGCACCCTGCCTACGTCAGTTCTCGTGATATTTCTGGGAATAATGCAGCGAGATATTTCTCTACACAGTCATTTTTTTCAGCACAGGAAGAGGAAAAAAAAAACTGTGGATGATGAATATTAATAATAAAATGTCTCCTGCTTTTGGACAATACGTAAATAAATAAACAAATAAACAGGGTAATGACCTTGGCTATATCCTGTTATTCAATAGAAAAAGAAAAAAAAAGGAAGTTTAAACAAAAAAAAACAATGAATGGTGCAATAAATTAATATTTAAACAGAGACATTATGAAAACATACAACCACCAGTGGAATATTAAATAACCTCCTTTAGCCACACATGGAGGATTTCTGTCAAAATAAATGGACTTTATCGGTTTTATTACTAAAAATCATTCAAAAATACTGCCTTGCTTATAGATATACATATGTCCTCTACATGTTTCTGTTTCCTGGATTTTTTTTTTTAAGGCAGCACTGATCCTTCGCTATTTCAAGTACAAAAACTCCGCATTTACCCTTCAAACACCAACACACACACACACACACACACAATATTAACATTCCTCCTTTAACTGTGGTAATTACGCCGGAGACAAAATGTCGGGGGGGTGGAGGGGGGGTTGGGTCGGAGAGGTAGGGGTGGTTGGGTGGTGTTGAGGAGAGAGAGGGAGGGGGGGGGGGGGGTATTTGATAATAATATCAATATGCTTCCTATAAAAGCAACAGCAGCACCACCACCACTGCTGCTGCTGCTGCTCCACCTCGAGCTCAGTATGTGTATTTGTGTGTTTTTTATGTGTGTTTGTGCTAAAATATGAACGATCGGAGTCAGAAATAAATATATAAAATAAAAATGTCGATGTCAGTGCTTTTTTTCCTTCATTTTGGTGGCTGCTGCTGTTGTTGAAAAAAGAAAATGTGGAGCAGCTCGAAAAGTTTCCTGATTTCTTTTTTTTTCTTTTTTTGTCGTCCTCTAGCCAGGCAGCCGGCCAATTTTTTTTTTCTTTAATTTCATTTAGCTCCATATTATTATTCTTATTATTAGCCTACTGTGGCTCTGTCTGTCTGTCTGTCGTTGTTGCTGCTTGGTTTTAGGTTTTAGGTTTTAGGTTCTGGTGGCAGCGGGTGTGGGGGTTGGTAGAGCCGGGGAGAGGTAAAAGAAAAAGAGCAGAAGAATTAGCAGAAGAAGCAGAAACAGCAGCAGTAGAAACCCCCGAGACTGTTGTCGACTCGACACGACACACAAAGAAATTAATCATTAACACCGCCCGAAAATATCAGAAATATTAAACTGTTTAATGGCTGAAGCTCCGGTGATAATATAGCTCGGTGTTGTCACCGATAGAGACAGACACAGACCGACCGTTTCCCCCCTTCCCTTCCTTCCGCCGAAAAAACACGAATATCTGCGGTTTATTTTCCACAAAAAAAAAAAGAAGAGGAGGAAGGGAGACGGTGGTTAAAAAAAATAAATAATAAAATCAATGAAATGAAATAAAAATAACGATAATAAAAGTTGAGCCCTGGTTGAATACTAAAAGTTGTCGGAGCAACTCTGGTATCCGTATGGGAAAACAATCAATAGCCTACATGGGAGCAAAAGTAGAAAAAAAAAATGAAATAGGGCTACAAAATAACGAAATCCCGGATCGTTTTCACGGCGACACACGGTGAGGATAAAATATTCAACCACACACACACACACACATAACACACACACACCGTCAACAGGTCGGCGCGACATTGTAACAAAACGACATTAATGTAGAAATTATATCGGCTCTTTTTTTTTTTTTCTTTTTTTTTTTTTTTTTACCTGTATTATTGCATTGTGCTCCATTGCAGTCCTGCATTCCCTCTGTGAGGCCCCTCTCTCCGGTTACACACCGCCGGGACTCGCCGACACACAAACAAACGCACCAGTTTCAGAGAGAGAGAGAAAAAAAAAAAAAAAAAAAAATAAAAGCCTGCCCTTTTTTTCTCTCAGTGTATGTGTGTGTGTGTGTGTGTGTGTGTGTGTGTGTGTGCTGAAATGGGACAGGATCTAGGTGTGGCCAAAGTTTGCCACAGAGTCTCCAACTTAATGCTAAAGTCACAGAGAAACGGCAGTTGGAGGAGCATCTTTAACTTCGGTAGACGTGACGTACTTCCGCCTGAAACGGAATACGAGGGGCGGGGCTTAACCACATACAGAGGCGGAAGTAACCTAATAATACTAATACTTTACTAAAAAAAATATATATATTTCCACAAAAAAAATGCTTCCACACAGTGATTAGCAGTACTCAGCTGTACTCATACAATAAAAGTATATCAGCATCAGATTACACTGAAACTACCAAAATAAAAGCCCCTCCCTCACTCACTCTGCTATTCATCCATTATAGTTACTGTGTTTAATGTAAACATTACTGTCTCTCTTTTTTTCTAACTAAAGTGTTGTTTATATTTTAAATTATTAATTTGAAACTGCACACTTAATGAATTAATGGATAAACATACAAATAAATCCTACCTTAAAGTAGCCTACCTTAAATTGTCAGATTATAGCCTATAGCCTATAGGCTACTTATATAAAAGTACCAGTGAAGTTATATGCCTACATATATATATATATATATATATATATATATATATATATATATATATAACTTCACTGGTACTTGTATGTGTATGTATATATATACAATTACATCACTTATTATAGGTAATTTCAACACTCCAGAAACAATTCAAACTTGTTAATCCTGTCTCATTGTACATTATGATTCATTAGTTTATGTATTTGTTGGTATATTTTGTATAATTAAAAAAAAATGGAAGTAGATAAATAACGTCGCTCACAAACCTGAGTAAATTCTTTCTGTTACATTCCTCCACTGGTAAGATAATAGGGAAAAAAGAAAGCAAAAATAGAGAGGAATGTGGCCATAGAGGCTATTTGTCATATAGTTAACAACTGATAAAACAGAATAAGAACTTGGAAAATATATTTCGTTTCAGTGAATGATTGATGAGAGGAATAAATGTGTGATTATGGACAAATTAATAAACATAACTACATAAAAACAGGTGCAACACTTCTATATTAACTAAATAGAAGTTTACTGTTAATCATTATAATGAAACATCATCATGGCAACTGATTAAAACAATAATCCTGTGAGCAGTTTTATGTTTGCATGTTTAGTGAACATGAACAAAGAGATGGACCACAACTGTTTTATGCAAAAAAAAAACATAAAAAAAACATATAATATATTATAAATATAAAGTCAATTCAACATAAAACTGAGTTGAATCACATTTCTCATTCTAGTGGAAACTTCTCATTCAGTGCAGTCACATGACAGTTGTGTTTCCACTCCTGTGTCACATGACTGCAGTTTTTTTCCCCCTGCCAGTTTAATACAATATATTTTCAACCACATGATGGAATAATTCGTTTTAATATCAATATCCTGCACCGTAATAAATGGGGGTATGTTTGTGGATGCAGTGACGACTGTGCAGTGTCTTTTTATTTCTAAAATAGCTGATAAGCTTTCATTTAATATGTAACTATGCAAAACAGACGCACTGTTCATTGTTTTATAAGTTACATTTTTATCCAGTCTTTGATTCACATGTGTGATAAAAAAAGGGCTTAAAACGTGTTGTTCTTCGATTAACAGTCGCTATACTTCCATTATATCTTAACTTAACCTTATTATTTGAAGAGTCGTACACCTCTAAACAGTTAAACAGAAAACATCCATGTTCACATGTTAATTCATCTGACAGGAAGGAAGTCACTACTTCTTTATGTAAAGTTAAAAGATGGATCCAACATCTATAACCCGAGACCAAACCAAAGTGACCATTTCCAAGTCCATCACTGTATCAAGTCCTAGTCCTCATAATAACCACGTGTCTTGATATTTACATTATTCCTCCTCAGTTTAAAAAGAAAAGATGATTTGATCTAAAATCTAAACCTTGTTTAATGTAAACAAAGTTTGTATTGAATAGAAGAACACAGCACAGAAGCTGCTGAAGTCTCCTCCCACTGTCGACACTGGTGACACTGAGTTGTTCAGGTGGTTTAACACAAGCAGATACTTCAGTAGGCTATTTGAATTATCTGGAACTTATTGAATTACATCACAGAAACCAAAAGCGAGACAGTGACGGAGAGACAAGACCGGTCTGGAGTACCACAACACAACACTAGTTTTGAGTTCTATAGTGGCACAATAAGAACATTCATACAACATTTACATATTAGCTTTACTCTGTGTGGTAGAAATATACTTCATTAATTCATTCATAATCAAAAAAGTAGAGATTGCAAAGGAGCGTTTGAACCACAAAGCTGAATAAAAGCAACATATATAATCCACAATGGTAGAAAACACATGGGTCTACATACGATGACCTGCAGAAGACGTGAAGGCAGCATGACCGCCTGACCTCTGATTGGACCTTTCTCTTGTCTTGTATAGTCCAATCAAAACCAGGTGTCGAAAAAAGAAAAAGAAAAGCAGGGTGTAAATCTGTTCTGGTGACTTCAGTCTCTCATTTTGTGGGAAGTCTGTGCTGAGTTTTCTGCAGTTTTCTGCTCTGTATCCGTTGTCTTTTTTTGTAAACCTCACCACTAAACTTCCTGTGCACACATTTTTCGAACCATTTAACAAATGCAAATCTGAGTGACTCATTTATCTTTGAATATGACTCCACAAGCTCAAAATCACCTGACCGATATCTGACCCTGCACAAACTGAACTGGAGAAAATGTCTACTGTCTCAGTCAGACATGTGGCATCGTGGTTGTGCATCTGTTGAATCACAGAGGTTTGAAGATTTTTAGGTGAATGTGGAAGATTATTTGCGTGAAAAATACTGAGTCTCTATTTGTTCATTTGTGGGGATCCCCATTCACTGTGCTCTAAAGTCAAGCAGTAACATTTAAAACATACATTTACAATCATGACATGAATAAGACAAGTCAGCAAAAAACATACACAAAATCTTTACAATACATATAGGCTAAATTACCATCCTAAATAACTTTAATTTTATTTTAGCCTATTATTATCATCATTATTATTATGATGATTCCTAAGTAAAACAACTTGTACCAACTTGAACGCCAATAATGTCTCAGATGCCAGAGCTATATTCTGCCGCTGTTTTAACAATGTTTGTCCCACTGTGGCTAATAGAATAGAATAGAATAGAATAGAATAGAATAGAACTTTATTAATCCTTTGCAGAAAATTATTGTGTCACAGCAGCTCCAATAGAATAGAATAAGATGATACAGATACAGATGAGATAATTAGGAGAATAAATAACTTATATAGCAGGCTATAGCAGTAATATTAATGAAACAGTAACAAAAATCTGTACAAAATTATAAGGAGACATAAAACATATTTACAGTAATTCAGTTAGTGCAGGGCGAACAATTGTGTAATGTAACGTATAAAGTGCAAGTGTGCAACTCTTTAATAACTATTATTTTTCTGTATTAAAGAGTCTGATGGCAGGAAAGACTCCCTGCTCCTTTCAGACCTGAACCTTGGTGGTATCAGTTATATATTCATATCTTTAAAAAAAAATTTTCATTCAGAGTCTGCAGCACTATGATTATTACTCACTATTGATTTGATTGCTAGATTTCTTAATCATTTATAATGTATAAACATTTAATCTACAGTTTAGTAGTCGTCACTATGATGCAGCTGTGATGTGGTGAGGAAGTGAACTGCTGTTACCGGCTCTCTCCAGTAGGGGGAGGAAGCACGTGTCTCTTTAAACTTACACAAAGCTGAAGTGAATCCCCCCTCTCCCCCCTCTCCCTCCTCTCCTCTCCCTCTCTCTCTCTCCCACCATGAGGCTCCTCCAGCAGCCTGACATTCATGTAGTGGCAGGCCCAGACTGGAGCACCGGGGCCGGGCCTTTGTGGTGTGAAGAGCGAGGCTGAGAGAACCAGCAGCTCAGTCAGTAATGAGCCTCTCTGTCTCTCTCTTGTTTTGATTGTGTTGAAAAATCCCAAGGTCAGAATAAACACAGGCCGGTGGGAAACAAAAGAAGCAACGTCAGCTGTTATTAAGGAGGATTTCAGATTAGGCAGACGATGCAGAGGAAGTTAAAAAAAAAGAAAGAAAGAAAAAAAAGTACATATATGACTGTGGAAATCCTTTATCTAAAGTTTAAAGTTATGTAACACAGCAGACCAGAAGTAAACAAATGTACAGGGAACATTTCATTGTTTAAATGTGTGCTGTAGCCTATAATGTGTGATGACGAAAACCTAAGACAGTTTAATAACACTGTATCATATTTTATTTAATTTTACAAAAAATGATCACAGTTTTTAATTCAAACTTTATCTGCAGCTTTCAGAGAAATGTAGGCTAGTGTTGTAAGAAACTTTAAGGCACATTTACATGAAAACTGAAATGAAATACTCACTACTTTGATAAAAGTAAAGAAGAAAATCAGTAAAATGGTTTTAAAGTATTAGAAATAAAAGTAAATAGGAACTAGTCACAAGATATTTTTACATCTCTGGACCTAAAATTACTGAAACAAAGTTCACAGGGAAAAAACAGTTTCGTTAAAAAGGTTTATTCTCTCTCATATAGGTGAGTTACAAGTACAAATTTGTAGTAAATGTATAGCAATAGCTCTTTTCTATCTGCTGTTATATATAGTGATTGTGTAAATGTGCAAGAATTTTACAGTCAAAGTTAGATTTCATTGTATGAACCAGTACAACAGTATCTGATACTTCAATAAGGAAATGGAGCCTGAGGAGGAAAAACACCATGAAACTCCATGACTGTGACCTAGTTTTCAAATTAAGGGCAGGAAACTACAATGACACTGGAGTTAAAAGGGAAATCACACTCACTCTTTGCTGTGATTGTACAGTTTTTTTGTTCTCTGATTCTTTTCACAGCCACATGAATGTTTCACAATAAAAGCCTTCACTGGGAAGTAAGAGGGGAACCACTGGGAGGCTTTTATTGTGAAAGTACAGTAACAGATGTGGTGGCGTTAAGTTTCACATTCACTGCAACAAAAACTTAACGTGAGAAATTATTCAGAAGTAAAGACCCGATTCTGTCTTAAAGTGACAGTTCAGTAAATTTACAGTATCTCAAGAGTCATAGTGCCAAAAACAATCAATCAAACAGCAACATTTCACAACAGCTTATTATTTACAGGGTAATAATTTTGTTTTTTGGTTAATCGACTCGAGGGAAAGAGGAACGAGGGAAGAGGAACTGAACATTTTAGACAAAAAGAGAAATAAATTATAGTCAAAGTCAGAGACTGCAAGGTAGATGTTTCTATTAAAGCTCCTTCAGAATAAAGGTAGATGTTTCTATTAAAGCTCCTTCAGAATAAAGGTAGATGTTTCTATTAAAGCTCCATACAGTATAAAGGTAGATGTTTCTATTAAAGCTCCTTCAGAATAAAGGTAGACGTTTGTGTTAAAGCTCCATACGGTATAGGTAGATGTTTGTATTAAAGCTCCATACGATATAGATGTTTGTATTAAAGCTCCTTCAGAATAAAGGTAGACGTTTGTGTTAAAGCTCCATACGATATAGATGTTTGTATTAAAGCTCCTTCAGAATAAAGGTAGACGTTTGTGTTAAAGCTCCATACAGTATAAAGGTAGATGTTTGTGTTAAAGCTCCTTCAGTATAAAGGTAGATGTTTGTGTTAAAGCTCCTTCAGAATAAAGGTAGATGTTTGTGTTAAAGCTCCATACAGTGTAAAGCTAGATGTCCATGTTTAGTGTGATTATAAAGCAGCTCTAGGTCCAGGTTAATACTGTGAAAGTATCAAAGCCTCAGTCCACAGAGAAATGCACACAGCCTGTATTCAGAAACTGAGCCTTAAAACCAGCCGTCAGGACTTCCTGTCACTTTGTGATGTCACAACAAAGCCCCACCCCCTCACCACCTGGATCCACCATCCATCCATCCAACAACTTCCAGGATTTGGTTCCTCTGAGTGTTTTATTCTCAGAAACCAGTCAGCCAATCAGAAGAGAGGAGGAGGCTCTGAACCTCTCTTCTGATTGGCTGTCACCTGTTGTCACTAGAGCTCCAGAGAGAAGCTGAGAGAGGAGATGGAAAACTACACAGAGATGTTTCTTATTTCTTCTCATGGATTTCAACATTTTGAATAAATTGATAATAATAAAATTAAATAAAGTATAAATTATAAAGACCTGAAAGAATAAAGTAATTATGATTTGCCACTAAAAACTGTCGACGTCGCTACATTAAGGGAATGAGACGAGCTTCAGCAGCGTTTCTCAGAGCTTCTCGATTATTGAAGAACATATAAAATATGTGTGTTGTGCTGCAGTCACAGTGGCTCCTGCACAGCAGCGGTGTAGTTATGGGATGTGAACCTCAGCTCTCTTCAATCATTCAAAGGAGCATGGCAACGTCCTGGTAACAGGGAAATAACAGGTTAAACAGGAGCACGTTGCAAAAGGCAGCTTCAACCTGACTGCAGTAAAATAACATCAGTGTGTGTGTGTGTGTGTGTGTGTGTGTGTGTGTGTGTGTGTGTGTGTGTGTGTGTGTGTGTGTGTGTGTGTGTGTGTGTGTGTGTGTTTTCTGCAGGATTCAAGCATTGATTAAAACCATTAAACCCCAGTTATGTTTTCCTGTGTGTGCACAGTCTTTACCAAAACATATTTCTCACGTCCTATAGACCGTCAAGCTGTTCCTCCCTCGTTCCCCATAATCTGATTTTCTCTCCACTGCATTAAAGCAGCAGCAGGAAACACACACACACACACACACACCCCATACACACAGTTTTATCAGCAGTTCATCATACACAGCAATTGCACAGTGAAAAATCACAGGTTGTGTGTTTTTTTTTTTTTAAGTGTTATTGTTGCTTGTTGTGTGTTTATTTTTATCAGCAAGAGAGGATAATTATTCATCCACATCTCCTGTTCCACATATTCACATTTTAACATTTTAACACTTTGGGGTTTTTGCAGCTTCATCATTTCTCTGTTAAACGCTGCAGCAGTGGAGCGGGTTTTGTCTGCAGAGAGGCGACGCATTAATAAATATGACTCTGCTCTGGCACCGAGCCGCCAGAGAGAGAGCCTCTTGACTTTCACAAAAATATAAAAAAAATAAAAATTAAAAATTACCCCCCATGTGGCCGGAGCAGGCTGCAGCAGCAGAGTGTCTGCAGCAGCAGCACAGAGGTGTAGTAGTGTCGTAGTAGTAGTATAGTAGAAAAACAGCAACCACACAGGCTTCAGGCTGCAGCTGCCATTCGTCCTCTGTGTGTCAGAGAGCTGCAGCAACACAACACAACACAGCAGCTGTCTGCATTGAACAGGGGGGAATAATCACTGAAATCACTGAATATTTAATACTTATCGCATTTCTCAAGTTTTAATTGTGTTTATTTCACCGTATTTATCCAGTTTAGACTCTTTATTGTCCATTTTCACTGTTGCTCAGTGTTAAGTTTTCTTCCCTTTCAGGTGTTATGTGTAATATTTCAGGGTGACAATAAATCTTCTTGAATCTTAAAATTAATGTCTGATGTACGGTGGCCCTGAGGACTCAACTCAAGTCATAAATGCATTTCAAATCTTCATCAGTGTGACAGCACACGCTGCAGCTGCAAGAACTCTCAAACACAACAGGAGTGTTTCTGGGGACGCTAAATGGTGACGGACCAAACTACAGGCTGATGATAAAGTAACAACAAGGATGGAAAAGGACTTGTTTTGTTTTTTTGTAAAACTTGTTTTATTTTTGGGAAAATTTCACATGCATAAAAGAAAATGGACTAACAGCAAACCAAACTTCACTTTTTTTTTTACAAGAACTTTATCAATACAGCACCATTATAAACGGACTGCTAAACCCAAAGGCACTAAAACCTAATTTTATTTAGGAAAAAAATATTTTTAATAAAATATTCCTTTTTTATTATGTTTTTATATTGATTGTCTTTTTTATGTCTATGTATGTATATATGTATTTGTATATATAAGTATAGATATATGATTTTTTAATTTACTTTCTATGGCTATGTATATTTATTTTTTGATATGATTTACCCTTGGCTAAACAGTTTTGTTATGTATACATAACAAAACTGTTTAGCCAAGGGTAAATCATATCAAAAAATAAATATACATTTATATTTATTTGTTTTTTTAACAAACTTTATTATATAAATATAATAAAGTTTGTTAAAAAAAATAAAAAAAATAAAGTAACAACATGTATCCGAGTCATGTGATATTGATATTGTTATAATTAATAAACCAAACCAACTCAGGTTATTTTCAAACACCACCAACTGAACTTCTAAAAGAAGCATTGAACATCAGACCCAAACAGATCCGTCATTTTTTCCTCTTTTTTTTTGTGTTTCCCCGGAAAAAAGTTTTGTTGTATCGTAGAGATGTCGCAGCTCATGTGTTGTAGCACGTTATTTATACCAGAGATTATAGACGGATGTGAAACAGAGTCAGAGGGAGCGATATAATCGATCAGGAGGTTGTTTGTGATCAATCACATCAAGAGCTGAGAGTTTTAATCCAAAGATCTGAAGTTGTTCTGGATTCTGAAAGAACTTTGTCATTTTTGTAAAGATTAAACAATTAGGATTCAACAACCACTTCCCCCCAGGTTGATGAACACAGGACAATTATGTTCATATTTAAAATACGAAATTTATTCAAAGAGACTGACAAACACTTAATCAATCAATCAATCAAACAAATCTCAGCTGCTTTTTCAACACTTTTCAATACTCCGCCTCCTTTCCCAACACATTCTGTCTGTTTTTTAGTGCTAACAGCTTAAATGTATGAGCGACAGCAGATAAATCTCATCAGGTCAATGTTAAATACACAAAGTCTATAAACTATTATTTCTCCCTTAATTCATTCATTCACTAACCGACACTGTTGTAGTTTTGAATTAACTTTATGTGCAGTAACAAACTCAACACGAGACAAAGTATAAACTGAACTCGTGTTAAAAGGACGTAACATGAAAATATAATAAACAAAACAAAACAATACTCTGATACTGTGTCTCATTAATCTTCCTCTTCCTCGTCTTCCTCCTCTTCCTCATCCTCGCCGTCGCTGTCCTCCAACAGCCTGGACTGGAGAGCCAGCCGCTGGGCCACAGCCGTTACCATGGCAGCACCCTTCCCGCTGCCGTCTTCCGAGACCAGGAAGGTGATGGTGCACTTGGGGGCGAGGAGGCGCACCGTCTCCTGGAGCTCCTCGCTGAAACTACAGGAGGGAAGAGGAGGAGAAAATGTTTCAACATCAAACTGCATCACATTTACTCTTAAAGGAATAGTTCACCAAAAAAAGTACAGTAATTCAGTGATGAACACTCCGGAGAAGTTTTTTATTCCTCAAAGTGCATCTGGAGACTAACGAAACAAAATCCTTATATGAGTCAATAACATCAGACACAAAAAGTCCATAAAACTACACAAAAATATATATATTTCAAGGTTTTTGTGCAGTATTATGGACGTTTTTGTGTCGGACACTATTGACTCTCATATAAAGTTTTCTTTTTTGGACTACGGACCGGCCTCCCGGGTCTCCAGATGCACTTTGAGGAATAAAAGAACTACTCCAGAGTTTTCATCAGCATGAGAGTGAGTCAATAATTAATTTAATGGTGAGTCAATAATGAATTTCATTTTTTTGGTGAACTATTCCTTTAAATATGTTTGTTTGTTGTTTTTGTTTTTTTTCAAGCAAAAAGAGTAATTGATTGTACATCAGGGGTATCAAACGTGCGGCCCCCGGTCCAATCCGGCCCTCAGGATGAATTTACCAAGTGTGAAAATTACATTGAAGACAGAAGAGGAATATTATGGTTGAAATTACACAAGAAATTTAAGGTTATTCATAACATGTTTTGTTAAAGGACAGTTCATTAACTGTAAACATCTTAATAATGAACTAAAACAAAGGGAGAAATTCAAAGTTCTTTGTATTAACAGGTTATAATGCTGTTATTATACTGGAATAACAGTGATTTTACTGGAGATCAAATTGCGCTGTTTGTGGCCCCTGAACTAAAATGAGTTTGACACAACCATAGACTGTAAAAAGAATGGACGTAGCGTCCGTGACGTCACCCATTGGTTTTGGGGAGTCGTTTTTGTGACTCAAATATGGCGGCCTGGACAGCGCCATGTTGGATTGGCCCGCCGAGAACCGCCGAGAACCCGCCCACTGGCCTCGAAGCAGCTGTCCACGGAGCTGCTCGGGCCTGTCACTCAACGTTTCCGCGCCCTAATTGGCCAGAGTTTTAACCTAATAACAGTAAAACGGTAGAGTTTAAAAAAAATTCACCCCCCTCAGAGTGTGTGCGGGGGTAGAAACTATCGATTGAGAAAAAAAAACGTTCTGACACCAGGCTTTTAACATGTTTACTGAGGATGTAAAATCGGCGATTTTAACATGGGGGTCTATGGGGAATGCTCCCTTCTGACACCAGCCCCCAGAGGAAGCCGGGGGGATTGCAGTTTTTTGAACGCGGAAGTGAGCTTCACTTCTCAGATCCACAACTGCCCCCTTGGACACAACCAGGGGGACTCGGACCCCTAGTGGTACTTGGTGTAATTGCAAGGGCTAGTTAAAACGATGAAATGTTTTGGGTTTTTTTTGAGTAGCCTAACTCTTACAGTCATTCATCATTTTACTAAAATAGTGATCGGAGCCGTTATTATTGCCTAAACTGCAGAAGCTCAGTTTAGCTAATTGGCATTTTCCGCCCAATTCTTTATGCTTTTGTGGGAAACTGGTCATATTTTAGTAAGAAGCCACATTTTGATGGTTTTGATTCCTCAAATATGAACCCCCCTCCTCCCCCTCCCCTAGTGTTTCACTGGGCATTCTCCATTCATTTTCTTAATTCGGCTTTTATTGTGAAATATTGCACAGGAAGATGGTGTGAAATGTTCAGTGTATTTTTGAAATCGCATATTTGCCTTCAGAACCGTTAATAAATATGCAATGCAACAAACAGCTATTTCTATTTCTGTCAAATTGGTTTGGGACTTTTTTTTTGCAGCTGGATGATTGACTGCAGTTGACTGGATCTTTCAAAATAAGAGCCTCGTCGTTGCCAAACAGCATTCCTTTAGATTGATTAATATAAAAAAAGTGTGTTAATGTGAGAGGAGACAATACTGGAGGAAACAGAAGTTGCAGGACTTTTATTTGCTCAACATGCTGTTCTCCTCACAAAGACAGGAAGTGTCAACACCCAAAACTGTCTCCGGCCTGCAACACACACACTCACACACGCGAGTATGATTTGATATCTTCCCCAATATTCACCTATAAAGACCAAGAACTCCTCCTTATTCATTTAGACTTTGAGCTCAAAGACGATTTGACTTTAGAAAATGATTCAACGTGGATATAAACTGTTATTTGTGCTCCGACCGTCCAAACTACCCATCGACCAATCACATCACACCTTTGCCACTGCTCCAAAGATATTCAATAAATGGAAAGATACTCCATGAGAGGCTGCTCCAAAGATATACAGTAAATGGTTTCACTTCCTGTCTCTCTAAATGGGCGTGGCCAACCGTCACCCCACCTCGTCTGTGAACGTGTGTGTGGATTTATACAATTTGTAGGTAGATGAAAGTGAGATATTTATATTTTCTTATGATAACATTAAATATTTACACTACTAACAGTCATATTTAGCATGACAAAAATAATTTAAATCATTTTCACGGGAGTTCGCGGCCGTTTGTTTGACGTTGCCTAGGAGATCTGTGCCAAATCTGGCGAGAGTGTGTCGTATAGAGACAGAGACAGGTCTGGAACAAAGTGGATTTTCTCCTGATGTGTCCGTCTGAAAATTGCCATTTTGGTGTCAAACTGTTCAGAAGAGATGCGGCTTGTGAAAAATGAGTCCAAAATTTACTTCAGTGACTGTGGGGAGAAAGACTCGACCATAATCGGTGTTCACGTTCAATTTTCCCATACACTCCAGGCTGCCTCTGGTCTCCCTAAAGGGGCGTGGCTGTGCAGAAGCCCACGTGACATCATCAGGGCCGTTGTATAGGGGAGAAAGGTGGTGATGATTCTAGGGGCCCAGCGCCCATAAAAAACCCCAGTAGTCTAATCTTTGTATGACTGATTTATTCTGCGTAAGACCCTGACTGATACTCATAGTACACTGTAAAAATTCTACATCTTTCCAAGAATATTTGTCTTATTTCTTGTCCAAATGTCTCATTTCTAGTCAAAACTAATCTCTTTCCACTTAAAATAAGACTGATCACCTAAAAATTTACTTGTTTTTAGATCATTTTCACTTAAATTCACAATAAATAGAAAAATCTGCCAGTGAAAGTAAGTTTTTTGTGCTTGTAATAAGGAAGAAAAACTTGCTCCACTATCAGATTTTTTCTACTTATTCCAAGTGAAAATCTGCTTGAAAGAAGTAAAAAGTGTCTAAAAACAAGCTGCTTTAAATATGATGTGTCTTATTTTGAGTATAATTTGATTTGTTTTGACTAGAAATTACATTTTGACTAGAAATAAGACAAATATTCTTGCTAAGATACTTGAGTTTTTGAACAAACAAAAACAAAGAAGGCTAAATAAAAACCGATAATACATACGTAGTCTAAGAAAAAAAAAGGAAAAGCCAGGGGGAGGGGCCCACTTTAGTATTCTTTAAAGGGGCCCAGAATTCCTAGCAACGGCCCTGGACATCATACAGGAAGCTGACTCGTCATGGAAGGTCTTGGTTTATAAACCGTCTTTGACTGCTCTTACTTTGGGTGTTTCCTGTACACGGTCCCGTCCACCCCCACGGTCGTCTTCAGGTGGGTCAGCCCGCGGTTGACTCGGATCCTGTTGGCGATGGTTGCCAGGGCGGCGGCACAGAGACGGGCGGAGCGCGAGGACACGGTGTCGCAGACCAGACGCACCACGTGGACGTCGACCAGGTCCCACTTCAGACCCAGCTGGGTCAGGATGTTCTTGCCGTTCTGCACACCCGTGTCCTCCCTGAAGAAGCACAGACACATCAACACCACAAAACACAATAAAATAATGTTTCTAAACTCATTAAATGGCAAAAAAACAACGGTTAATAGGATGAATTGTGCAGGTTCTTCACTTGTTTGTTCATAAAACGGCTCCAGATGTTCAAGCAGATGTGTCTTTACCGTCTGTGTCCTATCATGAATCATACTGGCGAAAGTGAACTCAGTGGTTTGTTCGGTCTCGCCTCCATGAAAATGTGTTGATTGAATGTTGTTGTTTAAAGCAGAAGTAAGCAGAATATTTGTGTTAATATAAGTCTTAAATAGTTGTATCTTCCGACAGCAATCACTTACATAGATGTAAGATGTTTGGTCCGAAACACGGGTCAGTCAGTCACTCTGCTGTGCTGTAAGCCGAGGAGAAAACTTCTTGTATACTTCCTTGTATCCTACAACCTTTATCCAATGAGGAGAGAGAACGGCATGAAGGGCTGTGTGTGCAGCCAAGGGATGCGCGTGAATGTGGTGACGTAGGGACAAGGACCAATAGATTCATGACGAGGGCGGGGACTGCCAACTCCATCGGCTGACAAGAAGTTAGCCAAAACGACCGGATCGCTTACTTCTGCTTTAAAGGAGACATATTATGCTGTTGCATATTTTATATATCATCCTTACAATGTTATAATGTCATGTGTCCATGCTGAACCTCTGCAAAGTTGCACAACATGAACTGTAGCGGTCCTGCCGCCCGTGATCCACCACTGAGATTTCACCTGGTTTCCAGTCTCTCTTAACGCTTGGTAACGAGATCTACGCAACATTTGTGCAAAACCTGACGTCAGGTTTTACCATCCAATCAGGACGAATCCCCAAACTGCAAAGGATTTGCACAAAACACACCCACGACACCCGCCCCCAACTAGCATCTATACAGAAAACGAAGCCAAAACGAAGCGTTTCAGGAAGTGGCTGCAGAGCGGATGAAATCAGGATTTTTCTTGACATCCGTACGAAACAACTAAGTAGTTTTTGGAGCTGAACTACTCTGTAGATGTTCAATGGTCAGGAAAAGAAGTGAAATATGCAGACTATGTCTCCTTTAATTCAGTGGTTTTCAAAGTGGGGGCTGCGGCCCACTGGGAGGCCACCAGGGGGCGCTAAGGGGGACCTCAGCAAAATTGTGGGAAAATTAGAAAAAAATGCAAGTAACAAAATAAAATCTGACTATAATTAATTAATATAAAATATAATGTAATGTATCAAAATCTACTTTTCCATGCTTATATTTCTAATCATCTTCCAGTTAAAACATCATTCATAAACTGTGGTTTGCACCTGACATCAAGCTGCTCTGCTCCTCAAACTAACAGGTAGAAAACAGAAATAGACAGAAAGGACAACAGACCAACAGCCCTGCCGTCCAAGACTCTGCTGCAAATTATAATTTATATACTGTAATGCAATATGATAATGATTGTTGCATTAATAAAAGTAATAAAATACGTTCAAAAGTGAATGTTTCTTTACATGGTTGGTGGTATTGGTGGTGGGTTTGCAAAGGGGAACCCCCTGGTTTAATGGACAGCACAGGATGTAATATAATATAATATAATATAATATAATCAGACGCTCTGGTTTTAAACTCCTTTTAAACGAGACACTGAGCTGAGGGACAATCGTCTTCACCCGAGGGTCAACGAGAGCTAACGAGTCCTGACATCGTCTGTGGAGCCGCATGTGACTCACAGATTGGAAGTGGCAGGAGGAAACATTTAGACGTTAGTGAGAGGATGAAGCTGCTCTCTCTCTGGCTGCTCGTGTGTTTTCTGCTGTGATGATGATGATGCACAGTGATAAACCACATCAGGGTGTTTTAAGGTAGTAGTCTGTGAGATAATGAGCTCATCTACAACAATTACAAGGTCATTAGCACCGACTGACTTTGAACGACACACCGTCTGCTCTCCTTTTCTATTGAAATGTAGGCTACATTGCTTTACTGGGTTTTGTCAATTTTAGTGGATCTTTCTTTTATTATATCTATACAGGTCAGGAACCACTGCGATACGCTGGGTTGTGTGTGGTCGCAGACTGTGCCCACAGTCCTGTATCCGTTTTAATGTTACTTCAGTGCATGCAGAGTTTGTTAAAGGAATAGTTCACCAAAAGATGAAATTCACCCTCATGCTGATGAATACTCCGGAGCAGATTTGTATTCCTCAAAGTGCATCTGGAGAAGCAAAAACGTCTATAAAACTACACAAAAACCGCATTTAATATTCCTCCACACTGCTCGTCCACTGCAATCCAAGTGTCCTGAAGGGAGATAGTCCAGAGTTTACTCGAAACGACGTCATTTAGGACATTTTTACAGCCTATACAGTCCTGTATTGATGCACGTGGGCGTGACCGGACTTGCCTAAATGACGTTGTTTCGGGTAAACTCGGGACTATATCCCTTCAGGACACTTGGATTGCAGCGGACGAGCAGTGTGGAGGAATATTAAATGGTTTTTGTGTAGTTTTATGGACGTTTTTGTGTCGGTCGCTATTGACTCTCATATAAAGTTTTCATTGGACTACGAACCGGCCTCCCGGGTCTCCAGATGCACTTTGAGGAATAAAAAACCAGAGTATTCATCAGCATGAGGGTGACTGAATTTCATTTTTTGGTGAACTATTCCTTTAAAGACATTTTGAATCCAAATATTAACACTCACTCCTCGATCTCAGAGATGAACCTGGTCTCGAACCGACCCGGGGACTGCAGGGCCTCCGACTTCTGTCCGTTAAACAGCAGCTTGTCCTCCGTCAGCTTCACCAGCACCAGACGAACCACCTCGCCCAGGTACATGCCGCTGATCATCTTCTCGAAGCTGCAGGAGGAATAACGTGGAAAAACATTGGTGTATTGGTAAATTATATCAAAGAAATGAGGGGGGAAGATTATAAAGCCTATACTGTTGTTTTGCAATGAACTATAATATCTTCAAACACTTGGTTATTTATATCACAACTGAGTGTCCACATTCAGTAACTCTGCAAATAGTTTCTCCAATAAAAACAAAAACACATTATATTATAGGAGCAGTTTTGCCTTGAATATGTGCAACAACAAAAAAAAAGAAGAACTGGAGATTTTAGCATCAACAAAAGTGCCCCCTCATATTCAGTCACAAAAGACACAGATTTAACATAGATTATTGTATTAGTATATGTTATATATGATAGAGAATTAAATAAACCTCAAACTGTTCCTTTAAGAGGAGATTAAACACATAAAACATTGAAGTGAGAGGCCTTGGGAGTGAATCAGGGGATTTGTCCATGAGACCTTGAGCAAAAAATAGTCTTTTTAAACAAAAGAAATAAAATCTGAAACACTTTGTAGTTCAGCTGTTTATTTACTGAAATCAAGAGGCTGAGTGAATGTTTTCTGAGCTGTTCATCAGGCGATCAAGGACCTCAACGATTGTGTGTGTGGATGAGCCAGGATTTTAAATCTGGCAGTACAAACCACACAACAAAGCAGTTTCCTCAGAGTACAAATAATAAACATGATCCGTGAAATGACATGTTACCGTCCTTGCAGTGCTTTGCTTGTTCCACTAAAGCTGTCAAATAAATGTAGTGGAGTCGTAAATGTTCTCAAAATTGTTATGAATTCGTCAATATGTTCGGTTTTTCTTTGTTTTTCATGGGACTGTTAAGCCTGAACTTAAATTGATGGAGCTTTTCACAGCTTATTAACAGTAGTTGTTGTGACTCTGGTTATAAAGAGATATTTTATTGTATAGCTGAACTTTCTATGCATACATAAAGCACACCTATTGTATATGAGACATCTTTTCAGTAAACTTCAAGTATTATTTAAGTAAGAGCCAGCCGAGTGTCCTCTTTTTTGGAAATCAAAATATGGTCACCCTATATAACATTAGTCAGAAACTAGCTACCATTAAAAGATTAAGTGTTACACTGGTTACCATTAGTTGGCTAAACTGTACATTTATGGTTATGCTATATTATATTAGTGAAATAAATGACATATTATGGCTGAAGTGGGACATTAGTTAACAGTTATTATATATATATAACAATTATATATATAACAATTATGAGGCTAAAGTTAGAAACTAGATCACATTAGATAATCTAAACTACAACTAAAGGCCTAAATCAGTGTTGTCAAACGTGTGGCCCGTGGACCAAAACCAGCCCGGCCGAGGGTCCAATCCGGTCCTCAGTGTGGAAATTTGAAATTGCACGTATTTTTATCAAGAAATTCAGGTTCTTCATAATATGTTTTGTGTATAGATAGTCTATTAAAGGGACAACGAGGAGTTTTGGAAAAGCAAAGCGTTTTCACACTACATTTATGAGCCTCCGCGCGCACCGTGAAATCCTTTGACCGGCGCAAGACAGACTCATGTTTTCATTCATCATCAATAATTAAAGTCAGAGGTTCGAAGACGATGACGATCACATACCGTCGTAGTTCCGACCTTAAACGGCGATTCGGCTGCGTTATTCTCATGACTCGCCACGAAACCGAAAGTAAAGAAACGCTGGTCGGCTCGACCAGCATCTCCGCCACCACTAATAATAACAAAATAACGATAGAGACAGAACGATATATTTATCGAAAATGGGCCCATTAACAAGTGTGGGTAGCGTAGTTTCATCCACATTAACGTGATACTTTTTTTTATAACCAAATAGAAACTCCTCGTTGGCCCTTTAACTGTGAATATCTTTATAATGTACTAAAAGATTTCTCCATGTAACTCTCCATATTTGTTCTATTACTACATATATAGTATATAGTTTTATGCTCTGTAAGGTGACCTTGGGTGTCAAGAAAGGCGCCTCTAAATTAAATGTATTATTATTATTAAATGTATTATAGTATATATACATATATATATAAAAACACTGTATCGATGGTCAAACATACGTGTGGACGCCAGGGTTGATGGAGTCCTTGTCTACAACTACATCAAACTCTGTCTGGATGTCGCTCAGGACGCCGTCGTCTCCAAAGCCGCCCCACTCCGTGTTGATGCACATCCGTCCGTCCTCGCCCTCCACTCGCTTCACGTTCTTCATCTCCTCCATGTAGCAGGCGTTCGTCCCCGTTCCTGTGGAGGACGAATGAGAGCGTTCGGTTTGATTCGTACATGGACGTTTCTGGATCTTGTTGTGGTTGTTTTTGATGTTATATAGTTGTATTGTATTTCTGTCTCTTTGTTGTAATTTTTTCGGTCTTTCTTGTTGTTTTCTGTCTCTTTGTTATTGTTTTGTGACACTTCGGTGTAATTTTTTCGGTCTTTGTTGTATTTTTGTGTCCCTTTATTGATCTTTTTTTCTGTCTTTCTTGTTGTTTTCTGTCTCTTTGTTGTCAACATGAATTATTAACATCACTTCATACAGAAGTTCTAGTCTTTGATCTTGGATATTCAGTGATCTAATGAGTCAACTATCTCTCTCTCTCTGGTGGGGGGCAGATTTTATGGAGGTAACCTGTACTTTTACCCCACATCCCATATTCCCCCTATATTACAACGTCCTGAAGCTCTTTACTCATTCAACATTTCTCTCATTACCGATGATCATGCCGATCTCACAGCTCTGGTCTCTGTATCCACAGCTCATCATCGTCCCCACTGTGTCGTTCACCATGGCAACTGAGCCTATATCATAATCCTGCAGAGAGAGAGAGAGAGAGAGAGAGGAAGAGAGAGAGAGAGAGAGAGACAGAGGGAGAAAGACAGGTGTGTTTATGTCTTTCCTATTTATAATCTGACTGCCAGATAAGCCGCACACCTACACACCTATCTATCTATCTATCTATCTATCTATCTATCTATCTATCTATCTATCTATCTATCTATCTATCTATCTATCTATCTATCTATCTATCTATCTATCTATCTATCTATCTATCTATATATCTATCTATCTATCTATCTATCTTAAACATGAAACCTCACATATGGTTTTGTCTTGAATCACGTCATGATCTATAATCTATAATTTATAACATGGAAGCTCTTGAGTTAAAGACAAGTTCCAAAAATTTATTGAGAGTTTCACAATTTCTCTTTGGTTCAGAAAAAAAACATGACTAGGCTGTTTATTAATAACTAATCATTATTCATTATAGGTCATTATTATTTTCATAATCAACTTATGAACCTATTTATGAATCGATTAAACGTTTTGCCTATAAAATATCAGATGATGAGAAATAAAAGGCATCAAAGTCTCACATCTCAGAGGATGATAAACCAGATGGTTCAAAGATAACCGTATAACTGATCAATATATAATATATATCCTTGTTATCGAGCACTGACCCCTCTCCGGTGAATGGCCTCCTTCAGCAGCTGCACCACATCTCTGCCCTCCACACCGGAGCAGTTGAAGCCTTTGGTCCAGCGGATCAGGATGCTCTGTGAGGACAGGTTGTTAAAAACACACACAAACACACACAGAGACACACAAACAGCCTCTACAGTGTGTGTGTGTGTGAGACCTTGTCGATCTCCTTCTGTTCGCAGGGGAAGGAGAAGGTGAAGCCCAGAGGGAGAGTTTGTCCCTTTAGTTCCTGAGATTCGAGGAACTCGCTGAGGCAGGCGGCGATGTGGTCGAACAGCTGGACACACACACACACACACAGATATTTTCAACTTTGACATCTGGAACATCTCAGAATATAAAGCTGCATCAAGGTTTGCTGTACGGTGGCCCTGAGAGCTCAAGACACTGCAACTTAAGAAAACACATGCAGGGGGAGAGTACACAGAAAAGAGACGGACCTGGTTAAAGACTAATACTAAGATATTAGTAGTAGGTATTAATATTAATATCTTAATCATGTGGTATTGACATTATAATAAAACAAACTTATTTTCATTCACCACTAACAGATATCTGTCCTGACAAACTTCTAGAGCCACGGAGCTTTTATTTGGACTGAAGTGCATTGATCCAAATCACTTCCTGTTGTGTTTGTGAGTTTCTGCAGCTCATGTGTCGTCACACTGAGGAAGTTGTTTTGTCTGAATTTGTAGCTTGTTTGTGTCTTTCAATGTGTTTTTATTAAATGGCAGTGAGTAAGTGACAGTTTGGCACCACAAATAATAATATACAGTATATGGGTGCAAAGTTCATCTAAACTGTTTGTTTGTTTTATATATAGTATATCCTATATTTTTTTCTCTGCCAGATATTTCTCTTAACAAGACCAAAGTTATTTGCATTTACTGTCGATGTGGGTAATACACAGTGTTTAGGAGCTTTGTTTTGAACTTTGGCTCCCAGTGCGATGCTTTTGGGTAGTAGATAGTTGGACCTCGATCCGTTTAAACTGCCTGGTGTAAGTGGTGCACCACAAGTCACGTTGTCAGATGTGGCGTCTTTTGCATTACTTTCAATGCGGACGAACATCACGTGCGCTTACAACCCAAAGTGATTCTGTAGCGGAAAGTGGCTGAAAATCACAGGACATGTCTGTTCTGATGATACAAGTTCGCAGTGTAAAATTCAAGCATGTGGGAGCCTCCTTTCATATTTATTAGAGTTGGGGAGCGGTATCTAACAGTAATATTCTCAGCTATCAGTGTATGTGCTTGTTTCAGGTTGTTGCAATAATAATAAACACACATTTACATAAAGCAAAGACATTTATCCACTACCATGTTGATAAGAGTATGAGACACTTGAGTAATATCCCTCTTAAGGTGCATTTTGAATTTAATGATGGAAAATTATGCGATTATTCGCGATTAAATATTTTAATCAATTGACAACCCTAATATACTATACATACATCTACACACATTTATATATTTATATTGCTGGTGTGTGTCACCTGATCTCCCGTCCCCAGCATCATCTCCTGGGGGATGGCACAGATCTGACTGTCCATCTTCAGCACCTTCTGCTCCTCCTCCACCACTCGCACATGAAGCACTCGAAAGTTTGTTCCTCCCAGGTCCAACGCCAGGAAGTCGCCTTTTTCTGAAACACATCAAACACATGATATTAATCCACAAACCATAAATAACAAAGACGTTGTTGTTGTTTGGTGGAAGAAACAGAAGATGCTCAAAGTCATTTTCAGCTTTGTTTACACAGGAAGTGTTTCATTATCACAGATCTATGATGTATTTTTGAGTTTTGCCGTTTTATCTTTGATGTTGAAAAAACAGGATCACAGAGTTTTTTTGGTTCTTTTTTTTTACAGCCCTGAGTTTTGTCTGCAGGCGTAATGAACATAAAAGTCTGAACTCTGAACTGTGCGTTCTGTAACGAGAAACACCTGGTTGAAACAGATGCACTCAGGCATGGTGCATGCTGGGAAATCTGCTGAGGCTGTTGTGTAATTTTGATGTGATGAAATGAAGTTGCACAACAGGAGGAAAGAAGTCGAAACGCCAAAGTTTGATATAAATGACAATCACAACGTCCTGATTATATTATATTATTGATTTTAAAGGGATAGTTCAACATTTTGGCAAATTGGCCCATTGCCATAATCCCTATAGTCATAGCAGTAGGTTTGTTACCTTTATTTGTCGGTGTAAGCTATTTTTAGAACGGAGGAGCGGAGCGGCAGGCTGCTCAGAGCTACACTATGGAGGCTAATGGAATTTCTTGGTTTCCCTCATCAAACTCATCAAATACAAAATCCCAAAACTCCAAAACGCTTTCGTGGACAAGTTGTGAGCTGCACATTCACCACGCTATGAGATAATAATAGAACGTTACGAGACAGAGTTGTTTTAGAGGTAAATTCATGCAAAACCGCTGATGCGCGTTGCGTTCAGGGACAGTTTTTCAGCAAGCAGACTCTGCATTTACCTCGAAAACGGCTCCGTTTCGTAACGTTCCATTATTATCTCATAGCGTGGTGATTGTGCAGGTCACAACTTGTCCACGAAAGCGTTTTGGAGTTTTGGGATTTTGTATTTGATGAGTTTGATGAGGGAAACCAAGAAATTCCATTAGCCTCCATAGTGTAGCTCTGAACAGCCTGCCGCTCCGCTCCTCCGTTCTAAAAATAGCTTACACCGACAAATAAAGGTAACGAACCTACTGCTATGACTATAGCGATTATGGCAATGGGCCAATTTGCCAAAATGTTGAACTATCCCTTTAAGTAACTGATGAAGCTTATTGATCAGCAGCAGCTTCGTCCTCTCACCCGTCCCGTCTGGCGTCGCCCTGACGAAGGTGGGCAGCATCTTGACCGCCGCCCGGTGGTGGGAGTGTTTCCCCAGACCTCGGCCCATGGCTCGCTTCAGCCGGGCGGAGATGTCCTGCAGCTTCTCCAGGGACAGATGGAAACTCTGCAGGTACTGCTCCACCTGCACGCACACACACACATAGAGATAAATATAACTCTGAGTGTATCTGTGCAGTCAGACTGATCAGCATCTAAAACCAGGTGATAATCAAACATTGCATGATGCAAAAAAACAAATAAACTGAAGTTGACTTTCAGTTTGGAGATGCATTTATTTCTACATCTTTGTATTGCCTCCTGTATTTCTTTTTATGTCTTGTATTTATCCTTAATATCTTAATTATATTCCTTATTGTTCCTTTATTTTCATGCTTGTTTTTATAGGTTTCCATTGCTACTTCTTATAGATGTTTTTACCTTTTGTCTTATCCAACAACTTTGTAAAAATTATTTTGTCTCAGTCTGTATTTTATGTTGTTTTAGTGCTTATTCCTTCCTTTGGGTTCTTGTGTCGTTCTTGTAAACTATTGTTTTTGAAGGCGTATAAATACAGGAATTAGTAATGATTACTTTTTTCCCCACTGATGAACAGAAAATATTAATGTTGTCTTAGTTTTGTAGTTTATAAAGTAAAGTAGAAAATCCCAGAGGTCACATGTTTGTCCACAAGATGGCAGCATTTCCTCACAGTCCAGACGCACATGCACACGCAAAGGTCAAGCTGAGTGAAATGTTTTTGCCTGTGTGTGTGTGAGTTAATGACTTCTACTAACTTAATTGAACAACATTTGAAAATCACACCAGTTTGTTCATTTTCTTTCATTTAATTAACAGTTTCTAAATCAGCTCAGCTCAGCGTTAACACTAAACATCTACACAGCCTAACTCTGGTTTGAACTAATTAAAAGTCTAAAACTCAGTCATTAACTCTTTATTTTGTTAGTTAAGTGTAGCTGCCCGTTAACTAGCTGTTTGCAGCTGCAGTGAACGCACCGAGCTCCTGTGTGCATTCAAATTCCTAATAAAGGCGTGTGTTGCTGAATTAAATGTGTGAGAGGAGGACGGTGACGGTGGTGCAGGAAGAAGCCGCCTGGTGCAGCAGGTTGAGTGTAACGATCCTCTGGAGATGCCAGCAACTATTCACATTCAACTTCCCGTTTCCTGTCAGAGCTGGAAAAAACACTGAACACTGATCTTTATCGAGGCCGAGGCTGATGAGTGCAGTACAGTGGATAGATACAGTGGGCGTGGTGCGTTCGAGTGCACTCGGGTCAACCTTAACTTATAAGTTCAGACATGTGATTGTGATTGTTGTTGCTATGGAAAAGGTTTCCTCTTTTTGTTGAGGCTCATGTTCCTGATGAGCGTTGTAGAGCTGTGGTGTTGTTAGCGCCATGTGTTTCTGGTTGTTGTGTTGTGTTGTGTTGTGTTGTGTTGTGTTGTGTTGTGTTGTGTTGACCCCCCCCCCCCCCCCCCCCGACACACACACACACACTCCACCCTGCCTTTCCTCCAGTTTCCTCTGGCTCATCAGGGCCTGGATGGAGGAGGAGGAGGAGGAGCACTTTTTGACTGCAATGAAACTGGTTTTGAACAAAGTTTTTTTGCATTGTAAAGGAACTGACACACCCTGCACAGGTAGGTGTCGGTAAAGGTGTAGGTGTGTGTGTGTGTGTGTGTGTGTGTGTGTGTGTGTGTGTGTGTGTGTGTGTGTGTGTGTGTGTGTGTGTGTGTGTGTGTGTGTGTGTGTGTCTGAACCAGTCACATTACCAGGACAACAAACCTGACTTTACAACTGTGTCCGGATGACACGTCCTATTTAGAGACTATAAATTAAACTAGTATTGAATCTAAAGCTCATAAAGTAGTTTGTTTTTTGTTTTTTTTGGCAGAGGTGGGGAGTCATAAACTTTAGGACATACTGTTAAAGGAATAGTTCACCCAAAATTCAAATTGTAGTTTCAGAGTCAGTGCGATTACTGACGCCGACGCAAATCGGGTGAGATTTGGACGGACCAGGAAGAAGAGCTTCCGCTACAAATAAGCTTGAAATATAGACTTATTTAATTTTTTTTCGGAACAATTTCGCATTTCGGGGCTTCAATACAAGACGGACATTACATACATACGCAGCATGGAGGTATTTGGATGTTTTTTGGTGTGTCTTTTTGTTACGAAGACAGTTGGTATCCATTTGCAATCGTTATATGGACATGCACTGCTACGCCGAGACCCCCTGTAACTCAGAGAAGCCACGGAGGACTCTGAAACTTCTCCCAGCCCTTAGTCGACATGAGGGTGAGTAGATAATGAGCGCAATTTGAATTTTGGGTGAACTATCCCTTTAAATATGTGTAATAATTCTGTACTTCTACTTTGCTCTGCACCAAAGATTACAATTCAGATTCATTAAATGTCACGATCACATAATAAATAAATAATAAATAATAATAAATTGTGTTTACAAGGATTAAAGCCGAGGCTCTGAGTTTCACCCAAAGAGCAGGAATACTTCAATAAGAAAAAAAAATCCAAGTTAGATCTGAAAATATGAAATAATGTAACCTGATGATTTTACATCAGAGGACAACATTTCAACATGTTGAGACAGTGTCCCTGAATGCACCGCAGCACAATGAGCCTGTGTTGAGACAGCGATTGTTTTGTTTGGTTGCTATTTCTCCACCGTGTTCGGTCTGACAGAGACGAGTTTCAACAGCCACCGGCTCCTCCACAGTCAGGTTCATTACATCTGATCGGGACAAGTCGATCAAACGACCAGAAAGAGACGCAGACTGCCTAAAACAACATGGCCGATCAACAAAGCAAAGTGTGCTGGAGGTGGAGGTGGAGCCACACAGCAGCTGGATGCACATCTGGACCAGATGTGTGGTGGAGCCTACAGGTTTGTGTTTATATAAACAGACACAGCTGCAAAACGGCCACAATGAGACAAATCTCCTCATTTTTACTCCATTATAGATAGATAGATAGATAGATATAACTTTATAGATATAACTTTTCATCCCGAAGGAAATTATTCGGCCAGGCCGCTCCAGAGGAAAAGTTAGGGAAAAATAAATAGAATACAAAGAGGAAAATATATGATAAAATATATCCAATGTCTAGACAACGAATATAAACGACAAAGGAGCAACCTAGATATAAGTTAAAATACTGTTAATTGGTTGTATGTATGTCATAATTTTCATTATCGTAACATTTTCAATTTTTCAATTCCTCTTATTTTTGCTCGTATGATCTTGTATAATCTTTTTATATTAAATGTAACAACACCTGAAGTTTTAGTATCAGTTTTACTGTTATTATCATTATATTGGTGCTGTAAAGACACTGTGCAATAATTAAGGCGTAATACCAGGATCAGGATCAGGATCAGGATCAGATCCAGGATCAGGACCAGTGTCTGCATGTTTGCACAACCCAGCATAAAAGTGTTAATACCCACGCCCTCCTCTCTGTCCTCCTCCTTTCCTCCTCTTCTTCTCTTTCTTTCCTGTACTTTTCCACAGACGTGTTTGTTTCCAGACTCATTTTTTTATTCCCCCACTCTTTCCTCACTCCCGTCTTGTTGCTACACGCTTGTTGGAGGAGGAGGAGTCACGACTTCATTCCTGCATCATGACGCTTCACTATTAAAAAGACTATTTTAAACTGACTTGAACCCTTTCTGCAGCAACAATATATACAACTGTGTGAGTGTGTGTGAGCAGCAACAATAGGCAGCAATTCAACACACTTCAACTAAAGTAAATGAAAAAGCTAAAAAGCTAAAAAAATATATATATATATTTTATACATGTTTAATGTTTAAAAGAAATGTTTAAATGTTTAAATTCTTCTGTAACAAATATTAACTGTTTTCTTGTTTTGGTTTTAGTCATTTTCAAAGTTAAAAAAAAGGAAATACCAGTGCTTCCTGTTTCTGATTGAGGATCAGATTTGTTTCTTTGTAACCTGATTATTTTTTGGATTTTATAACGAGAATTATTTTTCTTCTGATTTTAAAGACAGTTTAATCTGATCAAAGAAATAACTGGCAGATTAACAGATAAAATAATCACTCTCATCATTTTATTTGTGAGCTGCAGATGGGATCAATCATTTGAATCATTGATCATCTGATCCATTCCAGTCATAAAGAACTAAAGAGGCTTCAAACCTCTTGTTTTTATTTCTATTTTAGGTTTTCCTCATTACTGCAGACAGGAAGTGCTAATGCCTTGCTCCTGCAACTTTAAATGTGGACGACATGTAAAAAAAGAAAAAAGAAAAGAAAAGAGAAACATGCAGGAGTGAAGGAGGGAAGTTGTTGGGTGTGACTTCTCTGTTTTGTCCTGCTGAGGCAAACGTGACAAACTTCACATTATGAGGATAAAAAAATCCAAAAGTCTTTCATTACAACATCATGAGTAACATCTCATCACGGTTCACGTTGTCCCGTCCTGTGCATGAATCACACTCTGACATAAACTCTGTGATTTCCTAATCCGAGCCTCCTCCAACAGTCACTTCCCACCAGAGACAGTTTGTTCCCACAGAGTTGAACAGGATGGAAATTTTTCTTACACAATCACACTAACTCAGTCACTTCTATGTCACCACATACTTGGATGGATTGATGATTATTATTATATGACCATGACATCATCAATCAGCCTCCACATCTACAGCTCCCAACAGAAACACTTTAAAGGTATAGTATGTAGGAATTCCCCCCATCTAGCGGTGTGGTTGCATATCTGAACGTATTCTTGATGTTGCATTCACGTGAAATCGGGCAGATGTCAGACAGACAACAGACGCTGCATGTAACAGGATAAACAAGCCTCTATGTAAACAAGTGGTCCGCCAGCACGAGGCAAAACAATATACAGGCCTGACAATATGTTGTCATGGCGATGTCATAGTGTTTACCTGACCCACGTTTTACCGTCTTTCTCTCGTTGAGTAAAATGACATCCGGTTGGTTTGCCGACGGCCGTCTGCCTGACTGCACCTGAATACAACATCAGCGCCTCCGTCCTTCCTCACACTACACAGTGGTGACAGTTTTAACAGGCCGAGCCCACAGCTCCGCTGAGTTTCCATGGTTACCTATGGTCACGCTGCCACTGAACGTAAAAAATGGCGATGCAACATGGCCGCCTCGGTTCGGTGCATCGCCCACTTATGTATTTGTAACTACTTGTAACAACTCATTCTAAGGTACGAGAAAGCTTTCATTTGTATGCGGGTGTGATTCGACTTCAGTGAAATACGGATTTATGAAAGACATATTTGATTTTTGCTAATAAAAAGCCAAATAAGTTACATGGGGCTTTAAAGGAGCATTATCGCAAATCCAAATTCTTAATTCGGCCACTAGATGGAGCCAGGCGGAGCTTATCAGATATAAACAAGTGGGCAGCTGTCAGAGAGAGAGAGCAGCCTCGTTTAGTCCCCCCCCGACCCCTTCCTCCTCCCTCCTCCCCCCTTCCCCCTCCTCCTCCCTCACCAGGCTGAATGAACGTGCAATCGCGGGAAAAAGAAAACTCGCTAGTGGAAGCGGCAGCTCTACGTCCCGCACAACCACAACAACGACAACAACAGTTCTGCAACTTCCTCCTCCTTAATAACGCTGAGAGGACAGCTGAAGAAAGACACAGGGACGTGGAGACAAAGTGTTCTACCAGCGATTCAGTGACTGTAAGCAGCCTGACACTGCTCCATTACTATTTACTGTTGCATTTTTCCGGTTCGGAGGTCGGATTTGCGAGTTCCGAGTGCAATTGAACGCAGCAAGCGCCGGGCCGGCTTGGATCATAACAAAGACAAATTCTGCATTTGCCCCACGGACACTATACTGTTGGCGATTTTTTTTGTAAATTTAGTTATGGCTCCCCCCGACCCATCTTTTGCATATTTCAGCTTATTTTATGCTATTACTGCTGTATTTGCGATAATGCTCCTTTAAGTAAATAAATGAAAACATCAAATCTTTTGGCCACCAACACGTTAAGAGATTTCTTCAAGGTGTTTGAGATAAACTCATGTTTTGTGAGGTCACTGACTGTTACTCTGACATACTGAGTGTCTACTCAGTTCATTCTTGAGGCCAGGAGTCTAAGTTTAGTTTTGTGCGTAAACAGCAAATTTTAAGTTTCAACTTCAACACATGACTGTGGTTTCACTTTCACAAGGCCACGATGTGTTTTCGTGAGGTTACATGAACTGGACAACATGAAAACGACCTGGCCCCAGCTAATGGTCATAAAAAAGTATATGAACAATGAAATATGAATAATAAATATTGATATAGTATGTATTCATTAATTCTAAAAAATGTTTACTATTTGCTGTCAAATCAAGCAGTTTCCTGATTTTTGCATAATCTTTTGGTCACTTTCAATAATTAGTTTTTGACGTTGATTATTGGTCTTTTGTTATTCATTAGTTTCTATATGTTTTTTTTTTTGGTAATCTGGCAATGTACTTTAGTTAAGTTTGGTTATTTATGAAGTTAGACTGGTTTAGAACCAGCATGCACCTGGGCAGGCCTGGGGTTGTTTACCAGAGCAGGAGAAGCATCAGGAAACATGATCACTTTGTTCCTTTGTTGTTGGGGTGAGTAAATTATGAAGGAAACACAATGGCATCTTTGTACAGTGAATTATTTTTGCCTGCATAAACCACGTACCCAGTGCCGGCCCAAGCCTCCATGGGGCCCTGAGCAAAATTTGATAATCAGAACAGACATGTCCTGAGATTTTCAGCTTTCTATGATTATATTGTCAGCCTATAGCCTAAGCCAACCCTTTATTCTACAGCATCTGCTCTATCTGATGATACAAGTCAGGGTCCTGAAATGTGTGTTTATCATATGATAAACATTCTAGATTCCCATTCAGAGTTTGCAGACACACACACACACACCTGTTGCTATGTCGTCTGTCTCTCTGTCTCTGAGGAGGGTATTACCATATAAAGTAGAACCACCACTGCATGTGCTGACAGAGATATGATAAGTATTTTCTTTGTTTCATTTGTGGTTGAGACACAGTCACAATCTTGAGAACATTTACTGCACGACTCCCCTCAAAAAAAGGCACATGTTTCCATGGACAACGGTTCTCACACATTTTCAGGCAGCTAAACAACATCCAGTAAGTAAAACTGAAAGTAAAATTGAAATAGTTCACATCAAAGTGATACGTGACTTACACAGTCAACCACCAACCGACTAGCATTCACGACACAGCCGTTCTACTGAAATGCAACATAACAGTCTTCAGATCTCTCTAACCCTGTCTAAACGTTAGTGATTCAGGACAGGATGGCCAACCAATCGTAAGTGTTACCAGATCTCTCGTCGATTTCATATAAGTCATAAAAAAAATTGTTTTAGTTGCAGCTATGCATAAGACATAATGATCAGTATAATACAGTCCAGTACAGAAGCACCTTAAATATGACCCAAATAAGCCATATAAACTAGGGGTGGGAATCTTTGAGTGTCTCACGATTCGATTCAAAATCGATTCTCGATTCAAAACGATTCTCGATTTTTTTTTGTTGCAATTTTTAGTTTGCTTTTTTAACACCAGACCATGAAAATGTTGAATGATGATGATGTCCACAGACTATTATAATATCAGGAGCCATATTTCTATTCATATTTCTTTTTTCAAAAGCCTGGACTGAAGATGTGAATCTTTGGATGTCTCTATCCGACTTCTCAACAGGTAACTCCCACCATAACTTTTTCTATTAACCTGTTTTTAACTAATTTTATTTTTATATGTGTCCTTTTTAACCTTTGTTGCGAGTACTTGTACTTATGTGTGGTATGTAGGAATGTGCGATATTATTGTGTTGGGTATGTATGTCTGTGGTAGGGATGTGTGGATTATTGTGTTGCTGCTCCTGCACTGTTGATGTCCCCCTCAAAATTAAATCCATCAGCCATTAGATTTAAACAGAAAGTACATCAGCAGCAGCACTCTGTTGACATTAAATTGTGGTTTTTGTACAATAATAGGCTATATCTTTGCTCATATAGAAATCATTACTTATACATGCAGGGGCCCTAAGAAGGCGTTTAGTTCGCTTATGCCTTGCATGGGCCGGCTCTGCACCCATGATGCATCAGTGACCTCTTGATTTACTGAATTGAGGACAACTACAACCGTTATAAATTAAAAACTAGTTGTTGTGAGGATTTTGAAAGTTTTGACCATTTTTCCATAGACCTAATAACTATTACTGCTCCCAATACTGAAATCTTACACAGAAATAATGAATGTTGTGGGAATAACAGTGGGTCTCTCAACACAGGAAGTAAGTGTGACCTCTGCAGGTGACTCGTACCTGTCTGAGTGTGTCCGAGGGGATCCCGTCCACGTGCAGGTGGGTCGTCTCTCCACTCAACCTGGGCTTCTTGGAACCCTGACTGATGCTCTCGCCGTTTTCTATAGTGCTCATCTGTGCAGACAAAATTAACATGTCAAATATAAGAAAATTATATTTTCAATTGGCTCCACCAACAATAATTTAACACAACACAGCTGAACAATGGGAATGTCGTTAGGCTGGTTTACAGGTAGGTAGGCTATAGAGGCCTATAAAGTGTCATGTAAAAGTTTCTGTTAACAGTTCATCAGGTGGAAGACAGGGCCTAAAGGTAAACATGAAACACTCTTTTGCAATATTTTAAGCAATATCAGTTCTGTTTTCTACCGTTTTAGGGTAAAAAGGGGAAACAAAGCAGCAGCCTGCAAAAATAATGGGAAATCCAGGAGACTTGAGCTCTCAGATAACTTGACCAAGGTATCAGACAAGATATAGCCTAGTAGCCTACTATTTACACTCGATAGTTTCCAAAGGGGGGGCTAACTATGCAGGGGGGCCAACCTTTGCTGAGGGACATTTTCCTTTTCTGTAAAACATGATAATAAAAATAAAAATTGTATTGTTTAAAATGCAAAGTGAATGTGTCATATGTAACTTTAAGTCTTTTGGAGATCATTTCATCCTCCACTTGCTGAACTGTTTTCTTTTAGCATGTTAATAGCCTATTTTCAAATGAGTGCTTAAATCGTCAAAGCTTAAGCCAGTTGCTGTAGCCTACATTTTGTCAAAGTTTAGGTAAAGTCAGACTTTCTTGCTATCTGGTTTTTACATATCAATATTACACAGGAAAAACATTGTTATAAAATAGCAGTAGGCTATTACAGGTTAGTACAGCATGCTACTTAGCTTGTAGCTTGTGTGCTAAAATGCTAATCTAAAGATCAGAATTTAAAGTTTAAAAGCTGGAAGTAGATTTATTGGAGTTTGTTTTTTTTAACCTAAAACTGGTAAGTAAATGTTCTTGGTGCTAAAATTAACAGGAATGATTAACATGTTTAAGTTAGCAACTTGTCGCCTAGCCTACAGACATGCTAGCCATCAAAACCTATGGGCAAGTAGAAGCTAAGTGCTAAAAATATATATGAGTTCATATTAGTATTAATATTTAGTATCAGTAATTTAATTTATTTATTAGTGTAAATGACAACTGACTGGGGGCAAAGCAAAAATAAGCAGCAACATGCTAATTAAGCTAATTCAAAACATAGGCAGTCTACCACAGCCTGCGGTAAAAACTAACATGACAAATTTCAACACGGGTCAGTTACTTGGCTAAATAAAATCCAAACATGAGAAATAAAATAAATCAAATTTTGATATTAACATTGCATTGAAAAAGAAAAAAATTAGCATGTTTTTTCCAGCTCTAGCAGTGATAGCAAACCAAACCAATCCCAACTAATAGGAAAAGTGAACAATTCTAACTTCTTATTCAAAATTATACCTTTTAATTGATTGATAGACTTTTAAGTGGCAGTCATTCAGATCATCTCAACTATGAAAAAAAAAAGCCCTGAGGAAACACAGAGGTCGTGACACCTCTTTAAAGATCAAGTTACAGGAACCAGTGCGGTTTGATGAGATGAGACCACGAGACTCCGCCCACAGGTGACGTCACAGGATTCCTGAATGCAACACACCTGGATGCACCTACAGGCTTAGTGTAAAGGCCACGCCCCTGGCAGACACACCTGGGCTGAGACAGGAGGACACAGCCCATGCGTTGCTTCACACAGGTTTTAACGCAAAACCCAGACCATCACAACCACAGACTCGAGCCGTCACCTGAGACCCAGGTGTGTCCACCCGGCTTGGGACCCTCTGACCAGTCTGACCCATTTAAAACAAAGAAAACAAACACAGAAACACAACTAACATGTTTGACTGATCTGATCTGAAGTTGACTGACAGCAAACACACCAGACCAGTCGGTCATGTGCCTCCATTACTACAACTAGCTACAGTAATAATGTGAGGTAACACACAGCAGCTAATGTATGTTGTGTGTGTTTGCCTAGGGGTCCTTTAAATAGGAAGCAGAGGGTCCCTGTTTCCTGCAGCTGTAATAAAGTTCAGCAGCTTCTCACTGAAACCTGCACCCAGACTCAACAGTAAAAAGTTTTAATAAATAAATAAATAAAAACTAAGTAAAAGAATAGACTGAGTTTCTATTAGTTTAAAGATCAAACAATAGCAGGAAATAAGAAACTGTCAGAAGAAGTTGTTGTTACTCACCTTTAAAAAGTCCTGCTGCTGCCGCTGCTGCTGCTGAAACTGACAGGAGGCGACTTCCTCACCGACTGAGACTGTGAGAGTGTGTGTGTGTGTGCGTGGAGCCGCTATGCAAGTGTGTGTGTGTTTACACCATGGTTTACACCCACTTCATCATTAAATGTCGCAACATGTGGAGATGCGCTTCGCTTCGCTTCGCCGAGCGGAGGAAGAAGACGCGGACGCGGAAGCGGCAGCGCTTTTTACGATCAGAAACGGAAACTACCGATCACACGAACGCCGGGTTTAACTTCATCTAACGCTGTCATATGGTGTTAGTTTGTCTAAAAGAAAAACAAACACACAAAAAAATGAATAAAACATAGCTAAATAAACTGTTGTCACGCGCTCTGACTCCAACTTTTACTCCCCTCAAAAACCATGATGACACATGACAATAACGTGATTATTACACGACTTCACAATAAACGATAGACTGGAAACCACGTGAAACTGATGACACTTGGCCAACATTAGATAACAATAATTGATAATATAAGAGAAAAGTCAAAGGCGTTATCATGTCATCCTCTGGGGACCTGTCTCAGTTTTTTTTATGATTGGATGTAAGTGTTTTATGAACTGATGGACAAATATGACTGTTCATGTTTATTATGTTTATATAGTAGGCTAGGCTACTGAACGTGGGATAAAAGATTTAACAGGTGGGAAACACTCACATGTAGTTTTATTATGAGCTATTCTGGGCTTTCAGTCATGATCTTCATCAGCAGAGTGTTTGATCATCAGTTTTTAATCAGATTAACATGTTTTCTTTAATTCATTTTTTACTAGAACCGGTGGAGGAGAAGAGGACATCAGACAGAGCACTGTTCACTCTGACACATTGTGATCTGTCTGTTAAAAAATCTAAAATCCACCCAACAATACTATAGGACACAGCTTAAAGTTTGATAATAATTTAGAGGCTAAATTTGTGGCTAAGGTGTGGAGGCTGATGCACACCTAAAAAATCTTGAAAAACAGGTGCGTTGGAGCATAGGATAGGAGTGAACAAAGGAATAAAGGGGCTAAATTTGTGGCTGAATTGTGTCAAAAGCAGAAGTAAAAAGAACAGTAAGTATGCAGGGGTGGCCGGAGCCTTAGGTGTTTAAAAACAAAGTTAAGAAGGATTAAGACCGCATCATCCACCCCTCTTTTACTCCTATATGCAAATTGTAGGGGGTCTAAAATGTCCTCCACAGCCTCCACCAACTCTCTTTTGATGATCTTTTCGAATAGCTTCATAACCAATGAGATCAGGGCGATAGGTCTGATGGACTTTGGTGATTTAACTTTAGCCTGCTGCTCTAAGGAGCTCTTGAATATGTGGTGGAAAATAAAAGACAGTTGATCTGAACAGTGACCTGAGATGTTATCATCAGGAACTGGGCTTTTGTTAGTTTTAGTTTTACTAAATAAAATCCTCACATCTTCAACATCAAAATCAAGATTAAAATCAGGCAGTGTGTTAGAGGCAGTGTCTGTCAAACCTCGTCTGATCTGCTCTGCCTTCAAGATCATCCGTGTCAAACCTAAGGTGAAAATGATTAAAATTATCGGCTAGCTCTTTGTCTGAGTTAAAACCATCTAATCTTACTTTACTATTCTTCAACTTTTGAGTGCCTGTCATGGTTGACATGCCATTCCAGACACTTTTAAGATCCTTACTGTTGCATTTTTGTTCGATTTTGTCCTTATAATTAAAGTTTAGCTTTTTTAATTTCTGCTCTGACCACCCTTTTTGCCTCTCTGTGCTCCTCAGCAGTTTCCTTCTTATTGTTTCCTTTAAAGACTTATTTATCCCATGGCTTATTATTTGGGTAGATTTTAATCTGCCGTGTAGGAATACAGGACTCCTCACAGAAAGTTACATTAACTACACACAGTATAGAGGTTAATTCATGTATGCCCATGCATGCCCAAAGTACCTTTAAAAGCAAGTACTTTTTTACTCTTACTCGAGTAACATGTCGACTGAGCTACTTTTACTTGTAACGGAGTAAATTTTGACCAGTAGTATTTGTACTCTTACTCAAGTACTGGGGTCAATTACTTTGTCCATCTCTGGTATCCAACAAAAAATTGTCTGAAACAGATGACCAACTAGTGACACAACATATGCCACAGAGATCGGGACAATTACATGAATAATACAGACGAAAAAAGACTTATTAGACTCACAACAGTAAGCACGCTCACTTTCACCCTCCTGCCGGTCGCTACACGAGCAGCGCCCTCAGTCTGCTTGGTCAGCATTGAGGGGAAATCTTAAAGGCAACAGTGTCGTCCCAATTAAACACAGAGGATACATTGAATTTTGTCCTTGAGTTTCCTTGAAATGTTCACTGAATTAAAGTTGTTTTTTTGCTTGTTTAAATTTCAGGAATCACTTACAGACACATAAACACCTTAATTTCAAAGTTAAGGGATAGTTTAGATAAAAAACGGTTGCACAAAACACTTTAATCTTCTCCTTAACATGTTTGACTACTATTATTTCAGCAAAGTCTCTGTTTCCTGAGCAGCGGCTCCATCAGCTGATCAGAAACTGAACCTAGTGTCAGACTTAAGTGAAAAGGTCAAGTGAAGTTGTTCTGTTTCTGGACTGTAAACCTGCTTCTCAACCTGCTTCTTCAGAAAGCCTCTGGTAAAACTGTGGTGAAACTCAACCTTGTGACACTTGAGTCTTACAAAACAACAAGCTGCCGTTCACAGTGCAACAGGAAACACAAACCTCAACCGTTTGAAACACAGAGAAGCAGCGGCAACAAGAACAACGGCGGTGGCGGTGGCAGCAGCACAGTGGTCATTTCTCTGGAGGACAAAGAATTAAAGTGAAGTTGATGGTTTCAGATGTGAAAACAAGAGGCCGACAACATGTGTTCAGTGCATCACAGTGACTTTTTTTTACTTCTGCTAATTCAAACAAGCTGCAAACGGCCCTAAGAGTCTAAAGTGCTGATACAGTGTCGAGGCCACAGATGAAGAGGAGGGAGAGAGAGGAACGGAGGAAGGAGGAGCAGGTGGAGTTGTTTTTTTTTGTTTTTTTTTTATCAGTTCAGTGTCGATGCAGAAAATACTTTAATATAAAACTGGCCCACAGTGAAAAAAAAACAAACAAACAAACAAACAGCTGAGTTAAGGCTTGGCTCAAGTCTGTTCAGCTTCCAGTGGCAGAAAAACTACAAACCTGCCAGGTGACGGGAAACTTGAGATTCTCAGTTCGCAGGAGGACGACGACAAGCAGAAACTAAACACAAGACTCAACAGAACAGAAACCTTCAGTGTCGCCGACTCGTCGCCATCGTCGTCTCTGATCCAGTTCTGCAGCTGCCGGCTCAAACCGGTGGAGAAGTGAGAGAGTTTCTCTGTGTCTTGGTGTAAATAAACATTTTAAGTGCAGCAATGAATCTTAAGGGATAGTTCAACATTTTGGCAAATTGGCCCATTGCCATAATCCCTATAGTCATAGCAGTAGGTTCGTTACCTTTAATTGTTGGTGTAAGATGTTTTTAGAACGGTGGAGCAGAGACACGAGCTGCTCAGAGCTACGCTACGGAGGCTAATGGGATTTCTTGGTTTCCCTCATCAAACTCATCAAATACACAATCCAACAACTCCAAAACGCTCTGGTGGACAAGTTGTGACCTGCACATTCACCACGCTATGAGATAATAACAGAACGTTACCAGACAGAGTTGTTTTAGAGGTAAATACAGAGACTGCTTGACCAAAAACTGTCCCTGAAGGCAACACGCATCAGCGTTTTTTTCCCTCTAAAACAACGATGTCTGGTAACGTTCTGTTATTATCTCATAGCGTGGTGAATGTGCAGGTCACAACTTGTCCACCAGAGCGTTTTGGAGTTGTTGGATTGTGTATTTGATGAGTTTGATGAGGGAAACCAAGAAATCCCATTAGCCTCCGTAGCGTAGCTCTGAGCAGCTCGCGGCTCTGCTCCGCCGTTCTAAAAATAGCTTGCACCGTCAATTAAAGGTAACGAACCTACTGCTAAGACTATAGGGATTACGGCAATGGGCCAATTTGCCAAAATGTTGAACTATCCCTTTAAAGAACCTGGTTCACTGGATCCAGTTTCTCTAAGGTTCACTGGGGTTAAAGGAGGCGTTTACACTAAAACATCAGGGATTAACAGAATTACAACATTTTAAATATAAAGATGATTCATCAAGATCCACGTTTGTTCGTTGCACCGACACAGGAGGAAGCTGACGGACGTCCTCGTCCGTTTCTAATCTGGTTGATGATGAAATCGACTCCAGTAATTTATTACAAGAGATGTTGAGGAATCGTTCAGATTGACTCAGATCTGCATCCAGACTTTGACACAATGACTGTTTTCATTGGCTACCGCACTTTATTTAGCTTGTCTGGTGGTTTAAAAGTTAAATTTTATCTGTAAATGCACAAAAATGACCATTAATGGAAACTAATCTGTATTTATCACATATAATCAGTATTTATATATATTACAACACACTAGAATGTAGCTGTGAGAGGATCCAAGTGTTTATTAATGTATTAATGCTATAAATAGACAATAAATAAATAGTGAAACACTGCTGGGATTATTTAATAAATTTTAATGTGACGCCAGAGTTGTTAACAAAATAAAAATGTCTTAGTATCTTATTTATTTAATTTTTTTTTTTAACTCTGTCAAATCTGGTGAATCCAATTTATCAACTAAATGATTGCAGCTTTAATTTGCTCACAGCTCCATTATAGTGTGTTACAAACTAAATGTGCTAAATGTTTCTACACCGATTATAGCTGATAAATCTAAAATGATTTAATTTAGGATGTTTAATGTTTAGCTGCTTCGTTTGGCATCGACATGTTAACAAGTGTCTTTTACAGACGAGGCTGAAATCAGTCGGTAGCTTCTGCTTTTTTTATATATATATATATAAAAAAAAAAACAATTAAACAAAACAACGACAGAAAAAGAAAGCAGCACAGTGATCCGTCCACTGGCTGTTGAGATATTTATGATGTCAGTGGTTTTGTTCCCACAGCGACGGTGACACCACTGCCACCTCGTTGTTCAAATGTCGAAGCGAAGCTACAGTAACGAAGACGAGACGCTTCAACGCGCGTGTGTGTGTGTGTGTGTGTGTGTGTGTGTAGAGGTAGAGACTGAAACATCTGAGACGTCCACAAAAACGTAAATATATAAAACCTACAGAGGCACGGGACCAGGTTTCCTCTGCACCTGAGTTTGAACCTCAGCTCGAGTTTGTTCACCTGCACGAACGTCCAGAAGCGACGACCAACTGCCTCGTCGTTTCTGACCCGTTCTCCGTCCGTTAAGGCTCTGGTTTCTGTTCTTTTTTCTTTTTCTTTTCTTTTCTCCGTTTCTTCCTCGTCGTCATCTTCGTCTTTGGTTCGGCCTCTTCGTTCGCTGCTGTGGCGGCTGCTTCCTGAAGTCGACGAGGCAGTCGGTCGCCTCGGAGATCGGCGTGAACGACCTGATGGGGGAGTTGCTGATCCTGAACGTCGGGACGCTGCCGCTGCCGCCCGCCTCTTCACCGTCATCGTCGTCGTCATCGTCATCGTCCCGCAGATCGATCACCTCGCTACAGGTGGAGGAACGGACAGACGACAACATGAATCTGTTACTCAAACGCCCTTTGGACAGGAAGTTACCAGTTACCTTTCAGAATAAGAATAAGAATAAGTGTGTGGCTCTAACCCACGAAAGTTTTGGAAGACAGTTAAAGACATGGAGGGTAAAACTGCACCATCCCAACTTCCTTCCTCTCTCATGTGGGATGGAAACATTGTATCTGATAACAAACGTATGATTGACATTTTTAACCAGCATTTTGTTCAAATTTCCACTCCACCTGTTTCTGTAACACCTCAGGACCCCTCCCCTAAACTCTCTCCTCTGAGCTCTCCTGACCTAGTCCCCGCCCACAGCTTCTCCCTGCAGGATGTCTCTGTGAGGGAGGTTTTTGAAACCCTGAGCAAGCTTGACCCCAAAAAACCATCTGGGCCGGACGGTCTGGACCCCTTTTTTCTTAAAGCTGCAGCCCCTATTATTGCAGAACCCATCACCTATCTTTGCAACTTATCCATACAGTCAGCTGAACTTCCATCTGCCTGGAAGACGGCCTCAGTACGCCCCCTATTTAAAGGCGGAGATCAAGCTGACCCCAACTGCTACCGTCCTATTTCTATTTTACCATGCATAGCAAAAGTACTGGAGAGACTGATCTGCAAACAGCTGGTTCGCTTCCTGAACACCAACAATATCTTGTCTGATTTTCAATCTGGGTTTCGTGCAGGCCACAGCTGTGAGACTGCGACGCTCAAAGTACTTAATGACATCATCAGTGCTCTGGACTCCAAGCAATACTGTGTGGCCGTCTTCATCGACCTGGCTAAGGCCTTTGACAACGTTGTACATAAACACCTGTTGGTTCGCCTCAACTCCATCGGTGCTTCAAACAGCTCGTTAGCCTGGTTCGAGAACTATCTCACTGGACGCACCCAATTTGTGAAATCTGACTGTATTTCTTCACAACCCCTGTCTATCTTAAAAGGTGTTCCACAGGGCTCAATCTTAGCCCCAGTCCTTTTCTCAATTTACATCAATGATATAGTTAAATCAGCTGCCAAGTCATCTATTCACTTGTATGCCGACGACACAGTGCTCTATGCCACCGGCCCCTCCCATGCAAGCGCCCTGGAAACACTCCAACAGAGCTTCCAAGCCGTACAGTCTGGTTTCTCTGCCCTCGGCCTATCCATAAACTCCAGCAAAACCAAGGTCATGTGGTTTGGTCGTAAGCACGCTGTCCAAGATGGTACCATTCTGGCCGCTGACGGCCATAAACTTGACCTGGTATCCTCTTATAAATATCTGGGAGTCTGGATAGATAGCAGCCTGTCATTCGCTGAGCACTTATCCTCTCTGCAGTCAAAAGTGAAAGCCAGACTCAGCTTTCTTTACCGTAACCGCTCTTCGTTCACTGCCACTGCCAAACGCTCCTTGGTCCAGCTTACTGTACTTCCACTTTTTGATTACGGTGACGTCATATATAGATCTGCCTGCAAAGGGGCACTGGAACGGCTCAACGTGCTATACCACTCCGCCATTCGATTTGCTACCAACGCCCCGTACAGGACCCATCACTGTGACCTCTACACCCTGGCAAACTGGCCCCCCTTGGAAACCAGGCGCAACATTCACTGGCTGATGCTGGTATTCAAAACCCTCCTAGGTCTTACTCCTCCCTACCTAACCCAGCTTGTGCATCTGCGCCCTCCCCCTACACACAACACCCGTTCTGCCCCTCTCATCCTGTTAAATGCCCCAAGGGCGCACTCTTCCCTGGGCCGTTCCTCCTTCCAGGTTGCTGCCGCCGACAGCTGGAATCAACTCCAAAAATCCCTACAGTTACAAACTCTTACTTCTGTCAACTCCTTCAAACAAGTCATAACTAAATCCATAAAGTTTACCTGCAGCTGTCCCAGCCAGAGCTCTCTCTGATCCTGTCACCTCACTAACCTCACTAACACCGTCTGTTACTGTTGTTGTTTTGTTACTGTCTCATTTATGGTTGTCTAGTATCACTGTTTTTACTTTTAATGTCTCTGTCCTTACATAACTGGTTGTATGTCACTGTACGTCAAACTAACTGTCATTTTGTGGTATGTCATTGCATTATGTTGGCTTATTGTCTTTAGTCTTTCGTCTTCTGTGTCACTGTTGTTGTATGTGCTTTTATTGTCTATATTTTAATGTTACTCCCCCTCTCCCTTCCCCTTAGGAGGTCTTTCACCTCCTACCAGGCCATTGCCTTAATAAGAATGTATTCTTAGCAATTCTTGCCTGGTAAAATAAAGGTTTACTACTACTACATAAGATTTTACTCATTTTATCATATTTTTTTGATGGATTAATGTTCAGAGATACAAAATAAAAACATGATGCAAGTTAAAACAGTTAAATCCTGTCTTACTGTTGCGTTACTCTGGATCCTGATGGTCCGGCCTCTGTGAACAGAGCAACATGTCACGACAATCAATCAATCAATCAATCAATCAATCAATCAATCAATCAATCAATCGATCTATCAATCTCACCGACAGTTTAATACAGGCAAGAGGAACTTTGTGGTAAATTTTACTGCAGTTAACATTCACTTGAGTCCAGTGTTGAGTATGTTACTTTTAAAATTCAACTGTATGTAATGAAACTCAACACTGAATATGTTAAATGAATGAAATTGACGCTTATTAGAATAAATCATTATTATTATTATATCTATCTATCTGCATTGATGTGGGACAATGCAACAGACACCTATCAAATTCAGTGTTACAGATGTGTGAGTCAAGTACAGTAATGGCGCCGAGTAACAACACATTTCATTGTCAGTAATGGTAACGGCGTTATAACGGGGGAGCAGAAACTGATTTGATTTGATTTGACAGTAGCACCGTTACGGCGTGTTCACACTGGGCGCGAGGCGAATTTTTCACGCGATAAGCTTACATACAAAGTCAATGTACGGACGCGAATTTGTGCCGGCGGCGCGAATTACGCGAATGGCGCGACGCAAATGCAGCGAAATTCACCCGTTCGCACGAGTTCAAGATATTGAACTCAAGCGAAATATTTGCGCGAATGCCGCGAGTAAAAACAAATATTCCAGCAGGCAAACTCGAGCGAGTAGAGCGAGGCGAATATTTTACTTGCGCCCAGTGTGAACGCACCGTTAGTAATGCTGTTTATTTCTAACGCTGTTTAATTTCTAACGCTGTTATTTCCATCCCTGTACGGCAAAAAAACTGACTCTAAATATTTCAGTGGATATTATACACCAGTATGTTCTTATATAGTTTTGTATTTAATCAAATTGTGACTAAAATAACCCGTATAAAGGAGGACGGGTGGTCTAACAGGGACTGTTTCTTAGTAGTTGCAGTGAAAGACTCACCTGAGTCTCTGTTTTCAGTATGTTCCAGAGCCGACAGCAGGTTTCCTCTCTGCACACGGAGAGAACAGTTATTATATTAATTATACTTCATATATTATGATTAAATACATATCCGTCATTAACAGAAAGTTTTAAAATAACAAGAAATGTTGTACTTCTTTATCGTTTTGTATGAAATGTTTCTCTCAGTTTTTCAAAATAAAAGCTCACAGATGTGGCGGTGCTGTTTCTCAGACGTACGGCGTTGCTCTTGGACGGTCGTTGGCGGCGGATGCAGAGCTCGGTGTGTCGGCTGTAGTCTCTGAGAGGAACGGCTTTCTGACACACGTAACACTTCTCCTGGTTCCTGTGGAGACGACAACGGGGCCAAAGTTAGAGAGTCAAACGCAGGTGTAAAAACACGTGCAGGTGAAAACATGGCGGCTTCTTGGAGTTTCTTACTCGTCGACCGTCTCCTCGGCCGCTCCCTCTGGTCTCCTCGGTCTCTTCCTGCGGAGCCGCTGTGACACTGTGACGTAGAGAGAGAGAGAGCAGGGAGTCATCATGGTAAGCAACGACTGTAAATTCTCAAATAAAAGCAGAGTCTCAGTTAGAAGTCGGGTCTGTTTCTATTTTCTACAAGTTCTTGTGAATGTACTAAACCTCTCAAAGCCCACGATCGCCCGTTTGAGCACTTTCTAAACTGCTTCATTCCTGCTACAGTTCTCAACGGGACCGAAAATCATGAATGTTTTCGTGCTGAACCCAGAGCTCCTGGCCGTGTTGTTCGGCCCATTGAGAACGGTTTAACTGGTGCAGATTAGTGGCGTGCAACTTCACTGGCCACACAATTCACTCTAAAGCCGTTTTCCCACTAAAATTAGCGGGTCGACGCGGGTTTTTTAAACGCGGGTCGACCCGCTAACAATCGGCATTTGGCCCCTTTCCCATTGACCAAAATGAGCCGAGTCTGCCCCCCCGCTGGGGGATCAGACAGAGCATAAACCAGTCGCCCCGCTCTCATCCGCGGTGCAAGAGACACACACAGTCATGCCACAGCCGCCCGCCGCGGAGTGTCCGTCCGCCGAGGCAGACTCTCTGGCTGGCTGACCTGGAGCACCAGGACCGCGGAGGACAGAGAGTCTGCTGCGGCCGGATGACGGACCTCCGCGGCACAACACGTCAGTTAAACAGACTGTTGCTTCTTTTCTTTTCTTTTTTTCTATCGTTTTTGGTCAGTGTTCTCTGATGTTTTGATCCCAGTCTCGGATGAGAGCAGAGCGGAGCAGAGCTTTGTTTTGGTACGTGATATGAGACGCGACCGGCGCGATGACGTAGCGTCACGTAACGTTCAGTGTCATCACGTAAATTAGCGGGTTGACGCGGGTCTGGCGTTCCCACTGCAAGCCAAGCCGAGCCGAGCCGATTAAAGGCGATTTTAACCCGCGTCGCTTGCCGAGTCGTTTGACCCGCGTCGACGCGGGTCAACGCGGCTCGGTGCGCCTTTCCCACTGCCACCAAAAGCCGATTGTTAGCGGGTTTAAACGGGTTTTTTGGCCAGTGGGAAAGGGGTATAAGATTCGGTTCGATTAGATTAGATGATATGATGCATTTCGATGCATAACATCCTCAATTTTCTCTGTTGCCACACAGTCAGATACATATGATAACTTTTTATTTCCATACAATTAAATAGAGAGCAACAGGAGGAAAAGGCTGGAAAAAGGAAAAAGGAAATGTCCTCCAGAGATTAACGGATGCAACAAAGATTTAATGGTCCATCAAACAACAAAAAAGTGCAACCATGGTGATAAAATAAAATAAAGAAACAAAAATAAGTAAGATTATTTAAGAATAAGTTATTTTATTTTATCACCATGGTTGCACTTTTTTGTTGGACCAATAAATCTTTGTTGCATCCGTTAATCTCTGGTGGACATTGCCGTTTTTGATCAGTGTGTGAGCCTTTTCCTCCTGTTGCTCTCAAAAGTTTGTTGGCCTACGCACCTGAAAATAGGATTTTTTTTGGACAGTGAGCAAGAGCGCAAACACCTTTTCTCCTTTTTTTTCATTAAATTAAATAGAAAATATAATTTAAATGCATTTCCACAATACAGCAGCTTCCTTGGGAGTCTGAACACACAAAGAAGGGCCAGTCTACTTAAAGGTGCACTTGTTAACTTCTCAAAAACAAAACGTAAATCTTGGCATTGTGCTTTAAAATAAAATAAATCACTGTGAAGTCTCTGTGTGTGAACGACATCATCAAACTTGAATGAATTATTTGAATTCAAAAAAATCGATTATGTGACATAACTGCATCGATTCAGAACCGTCCCATTATGAAACTCGATGCATCTTCGAAACGATTATTTTCGGCGCCTCTAGTGCTGATTAAACTAGTAAATGACTATTTTAAACGGGAACAACAGAACCAGTGGAGAGGAGTTTCATCTTCACTGAGCAGAAGATTTGTTCTAAATTAAATAAAAGCCTGTCTCTGATAGAAGACGCGTCAGTTCGGTTCAGTTGATGCAAATAAAAGCCTGAGCTGCTATTGGAGGATTTACTGTATCTAAATTTCATGGTCACCCTGATGAGCAGCAGGTGTCAAAATAAAAGCCTCTCACCGTCCGGCTGCCTCTCGTCCACCATCGCCACCTCTCCGTCGCAGTACGCGGCGTGCAGCTCGATCTTGGTCGCGGGGAACGAGCCCTGACAGATGGGACAGTCCACCTGGGGCTCGGGGCTCGGAGCGACGGCCGCCGAGTCCGGAGAAGTCGACCTTGGAGGTTGCCCGTGTTTTATCTCCTCCACGTCTGGATCCTCCCTGTGAGCCGCTCCTCCTCCTCCTCCCGCCTCCTCCTCCATTCGATCACACATCGGGGCGTCGCCATCCGACTTTCCACCCGCTGTAGCTGCAAACAATCACACACTCAGTTTTCAGCCACATTTTCAGCTGCTACAGTCTGACGGACATTAGTTTTCACGCCATACACTGATTCATTCCCCGTCCCATTCATGCAATCAGTTTGTTTCCATGTTTATTCCTCTCTCTCATTCTCTCTCCCAGAAATCTGATTTAAAAATGTGCAGTCTATGGCTCTAATTTATGAAATAATCTCTTAAATGTTTAGAAATTATGACAAATTTATCATAGAACAGCAGAAACATTTTTTTTTTTTTGGAAACGTAATCTTTAGAAGGGTCTGAAAAAGTCAAATGGAGCTCTGGTAGCTGTGATAAATCATTTTCCAGGACAACTCAAGCTTTTCCAGGACATTTGACTTTTTTTTCTCATTTTCCATGTGTTTTCCATGACTGGAAAATTGGTGAACCATTTTCCAAGTTTTCCGGATTTTCCAGGACGCGTGGGAACCCTGAGTTTTCTATGTGTTATTGACTAAAATAGGAGATTTTTTTTTAAGTGTGCAGCCTCACCATCCACATTCTCGTCCACCTCCATCTTCTCCTCCTCCTCCTCCTCCTCCTCCTGCTGTGGTTGCGGCTGCGGCTGCTGCGGCTGCTGCTCGGCCTCTGGGGGAGGATCTCGGAGAATCAGCGTCACCTCAGGGAGACGTGGAGCATCAGGACGGAGCTGTGAAGAGACCAGAGCGACAAATACCAGACCGATGACACCGATGTGACCTCAGATTATCCGTCCATCTTCATCTTGGTGGTGCTGCTCTTCAAAATGAGATATTCGGTGAACGCATGTCTAATTATCATCAGTTCTCAGGTTATATTATATATAGTGTACATCAGTAGTAGACTAGTAGATCGATTTTTATATAATCTATTGTCTGATTCTTCTCTGCTGATTTGTTGTGTGTATGTGTCCTCTTCCTCGTTACATCAACCTGCTACAGATGGAAATCAGTTTGGGGCTACAATCTGGCATATTTACATTTAAATGTCCATAAATATGCATTGTCCCTTCTTTCCTAAATAAATAGAAATTGAAATAGCAGGAGCAGCGGTGATTAAAATAGTAGTAATGGTCTGCTGCATAATTATAAAGTATGTTAATTGACTCAATCACTGATGTTTATATTAAATAAATAAATTATATTCACCTGCTTGAACTTATAAGGTGTTAATATTGATGTATTGACATATCTAATATAAACATCCCATATTAATCTGATGTTTTCTCATGTTATTGATATCAATGGATCTGATTTTTTCTTTTAAATGGCAGAGACCATCGTGTTGGCGCCCCCTGGTGTTGTTACAGAAACAATGCTTGAGTGCAGCCACACACAAACAGCCAAGTTTAGTTTTTGGTCATAAAACTAATTTTTTCCCAGGATTCATGAACTCACCTCGTCTGCAGCGTCAGTGACCATGGTCAGATCTTGTGTGTCATCGTCATCATCGTGGTTGCTCAGTTGAGTTTCTGTTATTAGAAAAATAAGGAAAACATACATGATCAGACTATTGTCAGTTCAACCTGTAACAGAGTTTTTTTTTTACATCAGTATCATTAATTATTAATATACATGTCAAAATCTGATCAAGAAAATAAAATGACAAATGTTTGGTCCAAGTTCAATCACACAAGTGCATCACAAAATAATTTAGTCATGGAAATGTTTTGTTTTATTCATTACAAATAGCCTTTTTTTATTTTAATTTGGGTCATTGTGACTGACAGCTGATGAAAAAAATAAAAATCCAGTCATGGTAAATGAAAACATTTAAAAAGTTTCACTTTTTGAGTAAAAAAAAACAACTATTTCAAGCTATTTTTTCATTTATTTAAGTTTTTGAGGTGCATCTGTTTGTAAATTAGAAAAAAGCTAGATTTTAAAAACGTACAAGACTGGAACGTATGCACTGTTTTATTTTGAAAACGCAGCAAAACAACAGCGGGAAAACTAGATTCAGAGTGACATGTGATCTTTAACGGTACAAAATAAACATGAGATAATTCTGTATGTTGTTTAGGGTATCCTGGGAAATGTAGTTTTTTCCTGCAGCAAAAAGCAGAAAACATCTCCTGGAATAAAATGAAATTATAAGACAAATGTAGAAAAGTGAGAAGCTTCAGTACCTGGACAAACCTCACAGTCATCACTTTCAATCTGTCCGTCATTCTTCTCCTCTTCGACCTTGTCCTCCTTCACTCCCTCGCTCTTCTCCTCCTCCTCCACCACTTCCTCCACATCCTCCTCCTCTCCTCTGTCCTTCTTCTCTTCCTCCTCATCTTCCTCCTCAGCAGCTGGAGAAGCATCAGCTGGTTCACACAGTTTGTTTCTTCTCAGCCGGAGACCTCGTCTGAAAAGGCGTTGCGATAAATAAAAGGTTCAATAGGAAAACAGTTCAGCTGATAGTTAAGTTAATTAAATACATCACAGTAACATTTTACAGGTAGGAGATGTTGATGGGGTTCTTTAACCTCTTTTAAAGTTTTACCTGCGTGTCACCTGGTGTGGAGGAGATTCAGCTGCTGGCTCAGGTGAAGGGGATTTCTGAGAAAAATAAAAATCATAATTGCTTAGTTAGTTCAGTGATAAACTTTCAAACAAATGTGTGAGTTTTGGGGGTTTAAAAGTTTATTTTGTCCAGTGCAGTTGTGTCTCTCTGGAGCTAAATATCATACAGAGACACAACGTCAGATTTCAGACTTGACGCTTTAGTTTTCATCCTGAACCCGTTGCGTTACCTCCGGCTGCGGCAGGACGGGCTCCCCCCACAGGCTCTTCCTCAGCAGACGCCTCTGAGCCTGTTTCACGCTCCGGTCATACACCTGCATCTGCGCCAGTATCACCTGAGATGAGCACACATACACAAACACACACACACACACACACACACACACACACACACACACACACACACACACACACACACACACACACACACACACACACACACACACACACACACACACACACACACACACACACACACACACACACACACACACACACACACACACACACACACAGATTAGACTCTGACCTCAGTTAGAGATAAATTACGTCTCACACAATAGCTGTGTTTCTATTCACCCCTAGAAATGCATAAAACCAAAACATCACAAAAAAAAACAAAAAACAGGTAATGGAAACACCTAAGTTTCTAAAAACCTCTCAAATATCACCGAAACATTTTTACGCACTTTTTTCTCATTTTCCCAGATGTGTCGATATCAAAATGTATCGCAAAAGTGTAATGGAAACACTTTTTTAAATTCGCATTTACACATCATTTACACGCAAGACGATGACGACACACCGAAAAAACTTTGTTGATAGCTTGTCGATCCAACATGGCGGCAGATGCTTTAGTGTTCGATGCAGCATTAGAAAGTGTTTTAAAGTAGTTTAGACCGCAAGTTTATTTTGAAAAAAGGTTTAGCATTTTTTTCCTCATCGGATTTCTGTCGCTCTACATACCTCATCGGGTATGCTTGATACGATTGGCTAGACACATTTGATAGACAATCGTAGCGCCCAATAAACAGCTTTGGGCTTTCGTAAACCACGCCTCAAATACGAAAAAATGAATGAAATGATCGAAAAAATGAATCTCAATCTACATTGAGATGAGGTCTGGTTCCGTTTCCCTTCGCTCTCCCTCTCCACCGCCTGTGTTGAGAACAAGGGGTAGACAATATAAGTTTGCTTCTTTCTGCCCCCTTTCATTCAAGAGTTACAGTATTGTCATTATTTTTTATGAGTTTTATTTTATTTTTTGTTTTTATGCTCGATAAATGAATGAAATAAATAAATAGGAGTTGTCCCGTCACGTAACCACAGTTGTTAAATCACTAAACGCAAAATGTTTTGAACGTCCATCTTTCTTATAATCGAGTCTGACGGGTCGTGATGTTATGAGAGTTATGGGATCTTGCTGTTAAAAGTCTGTTCTTCGTTCACACTTTATAGCGTTTCTATTTTGATTAACATAATCAAAATTTTGATAAAATATGTGAGGTTCAGTCTGATAACTGTCCGTCATGTCCCTGTGAATAACCAAACAATAGCTCCTTCTGCTGTACAGAATTACGGCTCATTCGCATAAACACCTTTCAATGGAAAAAAAACTGCAAATAGAAATTTTACTCCTTCGAAATTTTAGAAATATCGCTTTTATTTCGTGAATATTTGTAATGGAGACCGAGCTACTGAGACAACAACTCACCTGAGTGTAGGCGTCGGGGTCGAGGCCGCGGGGGCAGAAGGGAACGCCCCAGTAGTAGTGAACCGTCGGCCCGTTCCCAGGCTCCCCGGGCGGGGCCGACGTCCTGCCGGCGGCGGCGGCGGCATCTTCCTGACTGCTGCTGCCGGCGGCCGGTGGTTTGAGACCAGAGGTGGAAGGGTGAGACTTGGAGGTGGACGCAGGCGAGGAAGAGGAAGCAGCAGCAGAGGAGGAGGAAGGTCCGAGTGAGACGGAGCGTTGGTTTGAGTCGTTCGACGAGACGAGACTGGAAACAAAAAAACACAAATGTTCAAATGTGATTTACATTTTCATGTTTGTTGCTGTTTCTGTTCCTGGTCTTGCACGGCTCCAGTTTGCCCCTAACGTTTGAGTATGTGCAACCAGTCAATTTAATGGGTTTTTTGTTTAACACCCATTGAAACGAGGAAGAGGCGACTCAGATAATCTGGAATCTGTCATTACAGGTGTCAGACCGATGTGTGTGAGGATCATAAATGAAAAGGAAATGTGAAGACTGCAAATTATGTCTTATATGCATCACATTTTCCCATTTGTTGTGGCAATGTTGAATGTATCGTCCCTGTTAAATAAACATTAAAATAAAAATAAAATAAAATATTTGCTTTGAAAGTCGATTTATTGTGTGTGCCCCCTAAATTTTCTGCTTGTGCTCCTAAAATTTGAAGTTAGGGGGCCACTGTGCTCCTAGTAAAACAAGCCCTGTCTTGAAACTGTAGTTTATGTGTAACTGTTATGAATAAATGTTAAATAATAACATTAGGATACAGCTAATGTGTTCGTTAATTAGAGACTGCAAACACCTCAGGACGCTTTACGGCAGCACAGAGAGAGAGATGTGGCAGTGAGAAGCCTCTGTACAAAACAGTGAAGAATAGTGGAGCTACACTGTGTTGCAAACAGTTGTGATTCATTTGAGATCTGCAGATTTCATTTTAACAGCTGTATTATTATTATATTATTATTATTTTTTTTTAACTTTGTTGTGAATGAGAGGTTTATTAAGCTTTATTCTGGCTTTCATCTGTCAGTGTGAGTGAGCGGTGTAGGCAGCATCAGAAACATCTGTCAACTTCAGGTTTTAACTTTCATTCCACATGGCAGTTCAAATGTGTTTGATGTTTATCTTATTTATTTTTTTATTTATTTCCTTTTTTTTCTTCCCTTCTTCTTTATCATTCTAATATTTCACTGTATTTTGTCTTACTGTACTTTAATTATTCACTCATGTTGCTATGTCACAGTCACACTTAGTTGTTTACTGTGACTACATCTGACATTGGTTGTCAGTAGGGAGAGTGGGATTCATGTCGGGGTTTTCTTTCACTCCAATGCAGACGCTCTGATGTAATGTCAAACTCATGTACTTTTCTGTACCGTTGCACAAACTGAATAAAGACATTTTGGGAAAAAAATCCTCAAGCAATTGACAGCTGTCTTGACCACACAGTCTGTTTTATCCTACCTCGTTTGAATGCACTTGAATGCACTTTGTCTCTGTATGCACTTGGAAATTAATTACTCTGCCCAATATGTGTTCTTATGTGTTGCTTTATGTGCTGTTTTTCCTAACAGAGGTTGATTGCTCTGTGTGTGTGTTTTATGTGTATTGGTATTGTATGTTTTTATGTATTTTGGACATCCTGGCTGCAAATCAATTTCCCAACCGGGACAATAAAGATAACTTTGAACTTTGAACTCAGCTTTGTTTTGTTTTTTTTCTTTTACCTGCAGTTGGAGCGAGTCGTAGTCACGTGGTTCAGACGGTCGGCCTGAGGAGGAGCTTTCTCCTCCGGGAAGACGGGGCTGGGAGAACCGGCCGGCTGCAACAGACGGAGGCAGGAACGGTGAGGACACGGAGACTGGTGCAACGTTTATTAGGAGGAAACACAAAGAAACAATGTAGAATATATGATCAGGGATTAAAACTCTTGTCGTGGCTCTCTGTACCGTGACGTCCTCGTCCTCTTCGGACCAGTGCAGCGTCATGTCGCTGGTCAGCTCCGCCTGCGACAAGTTCCACTCCTTAGATGTTGTTTCATGGAGATCCTGAGTTTCATCTATAACAATAAAACAGGAACCAGAGCCAGAGAATCAGAGTCAGCGATGTGACCTCTGACGTCAAAAGGCAAAAAGCAGCAGTGAGTTAGGATCGACGGTACCTGACTGAGAAGAAGAGGCGACGTTGTTCCACCTGCTGTCTGGTTTCTGCTCGGCCTCATCGTCCTAGAGCAGAGACAACAGAAGAAAAACAGGTTCAACTCTTCAACTACGAGTTTTATTAGAGTTTAAACTCCAACATAATTAAAAGTGGGGGCGGGACTAGATAAGCTTTTGCTTCTCCCGCTTTCCCTTTCGGCCATGTGTGACATGCATGTGAAATAAACAAATAAATAAATAAAGAGTTTGAAATCACAGTAAACTTGTGACAACAAACTGATTCAATCGTTGAAATAAAATAACTAAACCTAAACAATCGATGAAAAGAGAGAAATAATGCTTGATTGATTTATTAAAAAAACAAACATTTTCTGCTTTGCATTTATCATAAAAATTATTGTAATAACCTTTATTTATACACTAATGGTCAGAGGTTTTAGAAACCCCAACATTTTTCCAGTTTTTTAATTGAAACTCAAGGAGTTCAAGTCCAATGAAGAGCTTGAAATGGTACAAAAGTGAAAAGTGGTGAACTGCCAGAGGTTTTTTTTTTTTTTTTTTTTTTAAAAGGTTAAGTTACCCAAAACTGAATGTGGAAAAAAATAATTATAATAATAAAGAAAAAAGGGGCATGTCTGGGCCATGACACCCCACCAATGGACTACAGAAGACTTGGATTTTCATTAGTTCGTCCCATACTGAGCTGTGGCGTTTTCTTCCTGCAGCTTTAGACATCTCTATGAAAACTACAACTAATAAGCTGATGTTATCTGACTCTACTTTAGTTTTAATTAGTTTAGCATTGTTCATTTTTTATTTAGTTCTCGTTTTTGGAAAAAAAATTGTAATTTCTATTTTTATTTCCGTTAACCAAATCATTTTTTCACTGCGAGTCTTAGTTTTAGTTTACTGTAATAACCCCCGAGACACCTGAACTCACCTGCTTCAGACTCTGAGGATCCTGCAGCTCTGTGGCTGCAGGAGGGTTAGGGTTAGGGTCCTGGTCCAGATGAGTCCTCGGTGGTGTCGATGTCTGCGGGGGGTCGGGGTTCTTTGGTGGGGGGGCGGCGGGGCTCTGTGGGAAGACGGGGCTCTGCGGCCGACAGGACGAGGACCTGACGGAGGTTGAACTGTCCTGAGAGGAGGACGTGAACCCCGAGTGGGATTTACAGGCACTTGAAGCCGCGTCGCGCTGAGTCCTGTCGAACACGGGACTTTTCAAATACTCAGGACCCAGATCCGTCTCCTCCTCCTCCTCGTCCCCCTGATCCTGATCCCGATCCTGATCCCGATCCTGATCCTGATCCCGATCCTGATCCCGATCCTGATCCTGATCCGCCTCAGAGAGGACCGGACTTTTGGGACACGACGTGGGGTTACTTCTGGGAAAAGTCGGGCTCTTTGGTTGAGCGGGAGGCGACACCTGAGTGGAGGAGGCCCACGTGTCCTGAGAGCAGCGCACGAAGCCCGAGGACCTGCAGGTCTCCAACACGTCCTGGCTCAACCGAGGGACCTGGACCTCGGCTCTGCAGCCGGTCAGAGGGAAGACGGGGGATTTAGGGGGGTCGCCGTCGTCGATCTGGGTCGAATCAGAGCTCTGGTTCATGGAGGAGAAAAGAAATATACACATAACATAGTCAATAAATGTATCAACTGTTCATTAGAAAGATTTATAATCGCAAAAGTAAAACATTTCCAGCTTTTAAAACAAGGATTTGATGCTTTTTGTCACACAATCTTGTCAAACTTTATCAATTTTTGAATGCTGTGCTTATATTTTTAATAATTTTCTATAATCAGCACCTGTTCTTCTGCCACAAACAAGTTTGAAATATAGACTTTTCGGGGCTTCAATACAAGACGGACATTACATACGAGCAGCATGGAGGTATTTGGATGTTTTTTGGTGTGTCTTTTTGTTACGAAGAAAAGTGGTATCCATTTGCAACCGTTATATGGACATGCACTGCTACGCCGAGACCCCCTGTAACTCAGAGAAGCCACGGATAACTCTGAAACTTCTCCCAGCCCTTAGTCGACATGAGGGTGAGTAGATAATGAGTGCAATTTGAATTTTGGGTGAACTATCCTTTTAAGGACAAATGTCAAAGGGTTTGCTTCTTTTCTCTGTTAAATATCGTCATTAGCACGATCACAATGGACTATTTTTGACTGGCGAACACCGTGTAAAGAATCAACTGACTGATCAATGACAATAATAACCATTAGAGTGTGAAGCAGAGAGCCGTGGCAGATGTTTCAGATGTTTCAGATGTTTCAAATGTTTCAGACCTGTGGAGAGTCCAGACGCAGGGACAGAACCTCGGAGCTGCACGGCGACGCCTGAGACGGTTTCTGAGTCTGGGACATGTCCGGCATCTCCAGCAGAGGACTTAGTTCTTTCCTTTTCCGCTTTTTATTCCAGATATTATTTTCATCTCCGCTTCCTTTTACTCCTGGGGGAAAAAAACAAAAAACACACAGCCATGTTTTTTAATGGGAGCTTCATCATGTTTGGTTCCTTGCCGTGGATTGACATTGATTTATCTCCTTCTCGAACTTCTTTGATGTGTTTTCCTTTTAAACAACAACACACACACGACTCACCTCGGCTCAGGTCCGTCTCAGACGTGCAGACGTCCTGCGACGCTCGCTGATCAACGGTCGGCAACGCCGGCCTCCCGTTGGGGTAGAGGAGCTTCCGTCGAGAGCAGAGCCTGAGTGAGGCGTCACCGTCACCGAGGAGGCTCTGACTCTGAGAAGCAGGGCACGACTCAGACTGACCGACCATCTGAAAGAGAACAACAACAACAACATGAGAAAGATGCTTTTCTCCAGCTGCTTTCATAAAGCTGCTGTAATCCAAGAACTTTCATCTTGAAATGTTTTCCTTTATTAAGGTTGCATCTAGGGGTGGGCGATATGGCAAAAATATCATATCACGATTTTTAAAAAATAAAATCACGATTTCAATTTTATCACGATCTAAAATCGTCACATCGCCCACCCCTAGTTGCATCCAACTTTGGATGTTCTTTTTTTGCTGCTGTAAAATCTCAGATAATTTTAAAAACATTGTAGACACAACTACACTCCATACAGATCAGGGTTCCCACTCTTTTCTTGAAATAATTATCCAGGACATTTTCAGCTGCTACAATCTGACAGACATGTTATCACACCAAACACTAACACATCCCCCGCCCCATTCATGCTTTGGAGAAGTTCTCTTTAGACAGTTTTACGTTATTTTTGGAACAACACAGTAATGAGTTCATTTAATGTATATTTCACATTAACTCTCTGGGATCCGTCATCACGCAGACGTTATCAGATCACATGACGTCTTCAGTCGAAAGTGCAGTTTTGAAACTCTCTCCCAGTTTTTGTTTGACTTGGCTAGACCATGTAAAACCGGAGATACGTATCATGGTTTTAATTTGATGGCACAAAACATATTTATCCAGGGAATGGGATGGGAGCGGCAGCCGTCGCATTTCTTTCCATATATCTGGGAAAAGGTGGTCGAATCAGCCGATGAATACAACAGAAACGTCTGACGTGGATCGTTAATAAAGTCGGTTAAAAGGAAAAAATAATAATCAGATCATTATAGATGGCATGTTAAACACTTTTTTATGTGGTTTATAAAGCCAAAAATCCAAACTATTCAAAAACTAAATAGGCTCAGATTCCTAAGGGTTTTAATATGTACATTTATTGCAGCAGCGATTATAAAGGACAGCATTAATCCATCTACATGTAAGAGGTTCTCAACCCGGCCTCGACCTCTGTTCTGAAGAAATAAATATCATGATACCGTGACTCTGTACTCACGCTCTCCTGAATGGCTTTCATCATGGCTTCTTCTTCCTGCTGCAGTCTGAGCTCCCTGTCGCTGGCTTCCTGTTCGCTCAGACGCAGGGCCAAGTCCATCATCTCCTCCTCTGTCATCTCTGAAAACAACAACAGAGACACTGTCAGTCAGGCAGAAGTACTCTGGGTCGTTTTAACTGTCTGTGTGATCTTGTTCTGACATTTAACAGCACAAAATAAATAAAAATTCTGGTTTTGTGAGCTGCGTACCTTTCTCTTTGGACTGGTTTTCCCTCTCTCTCTTGCGTTTGTGTCGCACTGCAGAAGGTGACAGAAGCGATGACGAGAACTCATCCTGAAGAAACAAACAAACAAAAGGTAAAGACACACGCAAAAACCGTTGTTTTTTTAAAATTAAACTATAGGAAATCCTGCAGAAACTAAATTCACTCTTCATTTAAAGCAGAAGTAAGCGATCTGGTCGTTTTGGCTAATGCTGCGATCCAGGCAGGCTTTTGAAACCGTAAATTACAGCTTCAAGTCACGACTTACGACTTTGTAGCGTTCCAGGCAACCCACTCGTGTTTTACCTGTGAAAGTCACTATAACGGCCACTCGTACCAGATCGAACTGGTACGACTTCACAGGTCGGAAAAACACGAGTTACGAGTTGCCTTGAACGCACCATGACTTCTTGTCAGCCGATGGAGGTAGCAGTCCCCGCCCTCGTCATGGATCTATTGGTCCTCGTACCTACGTCACCACATTCAGGCGCATCCCTTGGCTGCACACACAGCCCTTCATGCCGTTCTCTCTCCTCATTGGATAAAACTTGTAGGATACAAGAAAAGTTTTCTCCTCGGCTCAGAGCAGAGCAGAGTGACTGACAGACCCGTGTTTCGGTCCAAACACTCTATGTAAGTGATTGCTGTCGGAAGATATAACTATTTAAGACTTATATTAACACAAAAATATCGCTTACTTCTGCTTTAACTACTAGTTTGAAATTTAGGACAATGTGGCAAATCACTGAGCTACAAGTCCGATACGCCCTTAGAGCAAACGCAGGTCGTCTACCTTGTTGTCTTCGTCATCGACAGCTTCGTGCTCCTGTGTGTTGCTGTTGTTGTTGTTGTATTGTTGGCTTTCAGAGGGAATAATGTCGCTCTCATCCTGGGTGACTTGCTTCCTCAGAGGCATCCTGGTCTTTCCCTGAGGGACTTTAAACCCACAGAGACACAACAAAAGATTCATGAGTCACATTTTAAACCCAAAAAAGAGCAAATTTCTGATGTTTTTTCCCCATCTTGCATCAATAATTCTGACACCTACTGTACTATGCCACTGGCGCATAATTGTGAAGTGGAAGGAAAATGATACATGTGTTCAAGATTTTTTTTTACAAATAAAAATCTAAAAAGTGTGGGATGCATATGTATTCAGCCACCTCCCCCGAGTCAATACTTTGTTGAACCACCTTTCGCTGCAGTTACAGCTGCAAGTCTTTTGGGGTGTGTCTCTACCAGCTTTGCACATCTACACACTGCAGTTGTTGCCCATTCTTCTATGTAAAATAGCTCCAGTTCAGTCAGATTGGCTGGAGAGTGTCTGTGAACAGCAGTTTTCTCAAGTCTCGCCATAGACTCTCAACAGGATTTAGGTCTGTAGGGCTTATCTCATAGCGTGGTGAATGTGCAGGCCACAACTTGTCCACGAGAGCGTTTTAGAGTTGTTAGATTGTGTATTTGATGAGTTCGGTGAGGGGAAAGGCGAAAATACCATTCACCTCCATTGTATTCGCTGAGCAGCTCGTGTCTCCGCCCCGCGGATCTCAAAACAACATGCACCAATAATTAAAGGTAATGAACCTACTGCTATGATTATAGGGGTTATGGTGAGAGGAGGATCTCACTACATGTTGAACTATCCCTTTAATGTTTGTATCTGTAAAGTGGTAAAATGTGGATAAATTCAAGGGGTACGAATACTTGTGCAAGGCACTGTACATCAGTAGTTCACAGAGGACTTCTACCAGAATAGTTATCATTAAACAGTTAAATTAACAGGTGCCATGGTTACTCTCAGCAGTAGTTACCTTGGTTACCTGGGCGGTGTAGATGATGATGATGGTAATGATGACGCAGCCTGTCCTCCTCTTCCTCTCATCTGCCCGGCGGCTGAAGAAGTGTGGGAACCAAAACAAACTCACCTCTGTGTTACAAAGTAAAAGGAGAGAGAGAGAGAGAGAGAGAAAAAAAGAGCTTAATCTGGTGATTAAACCAAATAACCACAAGTCCAGCTCACATTTAGAGTCTCAATCTCACGTTGGACTGAACCAAAACAGCGCGAAAACATCGAAACAAACTGCTACGAGTCACTTAAAAACTGTGACAAACATCCGTTTTTTTTTTTTACTGAAGTGTTTTAATAACCACATCGGTAACGAAAAGACAACGTCGTGTGTTTGGTTTAATGATTTCACCGGCAGCTACAAACAAAAACAAAATTTAGAGATTATAAACACTCACGTTGAAGGTTTTGCTCAATTTCGCGGCGCCATGTTTGTTTCTCTTCACGCAAACACGTGACGACGACGTAAAATACGTAACGACTACGCGCCGCCTTCACAGGCGGTCGGTTAAAGGAAACGTGTGGTGTGGTGCCTTCACAGACTGCAGAAAAAAGAACTCCCCGTCGGGGAATCGAACCCCGGTCTTCCGCGTGACAGGCGGAGATACTGTCCACTATACTAACGAGGAAGGCGAAAAGTACAGTAAGACATGTACAGTCCAATTCTGTCACTGCTGATCTACTGATCGATCGATTATTCAACGAGTGGATTGGAAAAGAACGATTTTCACCTCCTGACCTGAACGTTTCAACGTCTGAACTTTCGTTGGACGCGCACTTGGATGAAATTAAACCAAATCTTCTTCTTTTTTTTTTATTATAGGTCAATATTTTTGCAGTGTAACTTGATACTACAGAAACACAAGTAGTGTTTAACGAGCTTTATTCAACCAAAGCATTTAAAACATTTGCAAATAATATTTTTTTTTAAAAAAGGACAAATTTGCTAAAATAAATACTACTCACTGCAGAGTCTGTCCTGCCTCAGGTCTATTAATTAACGTGTTGAAACCATGGATGTATTATATTAACTGGTTGAAACCGGTTGAAACGTGCCTCTGAGCAGAGATGGAGCAGGTCGGACAAGACAAAAATTGGCTGTCAAGTTGTTGTCGGTGCAGACCGGGGAAGAGTCAACGGAGGACGGCATCGCTCTGCAGCCTAGTACGGTTAGTAGCAGCAGCAGCAGCAGCAGCAGAAGTTTCAGTCGTCATGTCAATTAGCTGGGTAGTCCTATAGAAATATTATGTGAGTGATACTCAGAGAGGCTTTGAACACGTTAATGAACAAAGAATCTCAAAAAACTTGCAATACATTTTTTGTTTGTCTTAATGTTCAACTAAGTAATTTTCATGGTGATATCTAAAGGTAAAAATGTTATCCTATTCACGTTATATTTTTGATTCTTCGGGGGCTTTTTTTCCTTCAGGACATGCTGAGGATACAAAATCAGTTGCGTTTGCTTCTGTTGCAATTTGTTCAACCTTTTTTCATAAAATGACTGGACTAATAGGCCCGACTTACGTTTGACATTTTGTTGTTGTTGTTAAAATTGTTAGTTGTTGGTAAAATATATCGGATGATCACTTTCTTCGATGCTGGCGCTGCTCTCTCACTCTTCACCCTGTATTTGTAAGGGAGTCACTCTTACCAAAATGTGGAAACAGCGCCCCCAAAACCCGCTTGTGGCCAAAAATATATTACATCCGTAGTGATAAGAACTACCATAGAGAATTAATGATAAAAGTTAAGAGAGTTAAGCTCTACTGTTCCTGGTCCTCGACAGCAGGTTGGCAGTAAATGCTCTTTATTAGGGTTAGTTAGGGTTTGTCATAAAACAGAGGGGGAAAAAAAAAAAAGTTCTCCCCGTCGGGGAATCGAACCCCGGTCTTCCGCGTGACAGGCGGAGATACTGTCCACTATACTAACGAGGAAGGGATGAAACAAGCAACTGCAATTACCCTTTTAAACACTAGGCGGCACAATTTTGAAATCATTTTTATTTAATTATATATATACGGTAATTAGGTATTTTATTTTTGTTTATGTGTTTTTTATTTTTATTTGTTATTATTAATCATAGGAAATATTACGAATCATACCGAATTTTTAATCTGACCTGTCAACTGAGGTGATTGAGATGATTCATTCATTAATGATTCATCTGATCCTGGCTGCGAAGTTAGTAGGGGGTAATTTTGACCTCACGGTGGCGCTGTTGGCCCGTGGATTACAGGTTAGTGGTTGTAGTGACATATTTGACAGCAGCAGCTGGGCTGTGTAAAATAACACTGTAAACATAAAACACACACCAGTCTGTTCACTCTAAGGGCAGATAATGCAGTATTACCTCATTCATAATGCAACACACACGTGATTAAACTTTCCTGCTGCCTGGTTTCTTTTAATTCTTTTAAACTAATGTCATGCTCCTCTAGAGTTAGGCCCAATCCCATTTCTCTTTTTTACCCCTACCCCTTCCCCTACCCCTTGCCCCTCGCCCCTTGAAACGGAGCTACAAGGGGTAGGGGTAGAAAGTCAACCCCTCCGAATTGGGACACCCCTTCAACAATCACATACGTCATCACGTAGTCTCACTGGCTTTAACGTAAGCTGATGCAGCGGGCTTTTGCCAGAAATCAAATAGCGTGTTCCATATAACTTAATAAAATAAGATAAAACTTAATGCAGACTGATCGGTTCATTGTAAAACATTTATTTACTGATGTAAATGTGGTGATTTCTGTACACAGAGCCCAGAGGCAGCGCTGCCTGCTCCTCTGACTGGTACACACATGAAGCTTCACTTTTCATCCAAATAAACTAATGCTACTGCCACAATTGTCAGATTTCATCAATGAGACCAACATTTAAATGCTGAAAAGAATTTAACATGCTGGTGGTAAACCTCTAAAAACCCGCGGATAAGTTAATTAACGACCGCCTTCTCTCCCGGCGGGACCGGGACGAGGACGTAATTTGGCCGGTGGAGCAGCGCTGCAGACCGGCTGCTGTCTCTGTGAGGAGCCGCTCCTCCTGGAGCTTCACTTCTCCGAAAAATCGTCGGAGCAAACTTCTAACCCGCCGTCATTTGGATAAACTAACCGCACATTTGGGACCTAAACAGTTACTTTCTCGCAAGAAAAAATATTAAAACTTAATAAAGTGACGTAATAACCGCGCTACAGTGAGAAATAAAACAGCTTTTCGTTTTACAGCCACCGCTGCCGGCTGCCGCAAGATGCATTCTGGGAAACTTTCATACCCCTCCGTTTAGTGTGCCTCTGAAAAATCTCCGTTTGGAGGGCTATGTAGCCCTACCACTTCCCCCTACCCCTCTGTCCTAACGGGGATTGGGACACCCCTACCCCTACACGTGAACGCGCAAAACGGAGGGGTAGGGGTAAGTGGTAGGGCCAAGGGGTGAAATGGGATTGGGCCTTAATGCCATGCTCTTTGGCCTCAATGGAAGGAAATCAATGACAACATTTCATGAAGTTAATATTTAACTGTGTCTGTAAATGCACAACATCTGATCTCAATTCAACACTTTTCTGTCTCTCACAGCAGGAATCTCACAGCTGACCTCCTCCTCTTTTCTTTGAACAACTGAAATGTCTTTAAATGGGAGAGTCGCTGTGGTGACCGGAGCAGCACTGGGAATAGGAAAAGCAATAACGGAGATACTAATGCAAAATGGTGCCAAGGTGAAAGTATTGCCTGCTGTTATGCTATGCAACAACACTGTCATGACATGTTGTGTGTTTTGCTGCACAATAGCTTGTACCATGTTCTAGCTGTTGACAAACCTTCACCTGGCTGTTACAGGTAATGATCCTGGATGTGAATGAAATCACAGGGAAGAGTTTGAAGTCAGCCCTCGACAAACAGTATGGACCAGAACGAAGCGCGTTCCTGAAGTGTGATGTTGAGTCTGAGGAGCAGGTCAAAGGTGAGATAAAGAGATGTTAGAAAAATGATCTTCAGGAAAAACACATTTATAAATAACTACAGCAGTGTTAGAACCATTTTGTATATTGCGGATAAGGTGATAAATAATTTTGATTTGTTGTATTTATCCTGATTTCATATATTGAGGTTATACGAATGCCTATTAGTTAATAATAACTGCTCTCTTCTTATTGGCTGAGATGTGTGTAACGTGATATGTGCGTACTTTTGTTTAGTTGTCAGTATGGAGATGAGGAGAGCATACTAGTTTTTTCATGATTATTGCCCTTTTTGGGATTGCTGCACAGTTTTTATTTTGTTGTAACTTGAAGAAAGGTTTCAATAAACCCTCGTAAGAAAGAACTGTGGAGTTTTGTGGCTTAAGACAAATGTGTCAACTACATTCTCGCGCTCCATAGTTTTAGTGTGCGTTTAAAAAAGTAAAAAGAGATGGAGCTACACTAACAAACAGTAATACATTGTCTTATTGGTGCCCTAACCCTAACCCTAATGAGGACCAGTGAACTCTTTTTTGAGGACCAGTGAACTCTTTTTTTTTAGATAAGACAATCTCAGTATAATAGAGGTTTTGTACCGGTGTGTGTGTTTGCTGCAGTAACATAAAACATTAACCAACTTCTTTTGCAGAATATGAGATGTTAACATTTAACTCGTATTTTCTGCTGTAAAGCTGTCTTTCAGAAAACTGTAGAAACCTTTGGAGGGATAGACATCGTGTGCAACAATGCCGGCATCCTGAACGAGGGCGAGTGGGAGAAAACTGTCTCTATAAACCTTGTAAGGATTTACAATGATTTTATCTCTGGCAACAACTGGCACAACTCCACAATATAACTTTCTGATCTAGAGCGGTGTTATCAGGGTGACCTACCTGGCTCTGCAGCACATGAACAAGCTGACTGGAGGTCAGGGAGGAATTATCATCAATACAGCATCCTTGGCAGGTATGAATGACCCACAATGCATTGAGGCACGTGCACAGAGACAGGTTTATAAATGTTGTGTGCATTCATTTTCACTGCATCAATGAAAGACCTGTGCTGTAGAGACTTATGAATAGTTTTTCAAACAAGGCTCTGAGGTAAAAGTATGTATTTATGCTCAACATTTCATTTTTGTGTACAAACTGCACACTTTACAACTACCAACACTGTTTATAATTTTTATTCTGTTCTTGTAAATAACTGTATATAGCCTACTCGTGAAATAATTTGGCACATAACTGTACTGAATGTCTCTATCTCTATCTTTGTTTTTTATGTTTGTTTTTTATTGTTTTATATTTCTATATTTGCATATTTTTCTACTTTTTCTTACCTTGTAGGCTACAATGCTACTGTAACAACCAAATTTTTCAAGTGTGGGATAAATAAACGGTCTTATGACGTGCATTTATAAGTTTTTCCTTTGCAACAAGAAACATGGTGGAAGAGAAATATCTCAGTCAGTGTCACAGGCGGAAGATTTAATGAAATATTAAAGGAGAAACTGCTGCATTAAGTCTTGACAGACTCTGTTAGGACTGAACTGATATGTCCCACATTTGCAGGTCTCGGCCCACTACCCAGCTGTCCCGTCTATACCGCCACGAAGCATGGAGTGATTGGCTTCACTCGAGCTATGGCAGTAAGGATGGTTTTCTTAAAATTAATTAATTCGTTCATTCTATTGCTTGCAGTTTCCATTGTGCCTCTTTGGACACTATTTGCATGTGTGAATCTGTTTATCAGGCTGCTTCAGCCGCCTCAGGCTACGGTGTACGCTTCAACGCCTTCTGCCCAGGTTTCGTGCAAACTGACCTCTTCTCCAACATTTTCAACCGACTGGGACAATTCTCCCAACTGGCTGGTGCAACTAATCAACTGGTGGAACAGTTTGGGATGTTAAAGTGAGTCTTTGCACAAAGCTTCAACTCTTGTGTTGTGTAAACCAATGTGTCCGTGCATGTTCACTGATATCACTGTACGTTTTTTTGTTTCAGTGTGTCTGAGGTGGCTGAGCGCGTCCTTGAGCTGCTAACAGACGAAACAAAGAACGGCGAGGCGCTGCTCATCCTTCCCAATATGAAGAAATACGTGACCTTTCCTTCATTTGTCTAGCAGCTCTGAAGCATGTATCATCACAGCTGCAGATACTCTCAATGCTTTAATGAACAAAAATTGTGTAAAAAAGTGCTTTGTGTACTTGTGCATAATACTATGTTCATTATAAATGTATTTGTTCACAAACATCATGGTGTCAATGGTTTTTGCCTTGTTCTTTTACACATTGTATGAAAAGCAGAATTACACGGAGGTGAAAAAAACACAATAACATTTTTAGATGTGTCTTTTAGGTTTCATTTGTGTTATTAAAGGTTTCAGAACAGAGGAAACCATGGCAGAAGTGAAGAAGTTTGTAGTTTTCTGGCGGTTGACAACCAGCAAGAAGTGCATTACTAAAAGAGGAAGTACGAGTGCTGATACAGCAGCTGCTCTGCTCTGATTGGTCAAGGGTGTCTCAACGCAGAACAGACAGATGTTTTTTTAAAGGTAGGGTTGGAGATCTTACTCTGGAGCATTTTTTACTGAATTGCTTGAAATCCTCTTCACACCTCGATAGCAACCAAATAATTGAATGCTTTTTCACAAAAATGAAAAAAAGTCAGGTACCTGTGGGACGGACAATCCTGTAAAAACAGCATCCAATCATCTTGAATGCCACGTTCAAGTCAGTTGGACCGTGATGTGTCAATCAAGCTGCTGTCTCTGTGTGACCAATGTTGTTCTGTGACCTGCCCTGAGTAGGCTTCGAACGACGATGCTAACCGTTTCGCCAAGAGGTCAATGACCACTTGGCAAGTGGGTTAGCACATTTTTTATGGGCGAGTGAGTGCATCCTTGCATCCAGTCAAAAAGGCCCCGCCCTCAGTCCTTCACAGCTTTATTTCTTAATAAAAGTGTAAACAGGTGCGATATCAGTCATTAGAGACCAAAAACAGGCAGCAACATGCTTATTTATAAACTTGTTTATTTGTAAAGTTGGACATTTTGAAATGGGAATCTGTGGTAATCAAACCAGAAAATGAACAGTACAGAAACAGTAAACAAACTCTGAATCACAGACTCACAGAAGAAACTTCTCAGCCAATTACTCATTTTTGGAGTATGTAAGTAAAAAGGTACAAAAAGGTTATAAATGGTGCCATGAGCATGAAGCAGATCCTGGACCGTGACCACTCAGATCCATTTCTTTGAGACAATACCAGTGATGATTCCTGCCCACAGTGGCTGGTCGAAGTACAGGTAAATGGTCACACCAAACAGGATGAGGAACAGGACGAGGGCAGCGATGTTGATATTACGGGCAGTAGCGCCATAATGAGTAGCGCTGCGAAAGTCTCCCATAGTTTTACTGTCTCTGGCCTGGAGGGAACAGAGTTCAGTGAGTCAGTCTGAAGAGATGGGACATACAGAGAGGGTAACAAACTCTGTGTTTTCATGAGTGACTCACCTTGAAGGAGAAGATGACCGCAGCGAGGCCGAGGCAACAGGGGGGGAAGTACAAGAAGCTGAGCAGGGACCAGATGATGTGGTCTCTTGGCGGGCGCTCCCTGGGCATGTTGACGGTGGTGTAGGGAACCATTGGAGGTCCTGGGGGCTGTGTGGGCAGCGTTTCACCCCCCTTCAGTGGAAAAGCCTCAACTGTGTAACTTGGAGGATCCATTGGCTCAGCTGGATAGAGAGGCGGAGTCAGTTAGTGATGTCACTGTGGGACCTGTAGAGCTGCATGACCTGATGAAGTCACACCATGGTGTGGCTTCATTAGAGGTTCAGTCTGCTAAACACACCACACTAACTGGTAAGCAGCTAGCCCAACCTGCTAACTGCAGTTGGAGACAACTACACAATGCTAACTGGTGAACAGCTAGCATTTACCTGTGTGAGTGTTGGACAGAGACTGAAGCCCTGCTATCTGCTACCAGACCATGATCAAGTCGACCATGGACCTTTGGCCAACGGGCTCTGGTACCAATACACCTATAAGCAACCTTGTGTTTGAACATGGTGGCCAAACTTAAGTCCAGTAACAAAGCACTACTTTGATTCAAATCCAGGGGGCTGCTCTTCCAGGTTTCTCCACCCTTGCCCACAGCATTATTAGGGATTTCCGGGGTGAAGCTCCTTCAAGGACACCACCCAGAGTCGCTGTTTGGGGCATAAGCAAATACAACATTCATGGCCTTCCCCATCAAAAACCTTATCCACATGGAGGGGACCCTCTCATTGGGAGAACTCCAACACTAACTTGTTCTCAGTCCTCAGTACCAGTGCACCAAACACTAGGGTACCAAATTCCGTAGCTACTTTTATTTTTACTAACCAAATTCCAACCAAAGTACCAGGTATTAAGTCAAACGGACATTTGTGTCAGCCGTTTTATACCGGTACCAGTTCCCAGGAACCAAGTATCAGTACCGTATTGGTTCAAATGTGAAAGTTACCGATCCCTCAGCCCAGTGCACTGGTACATGAAACATGGTTCAGTCCGAAACTTCACAGGTAAGATTTCATGCATGATAAAATACCGTAGTTCCTGCCACCGTGACACGTTGACACACTCAAATGGTGTGAAAACCATTTACTTCCCCCATCTACACACCAGCTACCCATCACGTGTCTTTCCTGCCCTACGTTATAGTTGAACGCAAACATTATGATATGGCTCTTTACTTACAGGAAACCAACACCAACCGAAAACCACAGAAGAATAAGACCAGACTCATGCCTGTTTTGGCTGATTAATAAGAGTCAGGAGGAGTTTTTTTTTCCAATAGTAACAATTAGAGTTATTTATTTTGTAGTTTCATGTACGTTTGTTTTCAGTTGTCTCCTCTGTAACTCATCAGCTGTACATTTATCTTACGTAATAACAAACATTTTAGAGATTAAATATGTCGTCCCAGTGCTGGAGAAACACACTCACTCATATTGCTGTTTATTTCATCCTTCATAATAATAATAATAATAATAATAATAATAATTATAACTTTGTTTGTATTGCACATTTCATACAATAATTGCATCTCAAAGTGCTTCACAATAAAAAAAATTGACATTAAAAGAACACAAGAACATTAAAAAAAACATGACAAGAAAAGAAAAAAGAAAATATGATCTTGCCCCATACTTTCACTTCTTCTCGGTTGAGGTAAATGGTTACACAATAAGAGCAGAGAAAGAAATCAAACAGGAATGGAGCATTGTTATGGCCCCATTTGGGTTTCTCAGACCAAATCTCTCTCCAAACTGGTCCCAATCCTCCATCATGAAGGACCAGACCAACCCTGACCCAGACCCCCTCCTCATAGCCAGAGGGCTGCAGAGCACGAGAGCCAGGACAACAACGCCCAAGCTTCTTTCCATTGACAAACTCACTGACTCATTAACTAAACCGTCCTAAAACACAAAAACCTGAGGCTGAACAGTGCACATGTGTGTATTGTTTGAGTGTGTGTAGGTTACCTGTGAGTCCGAAGAAGCAGAGGAAGAAAATGATCTGAGGCAGTTATTTCAGCAGTGAAATTTTCCACAGTTTTATCAGATGGGGGCACGGCTTCAGAGAACTACTCCTGTTGCAACATACAGAAGAGCAAACAAATAGTTTTCAGCTAAAGGCTGAGGGAGGGGGGATGAGTCTGAGATGAAGGCACTTGATAGGACAGAGACGTGTTATTTAAGTTTCAGTTTTACCATTTCTTGTGTCATGTAATTATTGTTCGTAAATAATGTGTTGACTAATTCTTTTGTTACAAAGCTCCTGAATAGGAAAATAAAAATGTAATGCACATAATGTCAAGACTGGTGTCAGAACCCAAATGCACAACCCAAAGGAAGCAACACAAAGTAGCAAAAGAAATGAGAAAACCTGACAAGGACACGAGCGCCGGGCATGGAGAAGTCACTGGTTCACTAAACAAGAGGAACTGGCACAGAACAAAGGCAGACACAGGAAACAATCAGGGCGGGGAAGACATTCCAGCAGGGGAACACAAGAGGAAGGGGCAAGTCACCTGAAACGAGAGGAGAGGTAAATTACAAAATAAAACAGGAAATCACAAGACAAGAGCGGAGTCTCTGGGCATGACATATAAGAGTAAAAAGAAGACTAAAGGAAAGTGTAGATCAAATAGTTTGAAAAATACAATTTTATGAAAAATAATACTACTACCAATGGTACAGTAACTTCTGCACATTGACTCAAGGCCTATGTATAGGCAAAACAAAACTCCAACTGTTTTCTGATAAATATTACTAAATAACTAAATAATACGATAGTATTATTGTAAGACAATGCATATTTTAGGAATACTATGCTTATTGAGACAAAAATCTAAAGTTTATCAGTGAAATTTAATTTGTTTTTAATATGTTGCAACCGTCCCTGATCCGTGTTGCAACTGACCGCAGGTTTGGGGGTGGGGGCTATAGATGGGAGGTGGCATGGTATTGCTCCATAAGGGGGGGAGGATACACTGCTCGTGATTGCAGAGCTCCACCTTCAGGGGCTGGACAATGACCAACCATTAGACATTAAAACAGAACTGGACTTTGACGACTTTAATGAAATATGTGACTCAGAATTACATAGAAAAGTGTTAAACTTACTTATTGTTGATTTAATGTGGACTTAGCCGGTGCATATTCTCATTTGCCCAGGTCATAGTATTTCAAAGGAGGTTAAATCGAAAGCAACTGGACTTAGTTATTTGTCTAGACAAATAACTAAGTCCAGTTGCTTTCGATTTAACCTCCTTTGAAAAAAATAAAATAAAAAAAATGTGGACTTACTGTGCATTCACACCAAAAGCTTCCAAATCTTCAAAAACCCCGGAAGTCATTCATTTTCAATGAGAGCCCGGCGACCTGAGTGAAAGCCTCAACTGCCATCAGCCACGCGTCCAAAGCATCCAAAGCTTCCAAAGCGTAACCAGACGAGAAGTTGAGTCTCGGTTAAAGCAGTAGGCTACTTAAGAACTTTTGATTTTGGTTGAGTTTGGCGGCGCCAGTGGCCCAAAGCGGTAGTGTTTTGCCTGAAGGAAGACTCCATTTCGCATGAGCACCAGCGTGTAGCGCCGTAACATCCTGATCTCCCGGTGCATGGAAATTAACAGAAGACGTCCAAACTAAGTTTCTGTTACCAGCGGATCATTTCACAGTAAACACACATACACAATCCGACGGAAAGGTGCCGCATTGCCTGCTCCCTCCTCGTCGTGACTCGCGAAAGTGAAAGTGAAACTTAAGTAAGAACTGGGTTCCTACCATGCTCCTCAAAGCTGCTTAGTGCCAGTGAAGGCGATACAGACCATAATGATACAGACCCCCTCAGGCCATGACAGAGGTGTCATTCAATATGTTGTAAGTCGATGTACCATCACAAAAGTTATGAAAATATTATATGAAGGCTGAAAAGTTCATTAGTGTTGGTTTAACTTTATGGTTATTGGCTACTCCTAACTATAGGGATTATGGCAATGGGCCAATTTGCCAAAGTGTTGAACTATCCCTTTAAGTTTTCAAAACATCTTATGTTGCAAGGAAGAGTTGCAAGTTGCAAGTATGACATGTCTTGTGAGTACTCTCCATTGTGCTTTAATACTGATGATTTTCTCTGTTCGGGGAGCTCCTCTCTCATGACTCTGCTGTGGGAGATTCTGTGCACGACTTGAATAAAGAGACATTGGCTTCAAGAAACTGAGCATGGTGATTTTTTAATCAAATCTAAACGAGGCTGCTCTCTCTCTCTCTGACAGCTGCCCACTTGTTTATATCTGATAAGCTCCGCCTGGCTCCATCTAGTGGCCGAATTAAGAATTTGGATTTGCGATAATGCTCCTTTAAGTTTTCACTCAATATTATGCTCTTGAACTGAAGAATTATTTTGAGACGGGACTTCTCGTAGGCGCCGAAATATGTTAATCGTCCTCCATTCACAACAGTGTACTGCCCACATCTTGGTGCAGCAGAGTACTTTCTACTGCAGATATTATACTTAGTGGCCATTTGTACCTCATACAACCCCACTTTAAAAAAAAAACTGAAATATCCCTTCAAGGGCACAATGATTAAATAACTATGGCTTGCATACTTTCTTGTCAGTTAGCACATCTTGCTCGAAGACAGTCACAAACGCCCCACTCTCAGTCCTTCATACCTTTACTTGTTAATAAAAGTGTAAACAGATGAGTCATCAGTCAAAAGAGACCAAAAACAGTGGCAATGTGTTTATTTATAAACGTATTTATTTGTGCTGTAAAGTTGGACATTTTAAAATGGGAACCTGTGGTGACCAACTCAACACTGGATTCACACTCTAGGGGTCAAACCAGAAAATGAACAGTACAGAAACCGTCTGCTCAGACTCTGAATCACAGACTTACAGAAGAAACTTCTCAGCCAATTACTTATTTTTGGAGTGTGCAAGTAAAAAGGTGCAAAAGGTTATAAATGGTGCCATGAACATGAAGCAGATCCTGGACCATGACCACTCAGATCCATTTACTTGAGACAATATTAAAAGTGACTCCTGCCCAAATTGGCTGGTAGAAGTACAGAGAAATGATCACCACGACCAGGATGAGGAACAGGACGAGGGCAGCGATGTTGATATTACGGGCAGTAGCGCCGTAGCGATCGGCGCTGCGAAAGTCTCCCGTCATCTTACTGTCTCTGGCCTGGAGGGAACAGAGTTCATTGAATCAGTCTGAAGGACACTGGAGATGTATGGAGATGGAAACAAACTCTGTGTTTTCATGAGTGACTCACCTTGAAAGAGTAGATGACCGCAGCAAGGCCGAGGCAACAGGGGGGGAAGTACAAGAAGCTGAACAGGGACCAGATGATGTGGTCTCTTGGCGGGCGCTCCCTGGACATGTTGACGGTGGTGTAGGGAACCATTGGAGGTCCTGGGGGCTGTGTGGGCAGCGTTTCACCCCCCTTCAGTGGAAAAGCCTCACCTGTGTAACTTGGAGGATCCATTGGCTCAGCTGGATAGAGAGGCGGAGTCAGTTAGTGATGTCACTGTTGAAGTGTGGGACCTTATGAATGGTGTGGCCTCATTAGAGGTTCAGTCTGCTAAACACACCACACTATATGCAGCTAGCCCAACCTGCTAACTGCAGTTGGAGACAACTACACAATACTAACTGAGTGTTGGACAGAGACTAAAGCCCTGGTTCTCCTTTCTAAACTGCCAAATGGTTTTTGCAATACTACTTGAGTCCACATGAAAATCCTCTTTCATAGCCTCTCCTTTCTATTCTTTCTACTCCTGAGGTTTCACTTCTGCAACCGCTGCAGCCGTCCTGGAAACTCAGACCATGATCAAGTCAACCATCAACCTTTGGCCAACGGGCTCTGGTACCAAGTAGCTACCAAGTAGGCTACACCTATGAGCAACCTTGTGTTTGAACCTGGTGGCCAAACTGTGCTCACACAGAAGTCCAGTAACAAAGCACTACTCTGGTTCAAATCCAGGAGGCTGTTCCTCCCAATCATGTCCTTGAGGTTCTTCCATCCTTGCCCACATGTGTCCCCCAGCATTATTAGGGGTTTCCCGGGTGAAGCCTCTTCAAGGACAACACCCAGAACCACTGTTTTGAGTATAAATAAACACAACATTCATGGCCTTCCCCTTAAAAACCCTTACCATGGAGGGGACCCTCTCATTGGGAGAACTCCAACACTAACTTGTTCTCAGTCCTCAGTACCAGTGCACCAAACACTAGGTCCAGTTAGGGATGGGTACCGAATTCCGTACTTTTATTTTTACCAACCAAATTCCAACCAAAGTACCAGGTATCGATTCATGTGAAGTCAAACGGACATTTTGGTACCTGAATGCACCTTTGCGCGACGTCTGTCAGCCATTTTATACTGGTACCGGTTCCCAGGAACCAAGTATCCTTCCCAGGTCTGACTCCACTTCTCACACATGGTCCAATCATTCAGGGTTTGGGAATTGCTCTTAGTCTGGCTCATCCCCTAGAACCAATTTGCCCTGGGAAACCCTACCAGGGGCCAATGCTCCGATGTTGGTTCACATTAAGAACCTGCAGTATCAGTGACTGCTGAGATCAAATTTGAGCTTAGCTGTTCAACTTTTATATATTTAGGATGTTATTCTGTTACTGTACAGTCTTTTCCCTTTCCCCTCATTTATTTAGACAAGGCTATGCCCACCTTATGCACAAGTGAAAGAAACATGGTTTCATTTTTATGCTGACGACACTCAGCTGTACCTGCCTGTAAATGCCACTGACCCTGGGAAGTTGAGTGTTTTATTAGACTGTATCACTGCTGTCAAAAACTGGATGTCGCAAAACTTTCTTCAGCTGAACGACAACAAAACTGAGGTTCTTGTTTTTGGCCTCCAGCAGATGACTAAGCAAATACTGTCATCTGCTGGGCCGCTAGTGGATGCCATCAAACCCTCTACTGAAAACCTTGGGGCCTGGTTTGATGGCAATTTAAGTTTTGAAAAACACACAACTAAACTTGTACAGTCTTGCTTTTATTATCTCAGAAATATTTCAAAGATTAGATCGTTTTTATCTTTTAAAGACACAGAAATGATTTTACATGCTTTTATTTAATCACGTCTGGATTATTGCAACAGTCTTTTTACCTGTCTTAATCAAAAATCCCTGGACAGGCTTCAGTCAGTGCAGAATTCTGCCGCCAGGCTTTTAACTAGAACCAGGAAACGCGAGCATATCACGCCTGTTTTAAGCCTACTGGCTACCAGTACGTTTTAGGATTGATTTTAAAATTTTATTGATTACTTTTAAAGCACTCAACGGTTTTAGTCCTGCATACATTGCTGACCATTTATCTCTGCACATTTCTGCCCGCACTCTGCGATCCTCAAATAAAGGTTTTTTAGCTGTCCCTGGGGCCCGACTGACGACAAAAGGGGAAAAATCATTCTCAGTCCGGCCCCCAAGGCTTTGGAATGATCTGCCGGGGGACATTAGGTCAGCTTCATCAATAGCTTGTTTTAAATCTCTCAAAACTTACTTCTATCGGAAAGCCTTCCCTGAATTTATCTGATTTTATTTGATGTCACCTAATTGTCACTTTGTAACATTTGTTTTGAAAAGTGCTATATAAATAAAGTTTATTATTATTATGGTTCAGTCCGAAACGTCAGAGGTAAGATTTAATACATGGTAAAATACTGTAGTTCCTGCCACCGTGACACGTTGACACATGTGAAAACTATGTACTTCCCCCATCTACACACCAGCTACCCATCACGTGTCTTTCCTGCCCTACATAATAGTTGAACACAAAATTATGATATAGCTCCAACCACAGAAGAATAAGAACAGACTCCTGTGTGAGTGCCTGTTTTGGCTGATTGATCAGAGTCAGGAGGTTTTTTTTTTTTTGTCCAATAGTAACAATTAGAGTGATGTATTTTGTAGTTTCATGTAGCTATGTTTAACGCATAATATACCTTCATAATAATAATCATAATAATAATTATAGTAACTTTGTATTGCACATTTCATACAATAATTGCAGCTCAAAGTGCTTCACAGTAAAAAAAAAAAAAAAAAAAAAAAAAAAAAAAAAAAAGTGACATTAAAAGAACACAATAACATTAAAAAAAACATGACAAGAAAAGAAAAAAGAAAATATTATCTTGCCCTATAGCATACTTTCATTTCTACTCAGTTGAGTTAGTGGTTACACAGTAAGAGCAGGGAAAGTAATCAAACTGTAATTTATATGGAGCATTTGGGTTTCTCAGACCAAATCTCTCTCCAAACTGGTCCCAATCCTCCATCATGAAGGACCAGACCCACCCTGACCCAGACCCCCTCCTCATAGCCAGAGGGCTGCAGAGCATAAGAGCCAGGACAACAACGTCTAAGCTTCTTTCCATTGACAAACTCACTGACTCATTAACTAAACCATCCTAAAACACAAAAACCAGAGGCTGCTGAACAGTGCACATGTGTGTGTTGTTTGAGTGTGTGTAAGTTACCTGTGAGTCCGAAGAAGCAGAGGAAGAAAATGATCTGATCGACAATTATTTCAGCAGTGAAATTTTCTACAACTTTATCAGAGGAGGCGCGGCTTCAGAGAACTACTAAACTGTCATAACATACAAAGGAAAGTTGAGGGAGGGGGGATGAGTCTGAGATGAAGGCACTTGATAGGACAGAGACGTGTTACGGTATTTAAGTTTCAGTTTTACTTTTTCTTGTGTCATGTGATTATTGTTCGTAAATAATGTGTTGACTTTATAGACTTTATAGATTCCTTTAACTGTTTGTTCACGTAAAGCAGCACTAATTCTTTTGTTACAAAGCTCCTGAATAGGAAAATAAAAATTGAATGCATATAAGAGCTGCCCTTCACTGTTTACCTGTGAGTTTTAGAATTGATTTTTAAAAATTTTGCTGCTCATTTTTAAAGCTTAGAGCTGATAGGCCAATTGATCCAGCACGTCGCGAAGCCTACCTGTGAGTGAGTAGGTTAGTTCCAGATAAACTAACTTTTTTCCAACTGGCTGATAAAAAAAAAAATACTGAGTGTTCATTTAACCATGACCATATGTCCTTCTTGCAGGAAAGATAGTGGAGGTATGCAAACAGTTTTGAGTGGTTAAGTTTCAAAAACATCTTCCTTGCAACGTAAGAGATAACCTGGCCGTTGCTAGGCAGTATGATGTGTCTTATATGAGTAGCCTACTCTCCATTGTGCTTAAATACTAATGACTTTCTCTGTTGGGGGAGCTCCTCTCTCATGACTCTGACCTTTTGTATGAATGAATCCAGTTTATATCACTGTTTTGTTGACTATCAAATGACATATGGTTAAAGCAGAAGTGAGTGATCCGGTCGTTTTCGCTAATGCTGCGTTCCAGGCAGGCTTTTGAAATCATAAATTACAGCTTCAAGTCACAACTTACGACTTTGTAGCGTTCCAGGCAACCCACTCGTGTTTTTCCGACCTGTTTTACCGGTGAAAGTCACTATAACGGCCACTCGTAACTTCCGACCCGTGAAATCGTACCAGTACGTCTTTTTGTACAGTCTATGTACCAGATCGAACTGGTACGACTTCACGGTCGGAAAAATACGAGTTTCCTTGAACGCACCATAACAGTCCTCGTCCCTACGTCGCCACATTCACGGCGTTCCTTGGCTGCACACACAGCCCTGCATGCCGTTCTCTCTCCTCATTGGATAAAAACTGTAGGATACGATAAATGTTTTCTCCTCGACTCAGAGCAGAGCAGAGTGACTGACAGACCCGTGATTCAGACCAAACACTCTATGTAAGTGATTGCTGTCGGAAGATATAACTATTTAAGACTTATATTAACACAAATATATCACTCACTTCTGCTTTAAAGCAGAAGTGAGTGATATATTTTTATATATTTATTTAACACAAATATATCACTCACTTCTGTCACTCACTCTATCACTCACTTCTGCTTTAAAGCAGAAGTGAGTGATATATTTGTGTTAATATAAGTCTTAAATAGTTATATCTTCCGACAGCAATCACTTACATAGAGTGTTTGGTCTGAATCACGGGTCTCTCAGTCACTCTGCTCTGCTCTGAGTCGAGGAGAAAACATTTATCGTATCCTACAGTTTTTATCCAATGAGGAGAGAGAACGGCATGCAGGGCTGTGTGTGCAGCCAAGGAACGCCGTGAATGTGGCGACGTAGGGACGAGGACTGTTATGGTGCGTTCAAGGAAACTCGTATTTTTCCGACCGTGAAGTCGTACCAGTTCGATCTGGTACATAGACTGTACAAAAAGACGTACTGGTACGATTTCACGGGTCGGAAGTTACGAGTGGCCGTTATAGTGACTTTCACCGGTAAAACAGGTCGGAAAAACACGAGTGGGTTGCCTGGAACGCTACAAAGTCGTAAGTTGTGACTTGAAGCTGTAATTTATGATTTCAAAAGCCTGCCTGGAACGCAGCATTAGCGAAAACGACCGGATCACTCACTTCTGCTTTAATCAACTGTTGTGCCAAAGCAAATTGATTCAGGTAGAAAAACTTATATGATACATGATGATAAACTACCAACACATAAAACCATGTGATGATGCTAGCTGAAAATTAGCCAATTTAATAAATCCATGAGTGAGACATGAGAACACCACACACAAAGATTTACACTATAATCTCGTCCCCCAAGCCAGAAATCTTGCGTGATCAAACATGATCTGTAGCCACACTGTTTTGTTATGCTATGTGCTCTTCAGTCAGCTCGCTTAATATTGGTTACATTAAATTTTAGTCACATTCCACTTTGTCGGCTCCCCCCACATACAAGAGGACTTTTGATCAAAATGGTCACATTGTCAGGTCTTACAATCTGACCCCCAGACAATCTAACTGGTTCTATCTGTCATTTAAATGTTAATTAAAACATTTTGTGTTGTATTTGATTTTGTTCTTGAGTTACTTTGTGTTTAGAAAAAAAAAATGCTTAATTGACCAATCCCCATGATGCTGTTACTAGTCCGACATTAGTTTTGGGAAGTGTGGTTGTCAAGCTAGCTGTCAGGATTCTAACTGTTTCAGAGTGGAAAAGGTAAGTGGATCAGTTTACCCCATTGATTTCTCTGGTTTGTCTCAGTTTACCCCTGAGCTGGGGTAACATCCTGATCTCCCGGTGCATGGAAATTAACAGAAGACGTCCAAACTAAGTTTCTGTTACCATAAGTTTCTGTTATCATTTCACAGTAAACACACATCCGACGGAAAGGTGCCGCATTGCCTGCTCCCTCATCGTCGTGACTCGCGAAAGTGAAAGTGAAACTTAAGTGAGAGCCGGGTTCCTACCATGCTCCTCAAAGCTGCTTAGTGCCAGTGAAGGCGATACAGACCCCCTCAGGCCATGACAGATGTTAGAATAAAATGTAACATATTGAGAGTCACTCTTCTTAGTTGACCTTTAGTTGATCTTTGAAGGTGTGAAACCAGTGACGGAGGATATGAAACTTGCTATCTTGCGCAATGCATATTTTGTATAACCTGCTTGTGTGTACTCAATAAAAGGAAGCTGCAAACTGGGGAGCGTTGGAGTTAGCAGAGAACACTCAGGAGAAGTGTTGCGCTCCCCTAGCTAGTAAAAAGCCACAATTGTGTTTGTCTCAGTCTGTTCAGTGATCCAACGGTGAACGAACGGGGTATTTCTACCCAACAACAGAGGTGTCATTCAACCTGTTGTAAGTCGATGTACCATCACAAAAGTTATGAAAATATTATATGAAGGCTGAAAAGTTCCTTAGTGTTGGTTTAACTTTATGGTTATATTGGCTACTCCTAACTATAGGGATTATGGCAATGGGCCAATTTGCCAAAATGTTGAACTATCCCTTTAAGTTTTGAAAACATCTTATGTTGTAAGGAAGACTTGCAAGTTGCAAGTATGACATGTCTTGTGAGTACTCTCCATTGTGCTTTAATACTGATGATTTTCTCTGTTATGGGAGCTCCTCTCTCGTGACTCTGCTGTGGGAGATTCTGTGCACGACTTGAATAAAGAGAGACGGCCCTAGTTTGGTGGCGCAGCGCAGGTGGCGCAAGGTAGCGCAGCCGGTGTAATGCAAGTTTCGACCAGCGCAGCCTAGTGCAAGGTCAGATTGGCAGATTGGCAGATCACGCTGCGCTGAGATAGTTGTGGCCGCGCAGCAGGGGGAGGCGTCACAGATTCAGCTTGGCGCAGTGGAAGTTTCGTGCGAAAATGTCCCGCCGAGGGTGCGCTGAAAGCTCGCCACCTCAAACCAGGTCTAGTCTCAGCGCAGGGCGAAGCGCAGCAGGTGCAGTGGAAGTTTGGCTGCCAGGTGTCACCAAGACCTCACAGGCAGGTTTCCACAGTTCCAAGCATTTCAATGCAATAAATATCCACAATAACCACTATTTAATGCAACTAATGGAATCAACACGTGGATTTATATCTATATAGATTGTCCCGTCACATCTGACGTCAGATCAAAGGCTGTCGGCACGCGTAATGGAAACTCCACCTGAATTAACACAGCAGGGACGAACTGGCACTGAAAAGCAGCTGTGGATGTCCCAAGAGCAGGACTGAGGGTGGAGGATGACGCTGCCGTGTTGAGATACGCACTGTGCCTTTGTGATGATCCGCTTTATTTATTTATTTACTTATTAATTTATTAGCGGGCGAGCGACTGCGTCGTCACGCAGCCATAATGAAAAACAAAACACAAATCATCATCTCTCTTAGCCGACCACAACAGCCTCTGTATCAGATAGTCAGTATATAGCCTATACTCAGCATCTCTCATCACAGAAAAAAAAAGAGAGACGGACAGACAGACAGAGAGAGAGAGAGAGAGAGAGAGAGAGAGAGAGAGAGAGAGAGAGAGAGTCCTTCACGCTGATATCATCCCTGTTACGCATGGTGTTTGTTTATGTTGTGATTAGTGTACACTACACTACAACAATGACCAACCATTAGACATTAAAACAGAACTGGACTTTGACGACTTTAATGAAAAATGTGACTCAGACTTACACAGAGAAGTGTTAAACTTCCAAAGCTTCAAAAACGCCGGAAGTCATTCATTTTCAATGAGAGCCCGGCGACCAAAACGTCAACTCCTGTCAGCTGCGCGTCCAAAGCCTCCAGAGTGTAACCAGATGAAGAGAAGGTGAGTCTCCATTAACTTTATGGTAATTGGCTATGACGCAGTTCGGCAGCTTGCACCGACAATTAAAGGAGAATTCCGGTCATTTTTTACCCCTAAACGTTGTCCTGATGGTCACCCAGTGTTGGGGGGAAACACGACTAAAATTGATGCAGGCAAACCGGAGTTACACCATGGCTACCCGGCGCTAGCGCTAGCGGCAATGCTAAAGTTAGGGGGCAATTTTTTCAACCAAAATAAACACTCAAAAAACAATCAAATATCTATGGTACATGACTCGAATCCTTATGACACACCACTGAACTCATAAACTGTACAGTATAAACCGGTATAAACAGTATAAACTTTGTGTTTTTGCATGTAGTCACTCACCTCAGACAGCCGAACTCTGAAACATCCTGGGAAAGACATTACTATCCGATTGCAGAGCGCCTGCTCTCCCCGCCACAGAAACAAACACTTTTTCTTGTTGTGATGATTTCTTTACAAAAATAAACGGTCAGAGATATTTTGGACATTAGCTTACCACTGCACTGCTCAACCGTTTATTTTTGTAAAGAAATCATCACAACAAGGAAAAAGTGTTTGTTTCTGTGGCGGGGAGAAGGCGTTCTGCGATCGGATAGTAATGTCTTTCCAGGACGTTACAGAGTTCGGCTATCTGAGGTGAGTGATTACATGCAAAAACACAAAGTTTACTGTTTATACCGGATACTGTACAGTTTATGAGTTCAGTGGTGTGTCATAAGGATTTGAGTCATGTACCATAGATATTTGATTGTTTTTTGAGTGTTTGTTTTGGTTGAAAAAATTGCTGCCATACTTTAGCGTTGTCGCTAGTGCTAGCGCCATCTAGCCACGGTGTAACTCCGGTTTGCCTGCATCAATTTTCGCGTTTTTTGCTCCCCCCCAACACTGGGTGACCATCAGGACAACGATTTAGGGGTCAAAAATGACCGGAATTCTCCTTTAAGGGTACAGTAACGAACCTACTGCTATGACTACAGGGATTATGGCAGTATGATATGTCTTATGAGTAGGACTCTTTATCTCTTTATCTGTTATGGGAGCTCCTCTCTCATGACTCTGTTGTGGGAGATTCTGTGCACAACTTGAATAAAGAGACATTGACTTCAAGAACCTGAGCATGGTGATTTTTTTTCACCCACACATTGTTAAGTTTTCACTCAATATCGTGCTCTTGAACTGAAGAATTATTTTGAGACGGGACTTCTCGTAGGCGCCGAAAATACAACAGTGTACTACCCACACCTTGTCGCAGCAGAGTACTTTCTACTGCAGATATTATACTTAGTGGACATTTGTACTTCATACAACCCCACTTTAAAAAAAAACTGAAATATCCCTTCAAGTGCGCGATGATTAAATAACTATGACTTGCATACTTTCTTGTCAGTTAGCACATCTTGCTCGAAGGCAGTCACAAACGCCCCACTCTCAGTCCTTCATACCTTTACTTGTTAATTAAAGTGTAAACAGGTGAATTATTAGTCACAAGAGACCAAAAACAATGGCAATATGTTTATTTATAAACTTATTTATTTGTGCTGTAAAGTAGGACATTTTAAAATGAGACCAAATCAACACTGGATTCACACTCAGGGTCAAACCAGAAAATGAACAGTACAGAAACCGTCTGCTCAGACTCTGAATCACAGACTCACAGAAGAAACTTCTCAGCCAATTACTTATTTTTAGAGTGTGCAAGTAAAAAGTTGGAAAAAGGTTATAAATGGTGCCATGAACAACAAGCAGATCCTGGACCATGACCACTCAGATCCATTTCCTGAAGACAATACTAGCGATGGCTCCTGCCCAAATTGGCTGGTAGAAGAACAGATAAATGATCACCACGACCAGGATGAGGAACAGGACGAGGGCAGCGATGTTGATATTACGGGCAGTAGTGCCGTGGTGAACAGCGCTGCGAAAGTCTCCCCTCATCTTACTGTCTCTGGCCTGGAGGGAACAGAGTTCAGTGAGTCAGTCTGAAGAGATGGGACATGTATAGAGAGGGTAACAAACTCTGTGTTTTAAAGAGTCACTCACCTTGAAGGAGAAGATGACCGCAGCGAGGCCGAGGCAACAGGGGAAGCAGTACAAGAAGCTGAACAGGGACCAGATGATGTGGTCTCTTGGGGGGCGCTCCCTGGACATGTTGACGGTGGTGTAGGGAACCATTGGAGGTCCTGGGGGCTGTGTGGGCAGCGCTTCACCCCCGTTCAGTGGAAAAGCCTCAACTGTGTAACTTGGAGGATCCATTGGCTCAGCTGGATAGAGAAGCGGAGTCAGTTAGTGATGTCACTGTTGAACTGTGGGACCTCATGAATGGTGTGGCCTCATTAAAGGCTCAGTCTGCTAAACACAACACATTAAAGCCTCGTTTCCACTGTCAGTACGGTACAGTGGTCCCCAACCACCGGGTTGAGGTTGAAAAAAAAAAAAAAAAAACGTTTGTTTCATCTATTTCACACTTCCGGTCGTTTTATTTTGAAAATGTTGTCACTTCCGTTTGTGCATCGTTCCAGCACTGTGCAATTGACAGGCAGGTCCACAGTCATACAGTAAAAGAGTGAAAAACACTCGTCGCCGGGCCTACATGTAATGTAACCAGGACAACGTACGTTGCACCTCCTCAGCACTCAAGACTCTGTTGCTAGTGTGGCAAGGTGAAGAGGGCCCGGGCGGGGACTGAACCCACACCTCCCGGGTAAGAGTCATGCGCGCTTGCCAGTCACCCAAAGGGACATCCCCTTGGCCAAGTAGCCAGGGCGCATGATCAATTGGGGGCATAGTGACAGGAACCTCAACTGTCACACTAGCAGACGTTTTTTTAAAAGGGCGCGGTTGTGTAGCCTAGAAATCTAGGACCCGTCCAGACGAATCCGTTTTTTTAGAATCCGGATAAATACTTTATCGGATTGGCCTCGCGTCCACACGGATCTGGCGTTTTCAGGGGGTGAAAACGGTATTTTTTGAAAACGGGTCCCAGAGTGGGAAAATTTGAAAACGCCGCCCCAGCGTTTTCGTCTGGACGGCCAATACGGATTTTTTCAGAAACGATGATGTCATGCCCCCCGCCGCTCTACCTGTAACCTGAGACACACAAACACACACACACACACACACACACACACACACACCGCTGCAGCAGCTGCTGCACACTGACAGTCTCGGCCGACTACCGTCAGGTCGCTCAGACGCTGCGGCTGAATCGCGCCTGTTTAATCATCACTGATCGTAATATTTACTCTGACACGACTCCCTGTCAACATTTAATCCCATGTTTGAGTTTGAATCATAGACTGTAAAAAAAAAAGTTTGAATACAGCGGGGGACTTCTTCTATTGAATTACAGCGGGGACTTCCCGTCTTCTTCAGCTGTTTTAAGTGTTTATGTGTGGCAAGCAGCGCTGCAGCGACACACACACTCTGAGGAGTACTCCTGGCCACTAGGGGGCAGTATCTTATTAGTGCTACACTGGCTCAGTTAGTAGTCGGCCATTTTGTGAGTAACTGTTTATTATGTTCCTGCTATGGTGGTTGGAGGTTCATCTCTGTTCATATTCCTGTAAGTCTTACCCCCAATTCCAATCCGCCCCCTAAAGACTCAGGCCCTGAACCCTCAGTGACTAAAGTGACGTCAGCTCTAAGTGACAGAGTGTGAGAGTCTGTGAGGGTCCAGATGCTGTAAACATGAATGGAACAGCACTTACCCACTCTCACGACATGTTACCTTGACAACAAAATGTTTTTAACTCCGCCCTTGGACCGATAAATTTACTGTACTTTCAATACGCACAAGGTGTGCGAGGGAGGCGGACTCAAAACAAAATATTCCTGGATCAGATCTGATCAAATTATCATCAATAATCACAAACTGCACGTTAACACTGACAGTAAACTTCTTCTTTTTTTTTGGCTCCTGTCCATAAACAATAAAGAGACTGGCGGAGCTCTCTCTGACTACTTGTGGTAATTTCTTTTTCTTTTAACACTTGCATTCCGACGGCATCCCATGTGTTATGGTTTGACTTCACAACGCTATGAACTGTGGGTAATTCCCCTACCCAAAGTCAGCATCGGTGCTGACTTACGGTAAGGGGGCAGTAAGGGCTCATTCACTGACTCACTGACTTGATGATCTGACAACGGAACAGCCCTCACACACTCACGGACTTCCCGTGAACGCGCCTCTAAGTCAGTGAGTCCGTGAGGGGTCGGATTGGAATTGGGCCTTAGTATTTTATTAGTGTGACTGCTGAAGCAGTCACACTATTGTTCTTCTGTTTGGCCATTTTCTTCCGCCTTTTTACGGTCTTCTTCTAGTCCTTCATACTTTGTGCTATTTCAACAATTCATATATCAAAACGTGCAGCTTTTTTTGAACTTTATTGGCATTACTTTTCTCTTTTTAACTATTTATACTTTTTCAAATATTTAACCTTTTCTGATTTTTTTCAGCTTTATAATGGGTGTGTATTGCGTCTAACGAGCAGAGCCAGAGTGGTGTCAGAGTGGATAGAGGCAAAAAAACATTCTAGAGTTTTTCTGGCTAAACTGTCAGCACGGCCACAAATTAAACTCTAGACAAATTATTTTCTCCAGTTTTGTAGCCACACTTGTCTTCTGGCTAAAATTCTGGTCAAAAATGCAAAGAGACTTAGATAATAATTTAAAATATTTTTTAAATGCAGCCAGGGAGCTCTCTGCTCTCATTAAGCTCAATGCATTTTTTTCACAGCAGCAGGAGAAGGAGCTCAACTTTGTAACTTGCTGTTAAGTGCTTTTTAATTCATTTTAATTCACCAAAAAATAGTCACAGGTCACAAAAAAGTCCTCTCCTTACTTGGTGTGGCTAATCTATACTCATTTCTTTTTATTTTAAGCATCATTGAAAAATCTCACATTCATCAAAGTCTCAATCTCTCTTCTACCCAACTCCACTGTAGTGTAGGGGTTAGGGTGGCTGCTTGCCAACCCTAAGGTCACAGAACTCTTGTTATGTTATGTTGAATTCTGCTCTCCTCCCCCGCCTTCAATTGGTTACAGGTGTTTGTTATCTCCTTGATTACTCATACCAGTTTGCAGCACATCATCACATAACAATGAATGACAACAGTCTTGAAAGCAGTGTGCTCTCTGTAGCCGAGTGGCAGAGTAAAGGTTTAGTGATCATATGGTCATGGATTCAATTCCTGCCTCGGTCATTTCACATCATTGCTTGACTTTTGATTCCAATTATTCAGCTGTCATTGGACAGTCTTTGATTCCTCATAGTATAAAGCTCATTGTAACTCAGGTTCTCTGTGGCCATATGGTTAGTGTGTTAGGTGTTGTGCTATTTCAACAATTCATATATCAAAACGTGCAGCTTTTTTTGAACTTTATCGACATTACTTTTCTCTTTTTAACTATTTATCTCTGCTCTCATTCAGCCCAATGCTGAGAGTTCTCCACAACTCTGTCTGTAGCCTAGTGGTTAGCTTGCTGGTCTGGGGACCTGAAGGTTGCTGGTTCAAATCTTGCCTCAACAACAATTATAGTGAATTATTTTCCCAGTTGTCCTCTGTTGACTTCTGATAACTTGCTTCATGTTGAAACTGCTGCTCTCAGCCTGAAATTCACAGAAATTTTCATTCTAAGTCATTCAAGCTTGACTCTCAAGCTTTCTTGATGTTGACAGTGTGCAGATCATTAACAGACAACAGTCTCTGCAACTGTGTGTGCACTGTGGCCTAGAGGCAGAGTGGAAGTCTAATAACCATGAGGTTGTGGGTTCGATTCCGACCTTGGTCAAACATTTGTATGGTGATCACTGCTTGCACTATTTGCTAATTCTGCAACAGCGTTCAGTTGCTGTCAGCAGTCACACCATTTCCATTCTTGGAAATGCTTTTTCTAGTTTTCATTACTATCAAGCTTGGTTAAGCTCATACTGTTACCTTTGCTACACAGTATCACATATTGATTAGCTATTTGTTTTAGCTTATGTTGCTATTCTGTGTATTGCTGCAGGGCTCCTTCATCGTTGTCATTAAATACCTGACCTGACATCGAGGAGTGTGTTTCTTCACACTCCACACACACGCCTGCAGTATGTAGGTACTACAGCGTTTTGGGCCGTTTTCAGGTGATCGTGTGGACGCAGATATTTCTGAAAACGATGCCGTGTTTACGGAGATTTTTTTCAAAACGATTAAGAAAAAGATCGGATTCAGTGAAGCCGCGTATTCGTCTGGACGGGGCCCTAGACGCACCCTAGCGGCAGCAAATATATTTGCTCCGTAGGTGGGTTAAACGAGCCATGAACTTTTTGAGTCTCGAACACCGTTTGTGTTCACCAATCACAGCGCTCTATCTGTTTAGAGAGTCGTTGGGCGGGCTTAAGGCGATGACGACATACTTTTTAATTGGCTTGTCAGGCTAACGTCATCCTGCTCTTTGCTCTGATTGGTCGTAGCGCTACCCTATTGCGTGCAGAGGCAGTTTGAAAGACAGCCTTCATCCCGCCCCCTGGATTGAGCCGAGGTCTACCGGTCGTTGCCAGACTATACATTTTAATGATATAGTCTGGCTTGTCAGGATAGCAGTTGTGTTGTTGCGCTGATGACGCCATATGCTCGACCAATCACCAGCTCACACTGCTTTGGCTCCTCCCCAAGGGAACCGGTCCTGCGTGCTAGGTACCCCAACCAGAAGGGTTACAAAAATGGTAACGGGTACCATGGGACCAGTACGGTTGCATGGTAGTGGAAATGCTGAAATAAGTTAAGAACATTAAAAAAAAAAGCATGACAAGAAAAGGAAAAACATTAAACAACAATAAAAGAAAGAAAATATTATCTTACCCTTTACTACTTAATTTACCTTTTAGGAGACCGGGGATGGTTGTAACAGCTCCCATAGCTTGCAGAGTGTTCATGGTGGAGTCACATTATGACACAGAGTTACCTCATTTGTTCTATACAAATAGGCTAGCAGTGCCTTAAACTTCTCAATCTATATCACAGAATTCACTATTTGATGTCAAATGCAAGGAATGATACTGCCTGTGAATATTCTCATTTGTCCAGGTCATAGTTATCTCGAAGAAATTTTAAATCGAAAGCAACTGGACTTGGTTATTTGTCTAGGAAGACGTTTCACCTCTCATCCAAGAAGCTTCATCAGTTCATGTTCGCATCTGACCAGGCTTGATACTGTTACAACCTACCCCACTACCAACCAGGGTAGGTTGCTACACAACCTGGAGTAAATTTTAACAGTAAGATTAAAAACTAAAAGCTGAGACCAAACCAAAAAAACATGCATCTATATAAGTTAGTTGCTAATCTTCAAACACTAAAGCATCTTTCTGTGGTTCAGTATGATCAAAAATAACTCATCACTGATGAATAAATGAAGAACAGTGACAGTGGTGTGGTTCCTAACATTATACTGATAATACCAGTGAATGGTGTAGGCCTACATGTATGAACGGAAACCTTCAGCAGGAAGTCAGCAGCAGCTCATAGTTGCACACTTAATAAAACAACAAAGATAAAAGGTTTTACAACCACCCCCACCCCTTTCCGCCATTGTTTAACTAGCTGTATGAGCATGGTTGAAACATACATTGACGAAATGACTAATATTTCCCCTAAGAACCCGCTCTTTCATCTTATCTCAAGTTACCTAATTCAAACTTCAACGGTATTGATAGTCAAAATTTAGACTTGGTCCAAAAAAGTTTTTTCGGCTGTAAAACTCACTTATTGACACAGCCATGCAAATTCACATGCAATGTCACGTAGTGAGTGGGTATTGGTGGAAGTGATACTGTTACAACCATTCCCGGTCTCCCTATACTTTCACTTCTACTCAGTTAAAGTTGCTGGTTACACAATAAGAGCAGAGAAAGAAATAAAACAGGAATGTATGGAAAAAACCACAAACACCTGAGGCTGAACAGTGCACATGTTTGTATTGTTTGAGTGTGTGTGTGTAGGTTACCTGTGAGTCTGAAGAAGTAGAGGAAGAAAATGATCTGAGGCAATTATTTCAGCAATGATATTTTCCACAGCTTTATCAGATGGGGCGTGGCTTCAGAGAACTACTAGACTGTCAGAACCATAGACAGAAGAAGGAATCTGAGACGAAGGCACTTGACGTGACTTGAGACATGTTTTTTAAGTTTCCGTTTTACCATTTCCTGTGTCATGTAATTATTGTTTGTAAATAATGTGATAACTTTATAGACTTTATAGATTCCTTTAACTGTTTGTTCACGTCCAAATGTAGCAGTTCTTATTTTGTTAGAAAGCTCCTGAATAGGAAAATAAAAATATAATGCATATAAGAGTAAAAAAAGAACACTAAAGGTAAGTGTAGATAAAATATTTCGAAAAATAAAATTTTATGAAAAAAGGTAATGGATGGGCCTAAAAGGGGAAACCATGTGGTCAATGAAAATAATATATGGTAATTCACTGAATGGATTTTCACAAGAAATGTAAACATATAAAAAAGAAAAGTTTAGTTTTATGTTATTTCTTGCAGAAACAACATTTTACAGTCAAGTAAACATTTAGTTAATTATGATTGACTGCACCATTTCCACTTTAATCCCTTTACAAAAGCTCTTTACTCATACTTAGCATCCATGCCATACCACTTCCAATTATCCCATGACAACCAATGAGCAGCAGAGTAACTTTGACCTTTTGACAAGCACAAACAACAGAGCCTGTGGAGGAGGACGAAGGGAGGGAGAGAGACGAGTTATTGAATCTTTGAGCCACTAGGTGGAAACAAAGAGACACAAGACAGCAGTGAAGTGTTCATCTGTGACATCACAAAAAGTGACAGGTGTCATAGTGAACCGTGGTGACTGATTAGATTAATGAGGTTCATCATCAGTCTGTAACTAATGCTGTGTGGTGAATATTTCATACGATTTGTAAATATTACAGGTTGCAGTTTTAAAACGAGACACGAGTTTCTCATTGGCTGTGTGTGGAGGTGAACCCAACTAGATGAGGCTGGGATTGCTTCAGCTCCTGCACCACTTCAGACTCCTTCCTCTCCAGTGAGGTGTTGTTCCATGTACTAGGTTAGCACTCAGTACTAGTGCACCAAAACACTAGGTCAGATCCACATTGCAAAATGTAGAAATCAGGGATGGGTACCGAATTCAGTACTTTTATTTTTACCAACCAAAGAACAGAATATTGATTCACGTTAAGTCAAACAGTTCCACATTTCGGTACCTGAACGCTGTTGTGAACATTTCCTTTAACTTGTGAGAGAGAAAATCATAAGTCCAGCAAAGAAGGGTTTCACTTAAGTACTTTATTTGATCTTGCAACAGGTGGACTGTCATACACACAAAAGTCTGTAGGAGAGTGCACACTGAGATTTGGTTACATCAGGTTATATAGGCACAAGAGCGAGAAGGATCCATGTGCTCCTCCTTGGAGGCGGCATCATACATTGTCCAATTACATTATTGCATTCTTGCAGAATAAGTTTGCATAGTTTGCACTAAGCGCTTTTGGCATATCTTGGGTTGGCAGGAAGCTTGTGGTTGTCTGTAACCGAGGGTCTGTTGTGGTTTTTTCACACCTCAGCGAGTTGACATCTCTTTGACATCTCTGTGTTTTGAATATGGAGACAACTGCTTGCTTAAGCGTAATCATCACAAAATAACAGGAGCCCAGTCGGACACCTGTATGCTGCCTCATGCACAGCAGACAAGTGCAACTTGCACTTTCTTCAAGGTTCACCTAAGGTTCATGAACATAGAAATTTCCATTTCACTTCCCCCCTTTGTTCATTTAATTAACACTAAATACCAGAGAGACAAACATTCAGTGTATCAGACATATCACCCTGTTTGAAGTTTAAGATATATCATCATATGAATGTCTTGGAAGGCATGCGTTGTTTTTTCATTGTGAAAGCACAACTAAACAGTGCTAAGCAGGTCACTAAAGTTGGGAAGAGGGGAAACAACTCAAATCACAACTCACATCGCTGGTGCTGTCTTCATAGTCAGTTGGGTCTGGATACAGATCTGCTGGTCTGAAATGGTTAGTTATAGCATCAAGAATGTCAATCAAGGCTGTTATATAGGGTCAGGAGCCAAAACACAGCACAAATCTGAGGACAGGTTCAAAGCTTTGCACATTCCTCCTTCAGAAGCAAATAGGAAGTCTATGACCATCTCGTGTTTATTATGACTTGGCCGTGATTCTTCTGGGCATTTGTCAACGCACAAACAGCAGCCGAGTTGATACTCATATAGTCGAACAAGTCTGCAGTTATATTGTCAATGGGGTCGGCCAAAAAGGTAACACCATACCATGGAAAGAGACCTATTCCCCATTTCTCTCCCAAAGATACACGGTAATGATACTTATCTTTGGTGCTGAATGAAGCCATATTTCTTTTGTCACAGAATTGTCAGATGTAAGGTTTGCCAATGGGATAATGTGCATGGGTGTAGTGAGACGACCTAAATAACAGCATCCAGCAAACTTTGGGGGTAAAAAGGTGTAGTATTGATGGCCACAAATCCATGCGAACTTTTAAACATACCTAATCCAGGGGTTGACAACACTACCTTTAATTCTGTGCGGTTAGGTGTAGTCAAATTAACTGTCATGCAAGAGGCGGTAGGGTTTGATACAGGCTCACATGCCTCAGACTTGGTACAGTTTGAGGTTCCCAAATAGATGGCGTCAGATGGGAAATTACAATTGGGGCATTTAGATGGGTTTGAGCATTCCTGGTTCATGCCTCGGCACAGGCAGTATGGAGGGGTGCCTTTTGCATGTCTTATTTTTTCAGCCTTCCCTCGTAGGGCAGGATCAGTGGAATTGTCAGGGAAGTGCCATGTCAGTTTACATAATGTTTTGCAGACAGTGGAGTCAAAATATTTTGTGTCCAGGCCTTTCTTTGTGGTTTTTAGGCATGTTGTTTCATTCCAGGAATCATTTTCACCGTTTTTAACAATTTCTCGGGACAGATAGATGAGACATCTCATGAAGATCTCTGTGGCTGGTTCTACATCTACTGGCAACACATCTTCCTGTCTAAGCGGATGGGGGAAACATGCTAAACACGAAGTATTGGGTGGAGCAATGTTTCTGACAGTGGATAGGAGCCAGTGATACCATTTGTTACCTTGCCATTTCTCGGGCACGTGTAATGTTTCGGGCATATATCACCAATCTGCTGTACTACGTTTTCGAGTGTTGGACCTGTCCGCAGTTGTCGTGGTTAAGGCAGGATTAGGAGTCGTGGATCTAACATGGTTGTCGTGCTGGGATTTAAGAACTTGAATGAAGATTGGACCTACTATTATAACGGCAATGATAATTAGGAAGATTATTGTACCTCTTATGCCACATAAGCCAGGGTGGCGGAAAGGATGCCATGGTCTGGGTTGATTCATGTTGAGGACACCATGTGAGATGCAACAATATTAACCATGAAGTGTGTTAAGTATGGTTGTCAGTGTAATCAGACACAATACTACAAACATACACAGAACTGTGAAATACCAACTACATCACTGTCACGTGGCCAGTCTCTCTGAAGTCTGCACGTTTTCTTCTTGTTTCTTACTTCGTAGGTTGAGGGTGTCTTCCACTGCCAAGGCAGCCTGTGAGGTGTGTTTTCTGCTCGACGAATGTGTATGTGTATAATGTATATCAACGCGGAGCAACCTAAGCGGCGCTTGGCTCTCACTTAAGGTTGTGCTGGGTCAACGCTGCCTGACCTCGATTGTGTGCTCGAGTCAGTAGTTGTGGACACGTCTGGGTTGTTGGGTATCAGCGGCACTTTTCTGCAGTTGCTAGCATGGATCCAGGTCGCCCTCCCTGCCACCTTGACGGCGGTGTGTGTCACGAGCAGCACCTGGAAGGGGCCTAGCCACCTAGGAGCTCGCCAGGACTTTCTTCTGAGATCTTTTACCACCACCAGGTCTCCGGGTTTCAGCTGATGGAGAGGTCCTGTGGCTGGTTTGGGGAGAGCTGCTGCAACTGTATTTCTGATTCTAGAGAGATCAGAGGAGAGGTTAGCACAGTATCTCAACATTTTGTCCTCACAGAGGCTCGTGGATGGAAGAGGATGTCCTGGGGGTGCGATTCCCACTGGAGGAGGAGCTGCAAACAGAATTTCAAAAGGACTGAGACCTGTTCTCGTTCTTTTCCTCATCCTCATGTACATCAACGCCAAGGGAAGCGCCTGTGTCTAAGACAACCCTGTGTCCGTGTGACAGTGGTGGTCCTGTCACTATGCCTCCAATTGATCATGTGCCCTGGCTACTTGGCCAACGGGATGTCCCTTTGGGTGACTGGCAAGCGCGCATGACTCTTACCCAGGAGGTGTGGGTTCAGTCCCACCCTTCACAAGGTGAAGAGGGCCCGGGTGGGGATTGAACCCACACCTCCCAGGGTAAGAGTCATGCGCGCTTGCCAGTCACCCAAAGGGACATCCTGTTGGCCAAGTAGGCAGGGCACATGATCAATTGGAGGCATAGTGACAGGACCACCACTGTCACATCCGCACAGATTTTTGCCAATTTTTTTTTCAATGTGCCATTTTCTCTTTACACGGCACCTCCACTAGCTGGGTGGTATGCACAGTGATTTTTCAGATCTATCCCGAGATAGTTACTGAGCTGGCGAACTGCTTCGTTGACAAAATGGGACCCATTGTCACTCGACAACCGTCGTGGGATTCCCCATCGAGGAATGATCTCTGTGATCAGTGCTTTTGTTACTGAACTGGCATCTTGTTTGGATGTGGGGAATGCTTCCACCCATTTTGACCACATGTCTACCATTACCAAGGCATACTTATTTCCCCCTGATGGACTGAGTTCAATGAAATCCATCATCAAATGGTCAAAGGGACCATGTGGTTGGGGGTGTGCAGCTGGCGCAGAAGTCTTAATGGCTCGTCCAGTGTTATGCTGTGCACAAATTACACACTTTTGACAACATTTTTCAGCACATGGTGCAAACCCCTTTGTAAACCAATATGTTTTCATCATGTCCATCATTCCCCCCTTTGAAACATGGTCAACCCCGTGTGTAAATTTACAAAAATGAGAGAAGAAATGTCGTGGGAGGCAAACTGGTCCCAATCATCCATCATGAAGGACCAGACCCACCCAGCGGCAGGGGCGCTGACTAGCATGTCCGATGATTGGCTTAGAGGAATTGAAAAAAAATATATGGTTGGTGTTGTGTTTTTAGACTTCTCAGCAGCTTTCAATATAATAGATCATCATTTACTATTAAAAAACTTTCCTGCTATGGCTTTTAACGATCTGCACTTACGTTGGGTTTACAGCTATCTATCAAATAGGGCACAAACAGTGTTCCTTAATGGAAGCTATTCAGAAACCAGAAACACAACATGTGGAGTACCCCAAGGGAGCTGCCTTGGTCCTTTTCTTTTCACTATTTTTAGAAATGATTAACCATGTGTTAGATAAAGCTAACATAGTAATGTATGCAGATGATTCAACCATATTTACATCAGCGCTAACTAATAATGAATTAGAAATCATTATTATTATAATGATATCACTGTAAAACAAGTAGCCTACATGAGACCAAACTTCTGGGAATAACAGTTGACAATAAATTATAATGGAAAAAACACATCAATAACATGATTGCAAAAATGGGTAGAGGCATATCAATCATGAGAATACATGCAACTTTTATGACATTTTGAAAACAGCAATTAAATCATCAATATTATCACATCTCGACTATTACACAGCAGTTTGGTTGAATGCTGCTGGATACATGTTAAGCAAACTACAACGTATACAAAACAGAGCTGCTCGCACAATACTCAAATGTGATTACAGGACAAATATTATCTCAATGCACAAGAAGCTCAACTGGTTATTAGTCAAAGACAGACGGCTATACTCATTGATTATAGTTATAAAAAAGATATCTACACTAAAATCACCAGCTAAGTTGTTTAAAAGCTTGGCCTTTACTGCAGAAAATCATAAATACATCACCAGGCATGCAAGCAGGAAACTTTACATTACCAAGGGCAAGATCAAACGCCATTAAACGCACTGTTCTATACAGAGGCATGAGAAAGTGGAATGCATTACCGATACATATTAAACTCACCACTGACTTAAACAAATTCAAAATATTAATAAAACAGTACCTTTCAAAGTAAGAATTATCATATGGTTACATGGATGTGTGTATGCATGTATATGTATATTTATGGGTATATGAGATATAATAGATATTAGGGCTGGGTAAAAATATCGATTCAGCAATGCATTGCAATTCTTTTCTCTGCAATTCAATATCGATTCAGCAATCTTCTGAATCGATTCAAGCCCCTGGCCAGTGGGGGCGCTGCGAGCAACACCCTCGTGTGATTCGCGCTGTACGGACGGGGGCCGCACTAGACCAAACCATAACAATATGGGAGTGAGTAGCAGCAGCAGCGTTAAGCCAGCACCTTCAAACCTGAAAGCAGATGTGGGGATTAATTTTGTATTTATAGGCGCCGATTCCGTGGGTGCTCCGGTGCTCAAGCACCCACTGACCAGTAGAAAAAGACGGCCACCGCACACTGATAAGACTCTGCTGATATACTTTATTAATGAACAACGCGTTTCGCTTTCAGCGTCGTCAGGTTGAGCCACCAGATGCGCATTTCTCCGTGCCGCGAAAAAGCTAAAGTCAGACCGACAACTGCCCCCTTGTGTTAAGCACACGTTGTTATTGATATTGTAGCGTCAGACCCGACAACAAGTCAACAACATAACACAAACTTATCTGACAGCTGCTCTCACTTCTTCCTCTGCTCCTCCTCACTCACTCACCTACACACAGACAGGACTCTGTCTTCCTCACACTCACCCCAGCCCCTCAGTTTCTCATCCCACCTGCCCGTACCATACACATTGACAGTCAGTCAGAAATCACAGAACTTAAACATCATAACAAGAACATTACTGCGGGGTCGCTACAATATTTTCAGTTGTGCAGTAGGCTATTATTAATAATATTGTTTTGTATTGTTTTATTACTCAAAATGTTATGAGTTATTTTCCAAGAGGAAAGTAACACATAGCCTAATTTAAATTTAGCTGCACTGTAGTTCAGTGTTAAAGCAGTGTCATATTTTGTTATGCTATGAGTTATACTATGGCTGTTCATAAGGCATGAAACTAAACAAATAATTATTAAGAAAAAAAAAATCTGGTACTCTTATTTGTGTATTTCTGCTTGATACTGAATCGATATCGAAGCATTTCAATCAATATCGAATCGAATCGATATCGAATCGAATCGTGACCTAATGAATCGAAATCGAATCGAATCGTGAGATTCTCAACAATACCCAGCCCTAATAGATATAAGATATGGTATATTAGATATAATGTATATATAATATAATATAATATATAGAGAGTATGTCACAGGTTATGTATGAATATAGGGATGTGTGTATATGTAAAGGTATGCAGATGTGCATATGAATGATATTGTAGTGTGGTATATGAAGATATGATCTATAACAGGTGTATAAATAGTATGTATGGTTGTAGTATGTGTATGTAGGTGTGTATGTTGTGTATATAGAGGTATGTATGTATGTACATAAATATATATATAGAGAGATAAATATTGTGAATAGGAATGATATGATAGTATAGAATATGAAGATATGGATCTATAATATAAATAGTATGTATGGTTGTAGTAGTAAAAGGTGCTGATATGAGATCAAGAATTGAGGAAGCTAAAACCTCACCTTGTTTTTCTTTGTGTTTTGTTTTTATAATGTTTATGTACTGATGTTTTTGTTTCTTTTGGTTTTTTGCTTTTATTATGTTTCTGTAATTATGTCGGACCCCAGGAACAATAGCTGTGGTTTTGCCGCAGCAAATGGTGTGTGTGTGTGCGTGTGTGCGTGCGTGTGTGTGTGTAGGTTACCTGTGAGTCTGAAGAAGCAGAGGAAGAAAATGATCTGAGGCAATTATTTCAGCAGTGATATTTTCCACAGCTTTATTAGATGGGGGCGTGGCTTCAGAGAACTACTCAGACTGTTGCAACAGAAAAACAAGCAGGAAATGTGGTGTTTTCATCTAGGGCTGTGGGAGAGGGGGTGAGTCTGAGATGAGGGCACTTGACGTGACTAGAGAAGTTTCAGTTTTACCATTTCCTGTGCCATGAAATTATTGTTTGTAAATAATGTGATGACTTTATAGGCTTTATAGATTCCTTTAACTGTTTGTTCACGTCCAAATGTAGCAGTTATTCTTTTGTTACAAAGCTCCTGAATAGCAAAATAAAAATATAATGCACATAAGAGTAAAAAAAAAGAACACTAAAGGTAAGTGTAGATAAAATATTTCGAAAAATAAAATTTTATGAAAAATGGATGGGCCTAAAAGGGGAAACCATGTGGTCAATGACAATAATATAATTCACTAAATGGATTTTCACAAGAAATGTAAACATATAAAAAAGAAAAAAGAAGTTTAACAACATTTTACAGTCAAGTAAACATTTAGTTAATGATATTAATATGATTGACTGCACCATTTCCACTTTAATCCCTTTACAAAAGCTCTTTATTCATACTTAACATCCATGCCTATACCACTTCCAATTATCCCATGACAACCAATGAGCAGCAGAGTAACTTTGACCTTTTAACGAGCACAAACAACAGGAGCCTGTGGAGGAAGACGAAGGGAGGGAGAGAGACGAGTTATTGAGTCTTTGAGCCACTAGGTGGAAACAAAGAGACACAAGACAGCAGTGAAGTGTTCATCTGTGACATCACAAAAAGTGGCAGGTGTCATAGTGAACCGTGCAGGTGACTGATTAGATTAATGAGGTTCATCATCAGTCTGTAACTAATGCTGCGTGGTGAATATTTCATACGATTTGTAAATATTACAGGTTGCAGTTTTAAAACAGAGTGACACGAGTTTCTCATTGGCCCTGATTTCATTGTTTTTACTTTCTACATGAAGCACAAAGTGTAAATAGTCTGTCAAACACTAACATTCGAACATATCTATTTGTTTATCCAGCTAAAATACATAAAGACATATTTTCTTGTCAATATCATTAACACATCTTGCTCAAAGGCAGTCACAAACGCCCCGCCCTCAGTCCTTTATACCTTTACCTGTTAATAAAAGTGTAAGTGAGTTCAATCATTAGAGACCAAAAACAGGCAACAACAAATTTATTTATAAACTTGTTTATTTGTGCTGTAAAGTAGGACATTTTAAAATGGGAATATGTGGGGACCAACTCAACACTGGATTCACACTCTAGTGGTCAAACCAGAAAATGAACAGTACTGAAACTGTCTGCTCATACTCTGAATCACAGACTTACAGAAGAAACTTTTCAGCATAAAGCATATCCTGGACCATGACCACTCAGATCCATTTACTTGAGACAGCACTGCCAATGATTTGTGCCCAGTAAGGATTGTAGAAGGCCAGAAAAATGGTCACAGTCACCAGGATGAGGAACAGGACGATGAGGGCCATGTTGATATTGCGGGCGGTTGTGCCGTAGCCATGGGCACTGCGATAGTCTCCCAACATCTTACTGTCTCTGGCCTGGAGGGAGATGGGATAGAGATGGATTCAGTGGAGGGTGAGGGTGAGGTGAAGGTTTTAGCCTGCGTTTTAAAGAGTCGCTCACCTTGAAGGAGTAGATGACCGCAGCGAGGCCGAGGCAACAGGGGGGGAAGATCAAGAAGCTGAGCAGGGACCAGATGATGTGGTCTCTTGGCGGGCGCTCCCTGGACATGTTGACGGTGGTGTAGGGAACCATTGGAGGTCCTGGGGGCTGTGTGGGGAGGGCTTCATCCTCCTCCTTCAGTGGAAAAGCCTCTGTGTAACTTGGAGGAGGATCCATTGGCTCAGCTGGATAGAGAGGCGGAGTCAGTTAGTGATGTCACTGTTGAACTATATGGTTTCTGAAGGGCTGCACGACCTGATGAAGTGGCCTCATTGAACGTTCAGTCTACTAATGGCCCTTTTGGGAGCGTACTGTATGTTCCCCAGGTCCTATGTTCCCCGTTTTTACCAAAAAGGGTCCTATGTTACCCGGTAGGCTACTGTTCAAGGTTCAAGGTTCAAGGTTTTTATTTGTGTCCCCGTAGGGCAATTATTGTTGCAACAAGTAAAAAGAACACAGATACAAGACACACAATTAAAAGGGGGGGGGGGGGGGGGGGGGGTACAGTGTGTTGAAACAACAACAGTGGCACGACTAAAAAAGCCCATAAATGACCGGAAAAGTGCAATCAGTGCGTATCCTCCATATCTGCATCATTATCAACATCACAAGAAACAAGAAACAGAGAACAGAGCCACAGAATATCAGTCAAACAGTCAGGTACGACTCCTACCCTGTACAGAATTCAAAAGGGAGATGGCTGTAGGGATCAAGGAGTGCTTGTACCTATTACTTTTTATACGAGGAAGTCTGAATCGGGAGCCAGAAGGCAAAAGGTGGAATTCAGAGTGTAAGGGATGGGAGCTATCAGAAAGAATGGCATTAGCCTTCCTAAATATCTGCCTAGATCTGTAAGTGTACACTGTTGGACTCCCAAAATCTTGCTGCTTGTTTTTATCCCTGCTGTTTTACTGGTTGTAATTGGCCAGAATTTTAAACCTAATAATAGTAAAACTGTAGAGTTTTTTTTTTTTTAAATCACCCCCCTCAGAGTGTGTGCGGGGGTAGACCAAAAAACGTAATGGTACCAGGCTTTGATCATGTTTACTGAGGACGTAAAGTCGGCTATTTTAACATGGGGGTCTATGGAGAGTTGTTCCCTTCTGGTACCAGCCCCCAGCGACAGCCGAGGGAATTGCAGTTTTTGAACGCGGAAGTGAGCTTCAATTCTCAGACCGACAACTGCCCCCTTGTGTTCGAGACTCAAAAATTTCCTATGGCTCGTTTCTAGACCCACCTACGGAGCAAATATATTTGCTGCCGCTAGGGTGCGTCTAGATTTCTAGGCTATTAATTACACTCACATAGTGCGAAATATTAAATATCAATGTAACGCTTTTGTCTTGAGCCAGATGACAGAGAGTTCTCCCTCTCTTGGGATGGCGATTGCAGCTAACTGCTTGCAGACTGTGATTTCTTGAACAGGAGAGTTTTTTGTATCTGATTCGTTTGATGATCCAATTTTAATAAATAGTTAACTAGCACGTCGTTTTTTGTCCTCTCTTGGAATAAACAAACATAGTTTTCCTGTTTTTTCAACCTGACAGACTCCACTTCTCACACATGGTCCAATCATTCAGGGTTTGTGAATTGCTCTTCGTCTGGCTCATCCCCTAGAACCAATTTGCCCTGGGAAACCCTACCAGGGGCCAATGCTCCGATGTTGGTTCACATTAAGACCCTGCAGTATCAGTGACTGCTGAGATCAAATTTGAGCTTAGCTGTTCAACTTTTATATGTTTACGATGTTATTCTGTTACTGTACAGTCTTTTCCCTTTCCCCTCATTTATTTAGACAAGGCTATGCTCACCTTATGCACAGGTGAAAGAAACATGGTTCAGTCCGAAACCTGAGCAGGTAAGATTTCATGCATGATAAGATAGTGTAGTTCCTGCCACCGTGACACGTTGACACATGGTGTGAAAACTGTTTACTTCCCCCATCTACACAGCAGCTACGTGTCTTTCCTGCTCTACGTTATAGTTGAACACAAACATTATTATATGACTCCAGTCTCCAACAACAGTTACTTACAGGAAACCAAACCAACACCAACCGAAAACCACAGAAGAATAAGAACAGACTCCTGCCTGTTTTGGCTGATTGATAAAAGTCAGGAGGAGTTTTTTTTTCTAATGGCAACAACATTTAGAGTGATGTATTTTGTAGTTTCATGTATTTTTAACGCATAAATACAGAAAGAGCTGCTTCTTGTTTTCAGTTATCTCCTCTGTAGCTCATCAGCTGTACATTATCTTATGTAATAACAAACATTTTGATTGAGATTGAAAATGTCGTCCCAGTGATGGAGAAACACACTCACTCATATTGCTGTTTTTTTCATCCTTCATAATCCATTTCATACAATAATTGCAGCTCAAAGTGCTTCACAATAAAAAATTAAAAAAAACATGACAAGAAAAGAAAAAAGCCCTAGCGTAGGCTACTTTCACTTCTGCTTAGTTGAGTTACTGGTTATACAAGAGGAGCAGAGAAAGAAACCAAACAGGAATATGGAGCATATTTATGCCCCCATCTAGGTTTATCAGACCAAATCTCTCTCCAAACTGGTCCCAATCCTCCATCATGAAGGACCAGATCCATGAACAGTGTGTATTGTTTGAGTGTGTGTGTGTGTGGTTACCTGTGAGTCTGAAGAAGCAGAGGAAGAGAATGATCTGAGGCAATTCTTTCAAATTATTATCTTGCCCTATACTTTCACTTCTACTCTGTTGAGTTACTGGTTACACAATAAGGGCAGAGAAAGTAATCAAACAGTAATTTATATGGAGCATTTGGGTTTCTCAGACCAAATCTCTCTCCAAACTGGTCCCAATCCTCCATCATGAAGGACCAGACCCACCCTGACCCAGACCCCCCTCCTCATAGCCAGAGAATGAGATGCACGAGAGCCAACGTCCAAACCTCTTTCCATTGACAAACTCACTGACTCATTAACTGAACCGTCCTAAAACACAAAACCCAGAGGCTGAACAGTGCACATGTGTGTATTGTTTGAGTGTGTGTAGGTTACCTGTGAGTCCGAAGAAGCAGAGGAAGAAAATTATCTGATCGACAATTATTTCAGCAGTGAAATTTTCCACAACTTTATCAGATGGGGGTGTGGTTTCAGAGAACTACTAGACTGTCATACAGAAGAACTGGCAAAGCAGGAAATGTAGTTTTCCAGCTAAGGGCTAAAAATGTAATGCACATAAGAGTAAAAAAAAAAAAGAAGACTAAAGGTAAGTGTAGTTAAAATATTTTTGAAAAATACAATTTCATGAAAATAATACTACACCCCTTGCCAAGATAATGGATGGGCCTAAAAGGGGAGGTGACGCTGGCCAATCAAATTAACATAATTCACTAAATGGATTTTCCCAACAAATGTAAACATAGAAGAATATGTTCTAAGAAATCAACACAGGATGGTAGAGCTAAGATTGTTCTATGACACACTGCATACTGCATTTGAACACATTTAATATTTTTTTAATGAATTTTTAATAGGCTACTTGTCATAGCCTAATGTAAATATGATCATTATAACTCAAGTCCTAGGTGCTCAAAATCAACACAGTATGGTAGAGCTAAGCTTGCTCTATTACACACCTCTTTTTATTGCATTTGAACACATTAATAGTTTTTATGATTTTTTAATAGGCTACCTGTCATAATGTAAATATGAGCATTATAGCCCAATAACCTAGGTCATGTGATTGAGAATCAGTGTAGGACAGTAGATAAAAGCTTGCTCTATGACACACACCTCTTTTAATTAATTGCATTTGAACACATTTCATTTTTTTAAATTAATTTTTAATACCTGTCATAATGTAAACATGAGCATTACAGCTCAATAACAATAGGCTACACAATATTGGCTCAAAATCAACACAGGATGGTAGAGCTAAGCTTGCTCTATGGCACACACCTCTTTTTTATTGCATTTGAACACATCTAATGTATTTTTTTTAATGAATTTTTAATGCCTTTCATAATGAAAACTAAATATTAGCATTATAGCTCAATAACTGCCAGGTCATGTTATCTATTGGCTCAAAGTCAACACTGGACAGTAGATTTGGGCTTGCTGTATGATGCTTTCCTGCTTTATTGCATTTTTACTTGCCTTTATCTTATGAATGTTTAATAGTAAGAGTAGTTCTCACATTTTACAAAATAAAATAACACAGACGTTTTATTTAATTATTTATTTATTTTTTCCAATTAATTTTTATTCACACATTAGAGAATGTTTACAACAACAAAACAGGGCATTTCTTAACCCCCCCCCCCCCAAAAAAAAATCATACACAGGCCACAGCCAAAACAAAAGAAAAAAAAACTGTTAAGTATATAAACAAACAAAAATGAATCAATTAAAAAAGAAACAACAAACAGGTAATAATAATAGTAATAGTAAAATAAATAAATAAATAAATAAACCACATTAGATGAGTAGATTATTTCATCGTTTTGGTTGGATCACCTCATTCCCTCATTCTTTGTATGCAAGAGCGATGAAGTCGCCCCATACCTCATTAAAGGCTTTTGGGGTTTTCTTCAGGTTATACTTTTTTTTTCTGGTGGAACATATGATGCAAGCTCATTTAACCGACGTTTTATTTTGAAAACCGGAAGTTCCCGCACGCTCTTGTAAATTAGCGCTGGCTTTCCCACTTTTTCTGTGCGTTTGCCATAAAGTCTGTAAGGGCACACCTAAATGTTGGAGCTGCTGGCTTGTATCTTTGGCTTGACTACGTGAAAACGAAAGACGGCTGGCGTGACCGCAGTAGTATTATTTACTGTATGCATCATGTCCTAGTGGTAGCTAAGCGTGTAGCTCCTGCTGCTGCTCCCATCTCTTTGCACAGCTGATTCTCATCTTGGACAATCAACACCACAACCTGCTGCTGCAGTATTTAAGGCAGGTTCATATCGCTGATTTTAATATTTTTTTATTTTCATTCTTCATTTAGGTAGGGGGATCATGTGGAGAAGGTGCAGCATTTTCTAACTTACAAAGCCAATTAATTGCTAGCTCCAGAAAATTGTTAGCTTACTTTTCCAGTAAAAGAAAAGTAAGGTTGTTGTCGTTTTTCCAGTTTTTCAGCCTTTTAAACCCTCCAATCACCCGTGGTAGCCTATAAAAAAATATAAAGGAAATTAATTATTAGCTACACCAATTCAAAAGACGACCCATTTCGTCCTCATATTAAATATAATAGAGACAGCTTTAAACTGTAGGTCCCACTAATGTTGGCGAAACACTATAGACTTCTACTGTGTTTTTATCTGTTAGCTAGTATAATAATAATAAAGTCAGTTTAATTTCCAAAATCACTGATATGACACACGGGGGAAAAAATAAAAAATAAAAGCCAAGGGAGAATCTAACAGTAATGGTCGTCAAGACAACAGCTGCCATGACGTCACCCGTTTCCACATTGGACCGTAGTAATGCAGGTAGACAGACACTAGATGGCAGCAACTGACAGGGTCATTTACTGTCATTATCATTAGTGCATCTACAAAAGATAAATTAATCAGTAGCCTAATTATTATCTATAAATAATACAAACATGAAACAATAAGCTATGAAAGAAAAAATGGTCACATACTATTTTCATTCAACACTAATTATGAGCTAAAGATGAGAAAAAAAATGTCACATCCTTATACTCAGGGTGTGCTCTCTCACTTGTGTCAAGGGTGAAGGAGGAAGTTCTAGAGAGAGGAAATGTATTTTTGACAAATGATAATGTGGTGGTGGTTGATGAGCATGCATGTTGTTGCTGTTTGTCCCCCCAGTCTCCAGTTATACTTAATATGACTCTGACTGCACAGGCCAAGTGGTGATGTTGACCACACAGAAGCGAGATTTTTGGTTTGTACATATTTGTTTAGTTGGATCCTCTTGACATACTGTATTGTAACAGTGGTTATGCTTTCTGCATGCTCATCCTCATTATAATATTCATAAAAGGATGCACAACAGCCAACAATCCACCACAAAACCTATAAAATACATGTGATAGCTCTAAAATACAGTCTATATGAAAAAGGAACTATTGAATCTACGAAGTTACAATAAAAGAGTCAGTCAATTTACATCAATTTTGAGGGGTAAGTTCTTGAGATAGGGAAAAGTGTGCTGCACAACATGATAGGTAACCAACCAGCTGTAACCCCAACCCTTACTTCAAAGAGGTGAAAGCGGTGAAGTAGTAGTACAGGATGACGATATCGGAAGATAAATGTTTTTTGTGGTCTCCTCTGAGGCTATGGGGTTGAAAATGAAAATATTAAACTGATCAATGATGATTATGAATGACGATTTACATTTTGTGCATGTGAATGTACTTTTACTGTATTCGGAAATCTTTCATACAGAAAATTGACATCACTTCCCTATCTGTAGTGAGTGTTCAGTTTGGAAACAAACATTTGTCATGGTTAGAGGGTGATTCAGCTTTTTTTTTACAGTTAGCACTTCACTTTTGCACGGACTTATATGGGTATCACATCAAAAAGTTACACCACACAGACGTTGATGAAACAAAAGCAGGGTTTTCTTGGTTCTCTTAGGGGCTGCCCCACTTAAACATTCTTACACCTCGTGCTATTACACAATACAAATATATTTAGGCCACACTTCTCAGAATTTGATGAGAAACAATAGCAGTCACAGGTTATTTTGAGTGGTGAGCAGCTCTACCTCGAATCTTTCTGTCGTGTAGCTATAAAGCTGTTCTTTGTGAACCAGTCCTGAATCAAATAAAGCAATCTAACATAAAGAATGAAAATGAATTTAACACGCGAGGAAAAATTGAATGATATTTGGCTTGTTTGCAGCATTGCATCACAGTGGAGATCTGTGTTAAAGCATATGACCAACCCAAAGTGGGCTGGTCCCTTCACTAACTCAATATCTCCTCAGGCATGTTAGAGCTGAGGCCTCTGTTAGCTTCCTCACTTCTGAGAGACACGCAGAGAACCACACCATCCTCTAAAACCTGCAAATATGGAATTAACTAACAAGACTATATAAACTAGACATCATCAACAAGTACGTGAGTAATCTTAAAAATCTAAATCTTAGTATGTGGGGACAGTTTTAGTAGCTGAAGCATTGTACCGTACTGATTTGAACATGTTTAACTGTATCAGTGCAGAATAAAAAAGAGACAGTCTTAGTTTCTTGCTGCCAAAATTTTACTAGTGCAGCTATGTTTCACTTTTCGGGAAAAGATTTTACATAACAATAGTTTCATTGTTGTCAAAACAGAAAGTATGGTGACTTTTTCTGTGAATACAGTACGGTCTTCCTGCCAGCCTGTGCAAAAGCAAAATACCACATGTGAAATGATTCTTCTATCTACACTCTTGTATCTCTTATTTTGTTACTCTGTGGCCTGACAAAGCAGCCTTTTTCTACAGCGGTTTGACCTCGGTATTTGTTTAATTGCACATCATACGCCCGGAGTCTTGCCAAATTTCCTGATAATGAGCTCTTTACTTTTTTCATTAACACCCGAGAGAGACTGTCTGCCGGTTTATTACAAACCAGTTTTGTAAGAACCGCGAAACAACTGAAGAAATCTAGTGAAATTCCTCCTTCTCCTTTTTTTGGCCATGCATGTTGACATAGTTACAACAATTTGTTCCTAATCTGTTGTGTAAGGTCAAGGTGTTTCTAAACATTCACTGCTTTCCATCAAACTAGATTAGTGGAGGAGCACAAGACTTCAAAAGAGACACTTAAGAAAAGCACTGCACTCCTGGACAAATGCACAGCATGGGAGAGACAGTCACCTATTGTTCTATAAATAATCCAATTAAACTTTAATTTAAAGTTGAAAGCAAGGAGTGCTGTAGTTTGCATCTAAAAATGTATTATGTACACTAGTGTAATAAAGTTCAGTCACTGAGCTCTATTGAGTCTTTTAATAACTTGTTCCCAAAATACCGTGCACACAGGGCAGCATTATTGTCTGGCGAGAATGCAGAGGGTGAATGATTTTTCTCTCACACCAGGTCATACATTCTCCATTTCCAGGTGAAGAGAGAGCTGTGCAGGATGAACGAGGCAACGGACGAGGCACCGGCGGCGGCGGCGGAGACGATGTCCCCCCAGGAGAAGGCGATGTCTCGATGGAGCGTGGGCTCCGGCTCGGGGCTGCACTACGGCTCCTTTGCAAACAGTCTTGCATCGCTTACACCGTTGACAGTGGAGAAACCAGCCATATCCCCGAGACGCGCCCATTTAGCCGTAGCTGTGCTGTGCTATGTTAACCTGCTCAATTACATGGAACGGTACACAATAGCAGGTTGGATGATGATGATCTTCTCTCTACACATGACAACAGCAGCTGTCAACAAACACTCTACTGCTGCTGAATTGGTGATAATAACGCATTATGTTTTTTTATTGTCATTTAGGTGTTCTCTCCAATATTCAGAGATTCTTTAACATACGAGACAGTACAGCTGGACTTCTACAAACAGGTATAATGATCTGTGACACACACACACATACTATTGCTCTTTAAGTTTTTGAAATCAGATCATTTCACCTTGCATTACTGCAAGTTAGATTATGCAACATGTGCTGCAAGTCAATTACAAAGCACTGTTGATTTTTGCAAGAGGTGTGTGGCATATTGTGGTTCTTTGCCTTGATACCTCTGCTTCCACTGACGATGTTCTTGTTGATGAAGCCAACTTATCCCATGATAAAGAAGATATTAACTTTTTTTACATGCACTTACAGTCTTCATCTGCAGCTTCTTGCTGTTGGCCCCTCTCTTCGGTTACCTTGGGGACCGTTACAACAGGAAGTACATCATGATTGGTGGTTTGAGTGTGTGGCTGGTGACTGCAGCGGGAAGCTCGCTTGTGACCGAGTCGGTAAGTGAGAAGTAAATGTAAAGTTCATGTACACTAAAAAGCAAATAACAAGATTGCAAAATGTTGCTTCCTTCCTTTTTTTAAATTTATTTATTTATATTTCACTTCTTTATTTAACAATGTCGCCATGCCTTTGCTCATCAAGCAGAAATGAATGAGCTGCATGTTAGTGCATTGAGTACAGTATACTTTTCCCCAGGACTACAAACATGCAAATACGGTGTCAATAGATGCTTAAAACAAATATTATGTGAGTCAAGAAAATAAATGACAAACATTGTTGTAAATTTGCTTTGTCTAAGGTCCATGATGTACACAAGGCACATTCATGAAGGTCAACAGAAAAATGCTACTTAATTCAAGTTTCTTATGTAACAGTCTTTTCCACAACAATGAAAGTGAGGTTGTTTAGAAAAGTCAAGCAGATGCATAAAGACAATAAAATAAAGAAACAAACAATAAAACATAGATAAATAAGGTTACAGTAAAAACATATTAACAGTAAATGAGACATTCACACGTCCTGGCTTTCCACCTGTTGCACATCTCCCCCTTATTTTTGTATGTAAGTGTACTGCTGTTCCTTGTGTTAGTTGTGACCATGGTGAAATGCCTCTGTGGTGCTGTCTTGCTCTCTTCAGTACTTCTGGCTTCTGCTGCTGTTGAGGTCCTTGGTTGGGATCGGAGAGGCCAGCTACTCCACCATCGCCCCCACCATCATCAGTGACCTGTTTACCGGTGGTGAACGGAGCATCATGATCTGTGTCTTCTACATCTTTATTCCTGTCGGAAGGTTAGACTCTAACTCAATCCAGGCCGTGCACACGCGTGTAATGTATGTGTGGCTTAAAGGGATAGTTCAACATTTTGGCAAACTGGGCCATTGCCATAATCCCTATAGTCATAGGAGTAGGTTTGTTACCTTTAATTAATTTAACGGCGGAGCAGAGCCATGAGCTGCTCAGAGCTACGCCAATGGGATTTCTTGGTTTCCCTCATCAAACTCATCAAATATACAATCCAACAACTCCAAAACACTCTGGTGGACAAGTTGTGACCTGCACATTCACCACGCTATGAGATAATAACAGAACGTTACGAGACACAGCCGTTTTAGAGGTAAATTCATGCAAAACCGCCGATGCACATTGCCTTACCTCTAAAACAACTCTCTCATAACGTTCTGTTATTATCTCATAGCGTGGTGAATGTGCAGGTCACAACTTGTCCCCGAGAGCGTTTTGGATTCGCTGGATTGTGTATTTGATGAGTTTGAGGAGGGAAACCAAGAAATCCCATTAGCCTCCGTAGCGTAGCTCTGAGCAGCTCGCGGCTCTGCTCCGCCATTCTAAAAATAGCTTGCACCGACAATGAAAGGTATTAAACCTACTGCTATGACTATGGGGATTATGGCAATGGGCCAATTTGCCAAAATGTTGAACTATCCCTTTAAGTTGCTGCAATGTGTGGCAGACTGATATGAGATTTGAAGGGTACCTGAGCAGCGATGCATTTACAAACAATGCTGGTGTAAAAGCTACACTGAAAAAACGCTTGGGGACTTTCCAGGTTCAGTGGAGCACATGCTGTGTACACTCGTAGGGTGGTATGAAGAGATAACAGAGAGCCATAACAAGAAAACACATGTCTCCTTCTGCAAGATCATTTTGACAATGTGCTGAAATACACAGAAGCTATATGAAATGACAAGACAGTAAAAAAAAAAGGTTGTTTTTCCTAGCAAATTAATTACTGAATAAATCCTGTAAGTCCTGTAACATCAAGACGCAAAGTTGTTCGTTTTTCCACAGGAGAATTTCATCTTATAGTTATTCTTGTTTGTCATTGTTATCATTCCAATGGTTTCTTTTTCATTATCTTTTCAGTGGGCTTGGATACATCGTAGGAGCAGGGTTAGCTAACCTCACAGGAGACTGGCGCTGGGCTCTGAGGGTGAGAACACATTTCTTGTTTATTGTACTTTATATCAACGTTAATTAGTAGAAACAGAGCGGGTGTCTTAACATGTGTCTGTGTTATCAGATTACTCCCCTCTTGGGCCTAGTGGGACTTGTCTTGTTGGTTTTCTTATGCCCTAACCCAGCCAGAGGCGCTGCAGAAACCCACGGACAGGGAGTTACTGAGCAGACCTCGTACAAGGAGGACGTCAAGTATCTTCTGAAAAAGTAGGATATGGAAATAATACTGGATTCATATGGTAAATACTGATTGAGAAAAGAAATAGTAACAGCATTAAAAGCATCTTTTTTAACATAAACTGAATAATAAACTTGTTGGTGCTATCTGGTGGATGTACTATGTAATAGCTTCACCTTTTCAACATGTGTTTGTCCTGGTACCATGTTTTTTGTTAAATATTCTGCACTGCAAAAACTCAAATATCTTACCAAGAATATGTGTCTTATTTCTAGTCAAAATGTAATTTCTAGTCAAAACAAATCTCATTAAAATAAGACTCATCACATTTAAAAGTAGCTTGTTTTTTGACACTTTTTACTCCTTTCAAGCATATTTTCACTTGAAATAAGTAGAAAAATCTGATAGTGGAGCAAGTTTTTCTTCCTTATTACAAGCACAAAAAACCTGCTTTCACTGGCAGATTTTTCTACTTATTTTAAGTGAAAATTAGTTTGAAACAAGTGAAAATTATCTAAAAACAAGTTCATTTTTAGGTGATGAGTCTTATTTAAAGTGGGAAGAGATTAGTTTTGACTAGAAATGAGACATTTTGACAAGAAATAAGACAAATATTCTTGGAAAGATTTTGAGTTTTTGCAGTGTGTATACCAATACAGTATATTGATTCTAAATAATACTGCTCCACTTTGCATTAATCACCCCAAAACAACCAGAGCATGTTTTTTTGATTAAAGTGTTTGATGTTTTTCTTTCCCTATAGCAAAAGCTACGTGTGGTCCTCGTTTGGAGTGACAGCTATGGCCTTCCTCACTGGAGCCCTGGCCTTCTGGATGCCTACGTTTCTGTCCAGAGCTCAGGTCACGCAGGGCATACGACCCGCTTGTACCAAAGAGCCTTGTGACCCCACAGACAGGTGCAGCATGCGTGACCTTCGATCTGCATCATCAATCATTTACCCAACTTCTGTAACGAGTTGTAACGATGCTATCTGCCTCTGCTCACTGTGCAGTTACATCTTCGGTGCCGTGACGGTGGTGACGGGCATTCTGGGAGCAAGTCTCGGCACTGGTTTATCCAGATGGTTTAGGAACAGGGTGTCAAATGCGGACCCACTCATCTGTGCAGTAGGCATGCTGGGATCAGCCCCTGCCCTCTTCATCACCATATTTGTGGCATCAGAAAGTATTCCTGCCACTTACGTAAGAGACATAAGTTTACTTTCAATTTTTTTTTTTAATGCGAAATATACTGTATAAATTCTGTAAATACACCCCAGAGGATACATAACAAACCTGTTAACAAATGTCCTAATCGACGTAAAACACATTATGAATTGATCCCAGGGCCTTTCTAAGTAATATGTTATGTGGGTGTGACATAGTTCCTATTATGCAATTATGGAAGTAAGACAGAAACTTAATATGACCAAGCCGGAACCGTGATGAAGAAACACACAGCTTTTGACTTTTGCGTTTGTTCCACTGGTGTTAAAAGTCCATGTGAGGTCAACATGAACCACTCGGACTAAACACTGAGCTCAAAGTCAGTGTTAAAGGGATAGTTCAACATTTTGGCAAATTGGCCCATTGCCTTAATCCCTAGAGTTTTAGCAGTAGGTTCGTTAGCTTTAATTTTCCGTGCAAGCTATTTTTAGAACGGCGGAGCAGAGACGCGAGCTGCTCAGAGCTACGCTACAGAGGCTCATGGGATTTCTTGGTTTCCCTCATCAAACTCATCGAATACACAATCAAACAACTCTCTGAGCCGCTCATGGCTCTGCTCCGCCGTTCTAAAAATAGCTTGCACCAACAATTAAAGTTAATGAACCTACTCCTAAAACCATAGGGATTATGGCAATGGGCCAATTTGACAAAATGTTGAACTAATCCTTTAAGTTTTTCAAAAGGGATTTTCCTCAAATGCACTAAACTTGATTTTGAATGCTGTCATGATACAGATGAATTCTTATGTACTTGACATTTTATGTGACACTTTAGTCTGGATGTGTCTCTCAGTAAAGGGCAAAAAAAAAAAAAAAAGTTTAAAACTGGTAAATAATTTATCACTTGCATGCTGAATGTGCTGTCTCATTTCAGGTCTTCATTTTCATAGGTGAATTATTGCTGTCACTGAACTGGGCTGTCCTTGCTGATATATTGCTGGTGAGTTTAAATGGTCTATTTAGGAATAAAAAGTGTATATATATATAAAACTGTAAAATTGAAGCTGACAGGTTGTTCTCCCACTTTGTATCTCAGTATGTTGTCGTACCAACCAGAAGGGCCACAGCTGAAGCTCTCCAGATTACAGTCTGTCATCTCCTGGGTGATGCTGGGAGTCCTTACCTCATAGGGACGGTGAGAATTATTTACAATTTCCCCCATTCAATTTCCTTTTAACTGTGCTGATTCATCAATGGTACTCCTGTGAGCAGTTTTTGTATGTGTGTTATTGAGCATAAATCCTGTTTTCACCAGTAGATCTCTGATGCTATACGCAAAACTAAAGATATGACCCATGCCTGGAGCTTCAACAGTCTGAAGTACAGCCTCATTATCTGCCCATGTGTGGGAATCCTGGGCGGACTGTTTTTCCTCATGACTTCCCTCTACATTACCGAAGACAGGAAGGCAGCACAGCAATTTATTGCAGGCATTGGAAATGGTTTGTATTCTCCTCCCTTAAACACACAACAACACCAAAACAAAATTTTACTTTTATATACAGTCAGTCGCCGCTGAAAGAAGTTGTGCGCTCGCAGCAGGACAGATAATCATTTGGATAATCAGTAAAGTTAATAATTTCACTTAATATGGCCATGAATAAATTAATTTCACCTGTTATGTGTTGCCCAAACGCAAATCTTGAATAGGTCTACGCTGTTTTCACATTTAAAAAAGTGTTTGTTGTCTTTGTACAGAGACAACGTGAGATTTGCTTGCAGTGAAATATATGAAAACAACATAAAACACAATTTAAAATGACAGTTGTTGTTGTTATTTAGTTTAAATGGATAAAGCTTCATATTTAAAAGTAGCGCAATGTTCAGCTGTCAGGAATTAAAAGCTGCCTCCTCTCTTGTCATATTTGCAGCAACACTGTTGCTTATGAAGAGGCTTTTTTGTATCGCTCATACTCTCTCCATTAAAACAACCTTACTAATTTAAAGTAACTTGCCCAACACTGATGGTGATACAGTAAAACCATGGCTCAAAGAGAGAGGGGGCCTCTGTAAATCCTGCAGTTCTTCTGAGCTTTGGCCACACACAAATACCAACAAACTGTGAGAAGGTCTAACAGGCTGTCTCTCTCTGTAGAGGATTTTTGTATGGATGACTCACAAGCACATGATTAAGTTCTTTCCATTGTGTTTGTCTGTGAAGGTCAGTGTTAAACGGTGTTCCTGAATAACAGCCCTCTGTTCAACTCACTTTACTACAAGATAGCACTCCTCCTAATGCAGTTAAGACCCAAATTCCCCTTATCTGTATCCATGTCCAAATAAAACACTGGCAGTCCAGTTTTTTGGCAGCTCAGAGGTAGAGATGGGTTAAAGCTGATAAAGACAACACTGTCTTCCTGACCTCATTCTGTCTATTATGTTGGACTGGTAAATGCATGTGGCAGCAACACCAACACAGCACCACAGTTGGCATCAGCTTTAAACATGCTCTCACATACACATCTCTGATTCTACACCTACTGTATGTGTGTGTCGTAGTGTTTCCTAAAGTTCTTACTTTTAATGTAACTGTAATAGTTTTACCATCTCAGTGACCTTTCCATTTGATTCCCGGTGTCAAAATTATCAGAAAAAGTGTGTTCATTCGTCTTTGTATCATGTCTGGTTTAGGAGTTATGAAAATTGGCGTAGATTATTGGTGTTTGAAATTCTAAGAAGTCTAAATTGGTTGCTCCCACACATTTAGCTTTGTCACTCATTCCATGAAATCCTTACAAGTTGTACCTCATTGGAAAGGTGACTAATCAGGCTAAAAGACAGCACCAACCGGAATTATTAAAAGGGAGAAATTATGGATTGAAAAAAATTTACAAACTTTTTTTGAGTACCGTATTTTATACTAAAATACTACTCGAGAGTTAATTTTTCTCTGATAAAGAATGGTTTTACCATCTCAGTGACCTTTCAATTTGATTCCTGGTGTCAAAATTATCAGAAAAAGTGTGTTCATTTGTCTTTGTATGATGTCTGGTTTAGGAGTTGTGAAAATTGCCGTTTTTGCCATTCGTGCGGACATAAATTCAAAATGGACACCAAAAAACCCCCATGGGACATTAGTTGACAACATGCAAAAATCTTAAGCAGACACCTTAAGGGTCCTTAAAAAACATGTTTCAAAAATGTTTGTGGACATTGGGACCTCTCCTTCCTACTAATGACATGAGTGTTTCCTACTGAAATCTAAAACATGTTTTGTTTTTGTTCGTTTCTGTGTGTGTTTGTTAGCAGAGGGTGCTCCAGCTCCACCGCAGCCAAATCCTGCAGCTGAGCCCTCAATGGAACTGAGCAACAGTGCTAAGTAAAACCAGACAAAAGGAACTGCACAGTTGATCTATCAATATTGGAAGTGGTGTGGAGAAGATGATGCTGATCAAAAAGCATCAACTCAGTGTTATTTATGTAGCACGAAATCACAAATTTGTTTCAGCGCTGTATATTCTGTGCCTCTATAGTCACCCCTCATCCCAAATCAGGGGAAATAAAGCAAAAAGAAAAGTGTAGGCACTGGCATTTTTATAGTATTTAAAACATAATAAAGTCCAACCTAATTTTCTCACAACAAATCAGTGTTGTGCCAAAATGGAAGCAGCTCACTGCCTGTCCTCTGAACATCGTTACAGTATTACCTCACAGTCAGGGCCACTGTGCTGTATACTTGAAGAGTAAATGCTTGTATTTTCTGAATGGAAATGTTGTTTTTAACTTATCAATAAATTTAGCTTGACAGGCTTTGTTAACCGTGTATCCAGATGTCTTTCATGTTGATTCACAGGCAACACCAGAGCCTCTCTAAAATGAAACAAGAAATGAGCTGATGCATGACAAAAATAATGGTTATTATACAGGTGCATTAGCCCATTAAAGCCTAAAACATCCAGTTCAAGAAATCCTTTGGCATCAGCCTTAAAGCCTGGCCTCGAGAGAGCTGCAATGCTGACGCCAGAATTTCAGAATGACTCCTCTCAAGCTCGTATGACTGTCATCCACCTGTTTTTCTTCTCTAAACGACCTGTATTTTGCTGACACCTATCAGTGCTCAGTCATATTAAGGCCAGTTCGGGCTGCGGTTTCTCTGCCTCAGTTTAAGTTCATGAACCCTGGGCAGAATATGCTGAATTTGCCCAAATATCCACATTGAGGATCATCAGATTAACCTCTCCGTCTATGAATGTTCCAGCCAGCGTGCATGCAGCTGCTGCCTCCTAATGAGGAGCAGAGGGGGCCCGAGGCTGGACCACCACATATGCACATCATGGATGGAGGAACTCCTCTTTGTATTCGTAACTGGAAATCCAGCTTATAACTCTGTGCTCACTTCTCATCTCAGCGATTGTTACAATGGAAGTGTCTCAATATGTTTTCCTCAATGTAAGGAGTGTTTTTTTCTTAAACAAAGAAGTCTGTTCTTTCTATTTCCCGTGTCCACAAGATGGCGCAGCTGCATCACTATGGTAAATGGAGGCTCGGTGACAAGACTGTAACAGGAGCACAGTATGCAGACTACAGCTGGCAGTACTGTATTTCCCTTTTGCTCGAGAGTGACCCCCCAAATATCTTTTCACAGATATTAGATCCTCCTCATAAAAGTGACACAGCTGCCTCTTACAGTTGTCTGTCTGTCTGATGCATCCTAAATGTTGTGTCTGCCGTGACACTTTGCTCTCCATTTGAGTGTGTTTTTACTCCTGATATTGGCTGCTGAACCCTAAACCGTGAGTGTCAGTCTGTGTGACCCCTGCCGAGTTCATGGAACACGATAGGTGGTAACATTCGTCATCTTAAGCTCGGCTGCTCTTGTCAAAGACGATCACCAGACCAGGCAAACAGGACATACTCACATACCTCTCTGTATGACAGCGGCTTGTCAATCCACGTCTAAACTGTTCAGACAGCTGTTGCAGAAGTGTCTAGCATCCCCTGGCAAATCCTAACAGCTGCATGTCAATGCATGTCGCCATTGTTTTGTGTTGGGGTAAAACCACACAGGGAGGTCAAGGGTCATTGCTCTTGTCACTCTCAGGTACAAGGTCATGTGATAATTGGGCTGCACTGTCATCATATCATTGATTGGTTTCAGTTCCTGCTGCACAGACCGAAGGCCGACGGCATCTTGTACCAGAACTGAGTTTGTTTGCCATTTTATGACATTTCTGGAGAAACATTTTCCCATAAGAGCTGAAGCTGTTGACTGGACTTGACATTGACGGACGGATGAAAGCTGCAGGTCAAGGACGCCGAGCCATTGTGAAGGGTTTCTCGTGGAATTCACTGGCACTTTCTTTTGTTTTTCACCATCTTAGCCCCATGTACTGTAGTAATTTACCAGAAGTTATGTGATTAGTCAGTATGCTGAGGGAATAGACTGGGCAGCGGTGCATGTATGTGGAATAACAAGCCAGCACACACGCACACTGAAAGGTATGTGAAAAACATTTTAGAGGTAACAGTTCAACCTGCAATTAAAAACACAATAGGTATTGTGCAGCATGTTTCTGAGCACTTTATCTGCATACCTCTCCGTTTCCCCTGTCGACCCTGGCTGCACAGGAAACTGTCACAATGGCTAATAAATTGTCCAGGCCGATCAATGAGGCAGCCAGGGGGGGAGAGCGGATACAGTCAGTGTTTACTCAGGGATGGCGAACATTTTTAGTCATGAAAACAGGCATGTTTTTGGGACATAGGCACTTGAAATAACACGCAACATGGGAGCAGTCCATAATCAGAGCGCTGTCCTGATATCAACAATAGCCAGAAATTGGTTCATGTGCACCATACGTATTTACTGTAAGAGAAGGTTTGTGGTATGGTGGATGAGCTGCAGAAAAACGATAAGAGAAGTCAGACTCAGAGCACATTTGTGGGTGTGATGTTGCTCTCGGTCCTTATCAGCTGTAAACTGCTGCGGTGACATGACATCATGCAGAGGAAGAGCCTCCTCCACCCATGGCCCCTTATTGGGAACATTACATCATATGGGACCTTCCTGTCTTCACACCTCAGCTAATAAGGACAAATTTATGTCACTGTTTCGTGTAGTGTCAGGGGAAAAAAAAAAAAAGAAGAGCAGCTGAACGAAGCCAAAGGACTATTGTTTTCATCTCGAGAGTATTATAGAGTCACTTGTATGAAATGCGCAGCTCTTTGTGCATTTCAGTATTGGATTAAACACTGAATGAAACGTGTTGATTGGACTGTTGGGTGGGCGGGGGTGATAATTCACACAGGCATGCACAGATGCACAAGATTTTATAAATTGCCGGCATTAATTAACACTGTGGTTTGGTGACTGTAAATGAAACAAAGCCACTTGCTGTCAAAGATTCAAATGTCACCAGAAGAAAAACACAGCACAGTGTTATTTCCAGCTTGCTATGAAAATGTGTGTGTGATATTTTAAGGGAATATATCAACAAAGTGGATGATTCTTCCTGTTTGTGTATGATTATGTTTTTAATAGGCTGTAAAGCAAACCAATCCTGCTTTTTCTTGCTGTCATGGGCTGTGACTTTGTCTGGAGCAGGGAACGCAAATGTGGACTGCAACGGAAATGCAGCCAAATCCGAGGTTTGCCCTATAATGGCATATGCACATTCTGGTCCTATGTATTTAGCATTCCTGTTTCGGAGGCTTGCTGGCCACTGGGCTGGAGAGAACTGATTCACAGACACAGCTATGGCAATGGGGTAATTACAAAGAACCATGCAGCCTATAAATATGAGCCGCAGCACCAGGCAGATCTGCAAGTTATAGTCTCGGCCACATAGTAGCTCAAATTTCTCCAATTAGGCAGAGCTTGATGTGAGTTTTTCAGCTGCATGAAACAAAATGCAGTTTAAGGGGAATTACTCGAACAAAAACCATCAACATGATGACATTGAGGCCGACGGTGGAGTCAGAGCTGGTTTTTACCTCCCAGACAGATCAACTACTGAGACTGATGACCCAGGACCAAGTCGTCCAGCTTGGATGGAGCTGTTGAATAAATAATTAAATGAGCAGATAGAAGACGCCATCTCTGCCACTGAACACTATATTTAGTTGCTGCACTATCTCTCTCTGCCTCCTGCTGCTTCTTTGTACAGCGTATAGCCCCCCCAAGATAATACGACCATGGAGCGGAGACATCCGTCCAGATCTATTCAAATCCTCAGCTGCTTCTCCACTCCACCAGACAGTCTGTTGCTTGAGTTTGACTGTGCACTGCAGGAGAGGGGTGGGGGGGGGGTGGAAGTGAGGTATTAGCTCTAGCAAGCTACTGTCAGGCACAGACAGTCCAGAGGTCAAGAGGTCACAGCGGATGAGAAAAGGTCAGAATGGCAGAGCCCACACCTCGACATCCACCAGAGCCGAGACGTCTCCGGCTCCAAAAACAAATGTATGTAAAGAGAGCGGATGTAGGGTGGTCCGGAGGAGTCCAGACGGTCAGTGAAGGCAGCATGCTCTCACTGCTGAAAGTCCCAGTTACTTGCAAACATGTTAATGATAACAGCCATTGTCTTAAAAGAATAGTTCACCCAAAATTCAAACTGCACTCATTATCTACTCACCCTCATGTCGACTAAGGGCTGGGAGAAGTTTCAGAGTTATCTGTGCCTTCTCTGAGTTACAGGGGGTCTCGGCGTAGCAGTGCATGTCCATGTAACGGTTGCAAATGGATACCACTTTTCTTCGTAACAAAAAGACACACCAAAAAACATCCAAATACCTCCATGCTGCTCGTATGTAATGTCCGTCTTGTATTGAAGCCCCGAAATGCGAAATTGTTCCAAAAAAAATTAAATAAGTCTATATTTCAAGCTTGTTTGTAGCGGAAGCTCCTCTTCCTGGTCCGTCCAAATCTCGTGCGATTTGCATTAGACTTATTTAATTTTTTTCTGAACAATTTCGCATTTCGGGCTTCAATAGACAGACATTACATACGAGCAGCATGGAGGTATTTGGATGTTTTTTGGTGTGTCTTTTTGTTAAGAAGAAAAGTGGTATCCATTTGCAACTATCATATGGACATGCAGTGCTGCACGGAGCCCCGCTGTAACTCAGAGAAGGCACAGATAACTCTGAAACTTCTCCCAGCCCTTAGTCGACATGAGGGTGAGTAGATAATGAGTGCAATTTGAATTTTGAGTGAACTATCCCTTTAACAAGGACTCTTGTTGGGGCAGCACATGCAAATATTTAGGCAATTTGACATGACAGTATCAGTCAAATAAAAGTGAAGCCATGTCAATAGTATCGGTTACACTTGTTACAAATGAATGGACACTCTTCTGTACTTACTGGCCTGTGTGGAATGAATCCAGTTAGATGCTTCATTGCCTGATCTGAGCCAACCAGTTCTACCAGTTGTATGAATTGATGACATGGATCAAACAGAAATGAACTAGAACATTTCTCTTCCAAGAATACAATCGAGTTTAGTTTGATGAACTGAAATGGAGGCCAGAGAAGTGACTCAGTGAAACAGCCATAGATCTCAAGGAATCTATTGTTGGACTTGCTCTTTTGACTTGTCCAGTTTCAGCCTCTATACCTGATGAAAGAAACCAGAAATGTCACCATCTACTAGAATACGAACGTGACATATATTGGACTTGTCAAACTTGACCAGACAGCACAAAATGGTTGTTTTTTCTTGACAAACACGAGGAGGATCTTGAACATATACAGTACATAGTGTTCTCAAGGAAACTGGGACACCTGGTTCTCGGTTGAGGAAAAGGAAACGTGTCTATTTAACTGTATGTAAACTTGGCTGGTCGAAGAAACAATGGGAGAAAAACACAGATTGTAGTGTAATTACTGAGTTGGACAAATTCCTTGATTACTTTAATTGCTTGTGCTTTGTTTTTCTTTTTTCATATAGTTGACAGAGGGAAATTAAAAGATATAGAATAAGAATTGATGTCTACATAAATTAAAAATCTTCCTCATACATTTTAAATAATAAAATGCACTCCACACTCCACAGCTTGTGGAAGAATTATAAGAGTGTAGGAGATGAACCATGTGATGGATTATTGTGTTTATTCAGAAAATTATACAATAATGACAAGCAGTAATTCAACTGAACAGTTTATTTTATCACTGTTAACTTTCTGCCAGAAAAACCAAGAGGAACATGCTGTGCACACTGAGGATTCGTGTGAACTTCGTCAGCCAAAAGAGGTGGAGACATGTGTACCCGAGCTACAGCTGATAGACACACGTGTCAGTGGGGCATTTAAACTTTACTGGCAGACACATGTTAGGACGCACGACGCGTCAGCATTATCATCCTGTGGGCTCCTGGCTCGTAGCGATTAGCAGGTTATCTCCCATCCTGCACTGGAGGCTTGGCCCTGAGCGGAGAGAGAGAGACAGGAAGGAAAAGCTGGGGCAGTGACTCAGTGGCTCCGGGCCACATGGTAGAATAATGCCAGAGATAGATAGGTCCATGCAGGTCCACCGAGCCACTCTGCTGCAAGATGGAAAAACACACAGGATCCCACAGACATGAGCAGCATATCAAGCACATCCCAAAAGAAAGAGGGAGGGGAAGAGAGGGGAGGTGGGGGCTCCAGAGAGGGAGACAGGAACAACTGTTGACTGCATGGGGCTTCCTCCGTCAGCCTCAACATCAGACCACTGGCTGGTTTGGCCCTCTTCTCTTTTCTTGCATCCTCCTTTCCTGGATGTCAGTGTGTGTGTGCAGCATTACATTACAAAAGCAATTCTTGTCAGTATCACTTGATCATTTTCTGCAGAGCCTGCCAGGCTGCATGCCGCTGTTTTTGCATCATACTTTCCAAATTCAAACAGAGCGGATTTTCAGACATCAAAGTTGTTGGGCAGTATAAGTGGATAATTGGTCCGAAAGTATCTCTGCAAAACAAATGCATCGGCACTCGGCAGGCTTTTTAGGTTTTTCCGAGCAGAGCTTTCTCATTCCAGCAGCCCTGAATAAAACAATACAGGTCAACTCAGTGCAAGTGAATGCATTCAGACCTCAACTCTGATACCCTTGTCGTCAATGCCAAACGCCGGCACAGCAGAGCCAAGCAGGCGTCCAGCCTTCTCGCCAACTGATGCCAGGATTCATCCTCCCTCGTCCTCTACATATCCACCCTCCCTCCCCCCATCCAGACATTGTTTAGACATTCACTTGTCTAAATAAAGAGAAACATCTTGTTCCATCTCTGTATGCTTCATAATCATATGTCAGTGATGTAGAATAAAGCTTCAGCAGCAACTTCAGCACAGTTCATCATATAAAGAGCTTATATATTGGCCGGTGTCGCCTTTGGCTTTCAGCAAAATCAGACTAAACTTGTCAGGACTGCCCTCTCTGCATGCCCACCTGTCACACACGCTGAACTCTCCACTCACGTTAAATCAACATCTCAGCTTGTCCTCTCACCTTTCTTTAAAAAAAAAGAAAGAAAAAAGACAAAAAAATCCCATTAGTAAATCTGGTTCAAACAAATAAAATCCCATTTACACTCCACTTTCTGTGGCATACAGTCAATCATAGCACACAATTAGCTGGAGATATTTCAGCTCCTTTCTGACAGAGCACAGATGGCACAGAGAGCATTCAGAAACAGGCCATGTAACTCCTCTAGGATCTCCGTCATCTCTGCCATCATCACCATTATCATTATCATGTCAGCGGCTCATTTCTTGAGACGTAATTGCATTGACAATAGGCTTAACATTTTTTAAATACCAAGACAAGATGTGCAGTGGTTCAGGACATCATCAGCTTCTTCCGCAGCTTTTGTTGTAAAGGTCATGGTAAATATTGATAATAATGGGAGTCAAATTAAAAATTAGGAAAGCAAAAAAAGACTGCAGTCATTTCAGGATTTCACTGTGGATGTCCTGCTGTAGACTATGTGGTGAAGTTGGGAGATGGTACTGTGTAGTTGCTGAAACTGTCCGGACGCTGCCAGTTTGCTTTGTGTTCATCTTTTCTTAACCGAACCGGATGATTTTTTTTTTCTCGGTTTATTCTGTAACCACTTGGAAAACCACAGACAAACACGTCCAACAGTAGGATTCCTCCAGTTTTATTCCCCGTTGACCACTGTGCCCTGGACAGCTCAGTAGTGCCATGAGGATCTATTGCAGTAAAAAAAAGGAAGAAAAAAAAGTTTAAAAGCAAACATGACTTATAAATAGTCAAAAAATGGTCAAATTAGGGGCTCGTAGACAACAGGTTTACTCTGTTACTCTTTTTTTTTTTAATAATTTAGGACAAACTTCAGCCAGAACTGGGTCAGAGTGAAAAATCTGTGGTTTACTGGATCTGCTATTCTGGCTAGTGAAAAATAACTACTGTTGTCTTTGGTGTAAACATCTTCCAGATGTGTAGCCTACAATGCAGGAAACCTGGCAGATGAGCAAAAAGAGAGAGACTGATATGAAGCTCGGGTTCACACAGGTGGTTGACATTTGCCCTGAGAACCAACTCTACATCTAACAGATAAAAGTAGAAAACCACTCTAAAATTACGTCTTTCTCAACGTGAAGTCAGTGTTTGCTGAGGACTCCAAGTCATCGCAGGAATTTCCCAGCAGCTATCAGTCGACACGCTGAGCACATCTCCTCCACGGATGCTGCAAACCACAGAAGGTTGGATATTATAGCCTACCTCTCAGTTATTATGTTGTTAAAAAACTAAAATTAGGGGATTTCCTTCATTTTCACCACAGAAAATAATAAAATAACAACATGCAATTATACACTACATGCTATATGAACACATTGCATAAATATAAAAGGATCCCTCTCATGTGTCACAGTCATTTTGTTGCAGCAGGGTTTGATTTTTCAGACTGGTTGTTTTCTAAATCATCTGGTATGTCTGATGATATGTGATGATATTTGATTATAAAATAACAAGCTCACTGGAAGTTTTGGATTCATCAAAAATAACTGCACTGAAACTCTTGGCACATTTGGCAAGTGACCACTGCCTCTAAAAAAAGAAAAGAAAGAAAATAGGAATTATTGTTTTGTAATTATTTGTTATGTGTCTCCTTTGACTTTTAATTGCACTCTGCTCCACATAAGCTTCTGCAGTGTAGCTGTTTTTTAATGATGCAATATCAAGTTACATTTAATATTAAATGAAAAAGCCCCTAGCCCCAAGCATGGAGTCTTTGATTAGAAAAGCAATGACAGTCAGTGCGACAGTGTGTGGGGATCTATATTAAATCAATAAAACTTGGCATTTTGTATTTATAGGGAGGGAAGGGGACATATAAACCTACTAATAATTCCAGCCATGTATTTAGGACCCTTTGCTAAAAATAAAAGCGGACTAGAGGCGATTGAGCTTCCTCCCATCTCTAAATGTGTCTAAGCAACACACTTTAGTGACCTACTTCTATCAGCCTATGGTAATACAGTAGTAATAATAGTAATATTTTTCCAGTCAGCAGCCATTGCTCCCTGATTAATATGACGGATGAGAATAAATAAAACAAAAATAAACGCATGCACAAAATAATAAAGTCACACCCACCCACCTAAACACTGCCAGCTCCTAAAACACAGGTTCCACTACTTGCAATTGGCCTCGCACTGAATATAGATCAGGTGCGCCCCATCATTCGCTGCTGCTCTTCGGAGGGAGGAGGAGTTTTACTGCAGGTCACACCCCCTCCGCTGTAAGCACTTGGTCCTCAGAGGAGAAAAAAAAGAAAAAAAAAACTAAGGAGCGCTCAGCTCGTCCGTCAGCTCACACTGGTAGAGAAATATGTTCCCGACAAGAGCGGCTCCTGCGCTTCAACACTTGAGACAGCAGTTTCACCGCGACTAATTTACACCGAAATCACAGAGCGCCGCTGAGCCAGTCTTTGCTGCTCCTTGTTCAACTGTTTTCCTCTCAGCTTTTTTATTATCTCTCTATCTATCTCTTTTCTTTCTCTCTTCTTTCTGTGTTTTTGCGCTGGATCTTTCGTGCCAGAAAATGTGCGTGGAGAGCGATGGATGCGAGATTGAAGGCTGCAGCAGTTCGGATGAGGTGCGCACGCTGTCGGGCAGCATGAGTCCGGTAGGACTGAAATCCAACCCGGATCTCCACCCGTGCAAACCCGGGCAGAAATTCCGAGCCGCGCTGCTCAGATGCCGCTCACCGGCTGCTGCCGCCGGTATCCTCAGTTTTGGAAACGTCCTGAATTACATGGATAGATACACTGTAGCCGGTAAGACAAGTCATTTCTCTCTTTCTTTCTTTCTGAGATAATATCTTCTGAATGTGTTTTATTTCATAAATCCGAGCAGAGGGAGAAAGAGAGAGTCGCGCAGCTTTCTTTCTCTTTATTTGCTGGAGTGATTTTTACTGTAGATGCACTAATTGCTGCTTGGAGCGGCTCACCTCAGCTGAAGGCGGGCGGAACAATGGACTTGCCCATGAAGGCGCAGTGGACAATCTGCTAAACCACAAGGCTGTTAGATGTGTGTGTGTGGGGTATTTTTTTCTTTACACGGTTGTAGACTGTGTGTGTGTGCTGTAATTCAATCAAACAGATAGACTATCACTACACACAATGCTGGACATGAATGGTTTTTACGCGTGGCCGGTGTGATTGCTGATTGATCAGTTAAAGGACGATCAACTGTCCATCAGTCACCCTTCATGACTGCATGCATGCTTTTACACTGTGTATGTGTGTGTGTATGTGTGACAGTGTGTGTGTGTCTGTGTGTGTGTTGTGTTACATGTGAGCTAATCAGTCCCACCAGTTTCAGCTATAGTACTGCAGAGAGAGAGAGAGGGAGATAGAGGGAGCGTATCATTGTGAGGGATCACTCATTAGATCCTCGCTGTTTCTGGGAGCGACTGAGTCCAACCTCCACTCGGCTGTGTGATGCTGGGATGAGGGCATGTGCTGTTAATCCTCCTCACTGTAGCTGAGAAGAACCAGAAAATGGTTTTATTTCTTTTAGTAAAAACTGAATACAGTGTGCAGGTGTGGTGTTGGTGTGTAAAAGGAGTTTGTATATGGATCTGACATGTTATATGATTGTGGCTGATATGAATAAGTATAGATGTTAAAGATAAAGATAAATTAGAATGATTTTTATGATTTGTAAAATTGAAACAAATGATTATTAAGATGAATTGTTAGTAGAAAAGTGTTTGGTGTTAATTTTACCACATGTTCCTGTGTGGGTATCAAGAGGGTAGAAATTTGATTTAATTTCAACTCTGATTATTATGGTAAAGGAGAAAAAAAATTGTATACACAAACTCTTAATGTACTGTGTATAAAATGGCATGAAAAGATTGATCAGATTGGACCATGTAGCCATTTTATCCTTATCTTACTTTCACCAGTAGTTGGTATCTGTGGATCGTGGGCTCATCATTGGAGATTGGTCTGCGGCACTGAATGGGTTAAAGATATTGCTGCAGCATGGAGAATGCAGGGAAGTGTGTTCATGCCAAGAGGCTCCTCTGTACAAAGACATGCTTTCCTGCTTAAAGTGTAAGTTTCTATTGATACACTCAATGAGTTATAGGGTACTTCCATGATAAAATCACACAATAGAAGTCTACTTGAAAATCTTTGTCGCCCATTATTATAATTATTAGACAGTAATATTTCTAAAAGTGATTTATCAGTCAAAAAAGAAAAAAAAGAGGGGTTTAATTTGCCTCTGTGGCCTCTGGCAGAAAGGAGTGGCCAATACAAACAGAAAAAAATGTGTAGAGTGAAGTAGCCACATGCCTGTGGCTCATCGTCCTGAAGGGTTCAGGTCCAGTCCGTCAACTTATAAGGAGTCAATGCCCCACAGGAAGGAAACTGGTGAACAATCATTACAGTTTACATCTAAGCTTTGGCCACTCAACATATAAGCCACACCAAGAATGTGTTGATGTACAGTACAGTGGTGGCAACTGGCATATCTAATCTCAGCATCATCAAGCACCACTCAGTCACAGCAGATAAAAGCCACATCCTCATCCTCAATCATGGCTGAGTCAGTCAGCCTCCCTCTAAACTAAAGCAGCGATTTGTAACTCCTGTCTGCGTAGCCTACACCTCCTCACGCTTTGATCAGAGGAAACCCCTCATTAAGGGGGCTTGGAGAAAGAAAAAAAACTCTATTCTCTCCACTGTCCTCTCCTTTCCATGATGATCCAGCCTCTGTACGTAATCTGCCCCGGCTCTTTACAATATCTCATGAACAGCAAGCAAGGGGAGAAAATCCTCGTCTGCAAAGCTGTTAACTTTGCTGGACGTTTGGTTGTGCGCCCGCTGTGCTGTGACAGGAGGAGAAAGTGGAAAGAGGGAGATGGTGGGGGGGTGCAGGGGTTGGGGTTGGGGCAAGAGGAGGAGGAGGAGGAGGAGGAGGAGGAGGAGGAGGAGGAGGAGGGGGCGTTTGTTGGTGCAGCAGCCCCGGCTAAAACCCTCGTGGGGAGAGAGAGACTAGCTGCATGCGCTCAGTGCATGTGGTGCAGAGGTGGGGGTGGATGAAGAGGTGGATGGGCGGGCGGGGGGCTTCTCTCCCTTTCCCTCCCCATTCTTTCTTGCCACCTGAACGCTACTGGACTCTCTTGCATTATGCATGGGGCAGCATGTGCGTGATACGCTCACGCAGAATAGGGGAACGGCGACCATGCGCATCCAACAAAACTAATACATACAGTAGCTATACGAGCTGATCTGCCGTTCTCCCTGCTGCCTCCATCTCCTCCTATCTCTCTCTTTAAGCCTTTCTCCTCTCCTCTTTCTCTCTCTCTCTCCTGCTGTGTGAGCTACATTGCAGCAGTAATTAGGTGGAAGCAGCAGCAGCATCTGTGTTGGTACTGTAGCACAGTAGTGGTGTGTGTATTCTGCTCCAGAGATGTATTCATTGTATTACTGCACTGTTGTTGTTGTTATATTAGTTAGTGTAAAAACACGACATGTGGCTTCAACGTTGGTGTTTCCTTTGCAATTTATGAGCTGATTAGTATAGGGGTGGGAAGTTTTTACTATCTCACGATTAGATTGATTCAGATTTTTGGGGCTACGATTCTATTCAAAATCGATTTTCGATTCAAAACGATTTGATTCATAATGATTTCTGCTTCAGTCTATCGGTGTGCAAACTAAGGATCCTCATGATCTACTCCAGTCCGCTTTGCAAGACAGAATGACTCAAGTGTCTTTTTCACATTTATTGAGTTTTAAACATTCATCCATGCTTAGATGGAATTGTTGAAACTGTTGCATAAAAGCAATATCACATATTGCTTAAGTAACACAATTAAAAGTGCCTCTTTATTTAAAAGAATAGTGCAGTTACTGTAAACATGCTGCCTTTTAAATTCTAAGGAAAGGGAAGCCGACAGCCAGCAGATTTGTTTCATTTTTTTATTTTAAATTCGATTTTGGGACATTTTATATCAATTCTGAATCATATTAAATGAGAATTGCGATTAATCGATTTTTTGGCACACCCCTACTGATTAGATAGTTTTACCTGGAATTAAAGATCAGTTTCTCTACTTTTCATTCCCTCTTTTTTTTGCTCCTATCCACGTGACTTCTTGCTTCTCATTCAAACCCTCTCCAGTAGCAGGTACCCAAACTCATAGATCTTACTGTCAATTAAACGAGAGTGAGCCCACGCCCACCCACACACATTAGAATAGACACTACCCCACCATTTCAAGAGGGGCTGAATGAGAGAGGGGCGTTGCGAGGGGAGGGGCAGGCTGCTGCAGTGGCGGTCGGTCGGTCAGTCAGTCAGAGAGGGAAGTGGACACAGAATGCATGCAGGCGTCTCTGAGCCTGAGCGATGCTGTTGCCCCCACCTCCCCTCCAACGTCAAAAGGTCTTTGTACCCATCAGCCATTACTGTAGTGTGTGCCGATCACTAAAGCATTGTCACAGAGACAGAGGGTGACCATTCCTGACACCGAGGCTATTCTGCTCCACTACAATGATGGGAAAATTGCACCCGGCAACGCAAAAGAAAGACTTGGATCTTTCTGTTAATCCCTCATGGCAGAGGTGAAGCCACACACACACACACACATGTATAAACACAACAAACAGCACATACAAAACTGCATTTTATGGTTTTTAAAAGTCGACTTGTCCAAGATGATGGTATTAGAAGAGCCACAAAAGAAGAGAGATCACAATGTCTCCTTTTATGGGGAGGTTGTTTTGTTTAGGGTTTGATTGATTTAGTGCCAATATGTTTTATACAAGACTTAATCCCACTGCTTTGTGAGGAGCCAAGGCTTCAAAACAAAATCATTATGTGAGATTGAAGCCGCTGTGTAGTTAGTTAGTTAGTATGGTATTGTAGTTAGTATGGCTCCATACCAGTCACTAACAAATAAACTCAACAGTGAAACAGTGAACCAACCAACCAAATGTAATGACACTTTAAACACAGAGTTGCTCTTCCGTCCGGGAATGAAACCTACTGTGATGTAATCAAGTTAAAACGTGAACTTTTTAACTTTTCCATCCCCCTTAATCTCCTCTTTCCACTCCTTTTAAAAATGCATTTTCAATATCTGTTTCACTGATGTCATGTGGTGGTGGTGTGTTGTGTGTTCGGCTCAGGATCATCAAAGGGTTACAGGCGGTTCAGGTTCAAATTTCAGCAGTTTCCATATTTCTTGTGTTGTGGAATTGGCGGGGACGGGCTTTTTTTCATCAGACACACTTACTGTATATGAGCCAAATCCTATAGTGTGAACAGGCAGAGAAAAGACCGCTACGATTAAGTTTCATTGGTGCTGAGGAGAAGGAGGGTGTGAATAGCAGCATTCAGCAGTGAACTGGACTTGAAGCTCAGCTGTTCAGGCACTGATGTAGAGCGCTGCTGAGTCCTGCAGAAGAGGAGAGTGTGCTTCTTTTTTGACTGTTTCGGATTCACACAAAGACATTGAAGGATTTGTCATTTACTGCTCATTGCATTTCAGTGCAGCAGCATGCAGGGAAATGAGATGAAGATCCAACCATACCAAGATTGGAGTGCAGGACGGTGCAGCAGCTGGATGAGTTACGATGCCCTGTCTGGGTGACTTGTGTCTGGCCTTTCTGAGGCAGCCGTTTCACCCACAGCCACTTATATTCCATTTGCTTTTCAGAGTGCATATAAGAGCTCTGAGATTTAGAGGGACCGCTGCATTTAATTTAATTTGAGGTGCGGCTTTTGAAACCTTAAATCCCGGTGTTGGTGCCTCAGAAGTCCCACAGCAGACAGACAGTCCAAGCTCCTCGACAGCTTATCATATAGTAGGGGGATTAAGTGTTTTTTTTTTTGCAGAGAATATGAGGATATGTGAGGCAGACACTCAGCACTTAAAGTTATTTGCTTCGTAAGTAAATAAACCCTGATCTGCGTTAGCTCCAGCCGCCACCCCCCTGTGTGTGTGCACCCAAAGTCACCTCCGCCAGCAGCAGAGGCACAGGTTGTGGGGTGCCGACTGCATGCAGCCTAATCTGTGCTGAGCAGAAGTGCCGGGGAGCTGCAGATTAAAGCTTCTTCAAGATGAGTTGTCTCAGTCAAGCTGTCATTCCAGGAATACCCCCCCCCCCCCAAAATAATAGAGTGTGAGACCCTTGCATGTGAACTTTTGGCATCTTGCTTATAGACACAGATGACTGTGCCGTAATAATCCTCTTAAGACAAGCTCTTTGTTACCCAGTCATAAAGATGTAGCGATCCATCCAGTCCGACAGGCTATGCAGATTAATTCTCGTTAGCTTTGTCCAGTTCCATTGTGGCCGCTCTTTATCACTGTCCACATAGACCTGAGGCATTCCTCCCTGTTAGTATTTCCCCTTAAAGCAGCCACAGGGTAAATCCTTCACTCATTTTTCTGTCCCCTACCCGTTTTCCCAGAAATGTGACATCTGACGGAGCTGTTTCTGGGTCAGAGGAATGTGCACTCTTATACTTTCAGTTCCACAGAGAAGTGAAGACCGCGTAGTAGGGGATGCTGCTGCTGCTGCTGCAGGGGAGATCAAATCAGAAATAAATCACAATTGCGAAAGTGGATAAGGGAATCACCGAGTGACCATTTAAGTGTACAGTGTCTCTAGTCTGTATGTAGCTGCTGTGTGGCCTAACATGAGGAATATGTCAGGGTTTGACACACAGGAAGTGTCTTCTCACGGCTAAACTGTAGGAAAGGTTGTGTGGGCCGTTGCTCGAGTCGCTTTGGGGTTTAGCTGTTGGTTGCCTCACCCTTCCTTGTTTTATAGCGTTCACATTAAAGGTCCCCGAACAACAGCAGAGGCATTAAAACGATGGAGAGGCCTCTAGTAATTTACTTTATAGGGTTGCTGCCTCTTTCTTCCCCGTGCTTTTTCCATCTGATGTCGAGCTGTTTTGAATTAGACAAATTGTTCTGTACAATAAGAATTGCGGCTCTTTGAAAGACAGAATCGTCACCGCAGCATGTTTTCCTTTTCTTTTCTTCTTTCTTTCTTTCTTTTTTTTTTTTTTTTACTACAATTCAGCATTTTACAAAAAAACACGCTTGATAGCAAAATATAATATTGACCCTATTCACCAGATGTTAATGTGAAGCCAGGCTTTTACAATTACACATATCCGTCCGAATGGACTTTTCCAGACAGGTTTCCCACAGATATCCCACTAATCTTTCTGTGTCTATATCCTAGCGTGCCATTCCTGCTGCTGTGAGAAAACAGTCTGTGTGTTCTTTAGGCTCTGATTTAGCCGACGTCTGTAATAGTAACCGATGGAATTAGACGGAGCTCCTTCCTCTGCCAGTTCAGACCCTTTCATGTGGCTACTCCAGATTTTTACCACGGAGTAGACACACTTCCCTCTCAGCAGCCTTCACCCTGTGACCCACCAGCTATGAACACACTCAGTACGTTTACATGACGCTTGAAAAAAGCCGAATTATTGCCTTAATCCGACTATAACTGGACAACTGAGTGCATGTAAACGCGTTAGTCCGACTTATATCCGAGTTCTCCAACACCCAGATAACGCTATTGGAATTCGACTTTCTCCGGCATGCACAGTATACGCCTTAATCGGAGTTTAACTAGACAACACGTGCGCATGGGATGGGGTGCACCTTTTCTGCACAATAAATAACCCACACATTACGTATGAGATGAACAAAGCTGTAACGATTAACCATCTCTCTGTTGTTCGAAAATGCCGGAAAAGGGGCCGTATTAACCCGCTGATACGACGCATATCGCCACCTGGTGTCGAGGAGGAGGACACGTTCCCGTCAGTTATTCGACTTTCTCTGTTGCATGTAAACTGGGACAAGGACAGAAGTCCGATTAGACGCCAAAATCGAATTTTGAGCATAGCCCGATTAAGCTGTGCATGTAAACGTACTGAGTGTTTCGTGGCTCTGCTGTTGGTCACTTTTTAGGTTGACTCTTTGACTCCCACTCTCCCTCCCTCCCTCCCTCCCACACACACAGCTGTTATTCTGGCATCAGCCCAACAACCTTGCATCCTATATCACTCATCGCAGCTATGAAGCCATTACATGTGTTGCATTCTGGAGAAGATATTTTTACTCTTGTCTACTGTATATAGACCAGTGGTTTTCAAACAGTGAGTGGGAGGGGCCGAGGAGCAGGAGCAGGGAGAGATGTCAGGCAAAGACACAGTGTGTGTGAGGTGAAAGGGACAGGTACATCCCGCCGTTATTTAGCTTGGCCCGTGGATTTGGCCCCACTCTGCAGCACAGTCAGTAGTTTAAGCTGCAGCCGCTCATGCAGGCAACTGAGGTACTTTAAAAAGTCCAATAGCTGTGATCTGTGTTGCTCTGTGGGTCATAACTCACATCTAAACACACAGAATATTCATGATATGGCTATTTTTAGATTCAGCATGTTTTATGCTTTGTCACATGCACATGAATATGAATGAATACACATCTATGAATCTTCTTAAAAAAATGTTATTGGTTCAAATTTGCCAAAATGCAAACAGAGATGTGGTGATGTAACCCACAGCCAACTCTCTGACTCCTAAGGCAACAGTGTGGCTCCTGTTTACAAAATGCACATGTCTACTGCCTGGGATTTAAAAAGATCAGGCTTTTCAATGCACTGTGCCCTTTTTTTTAAATTCAAATGTCTGATTTGTTCTTATCTATAGCTTCCAGCAGCTTGATAGGTCACAACCAGTAAAAGACAAACAGTGGTTGCAAAAGGTGCCCGTTGATCTTTGAGTGGTAGACTGATAATCACTGGCCTCCCCTTTGTCATCAGAGGAGTGTCTATGGACATAAGGATGTGACAGTGGTGTTAACAGTTTGCTTTGGGATTGCAGCCCCCGAGATAAACACAGTATCTGTAACACATGGGGGCTAGCTAGCTCTCTCCCAATCTCTTTCCACCCCGTTCTAAATAAAAAATTATGCCACTCCCTTCCTGTCTCATTATCTGAGAAGATTGGAGTGTTTACCTGAAGAAAGAGCTCAAATGTATCTGTTGAGGCAGTCGACAAGATTGCAGGAAGGAAGGAGGAGAGATAAAGATGTGTTGAGCGCTTTGCAGTGTTTGACACTGTCAAATAACAGCTCATCCCTGCTTGAAAAATATGTGATAGGAAAAAATTCCCTCCCAACTCCCTGAATTCTTCTCACAACAAATTTTTGACAAGAAAAATGTTGGAGCAGCAGAGTTGCCGAAAAAAAAAAAAAAAAAAAAAAAAAGGTGAATGTCTCACTCTGACAAAACAATATGAGACGTTTTCAGAGTAAACAATCAAAAACACGTAGAGCTTTTTTAAAGTCAGACGCCTGACCTTTTCACTGCTGAGACTGTTGCACTGTAAATTTCCCCGTCCTCCAGTACCCCCAAACACACAGTGACATTCACATTCATTTCAACACACACACACACACACACACACACACACACACACACACACACACACACACACACACACACACACAAAAACACAAAGCAATACAAACAAGTCAAATTTGTGTGTTGTGAAGGTCAAATTCAAACACTCCCCTGAGTCCCGATGCTTTGGCAGAGATCACTGACACGCGATGAAGAAATGGAAATGGAGGAAAATGCAATCTATTTTGTATCCTTGTGAAACACACACACACACACACACACAGAGAGAGAGACTCTGAATATTGATCAACACAACAGCAGCTTGGAATTTGTTACAAGTGATGAAACCATAATGTCCGGACGGAGACGTGCTGCTGAAATTGGATTTTTCTCTGACACATTAACAAGTTTTTTTTTCAAGAGAGGATTGGAATCTAATATTGACCTGTTCACAGCAACAACAACAAAAAAAGTTACACCCAGTGGTTGTGAAAGCAGACTTGGCTGCAGTAATATTAGCTCTCAGTCCCTGGAAGCTCCCACAGCTGCTAAAATAATATTTAGAGTGCTTATTTACAGCAACCCTATATTTGAAAAGCCTTCCTTTTTTGAGGGAAATGTAATCTTCCCCCCTTCATTTACATCTGATAGAGTAAATAGCGGAGGCAGGCAGCAGAGGGATTATGTAATCTTTTATATCCACCAATCCGGACCATGCAGGGTACGGTCCTGTGTGTGTGTGTGTGTGTGTGTGTGTGTGTGTGTGTGTGTGTGTGTGTGTGTGTGTGTGTGTGTGTGTGTGTGTGTGTGTGTGTGTGTGTGTGTGTGTGTGTGTGTGTGTGTGTGTGTGTGTGTGTGTGTGTGTGTGTTTGCTTCAGATTTTTTTGATTTCATTTGTGGATATCTGTCATTTTGTCAGAGCCAGATGAGATTGCAGCTGGATTTTCATTACTGTGTTTGGTGTATGCATTACTGTGTTTGTGAGAAGAGCCGGGGGTTGAATGAGGGCACTGATCTCAGTCAAAGATTTGGACGTTTCTGTTACACACACACACATGCTAACACACACACACACACACTGGCAACCTGTGTGTGCTTTTCTGTGGTAAAAGGTTCACACTTAGGGTTGAATTCCCATAAGAGTGTGCCATTAGTTTTGTCTTTCCAAGACGTCAGTGCTGTCGCAGTAGCAGCATGTATACACACATACGTTATGTGCACATGCAGCTATTAAACTTAAAGGACAATTCCGGGGCAAATTCAACTCGGGGGTGTATTTTCCTATAACATTTTAGGTCTAAAAGAAGGAATCTGAAGATTTTCAGTTTAATTGCTCCTGTTTTGCGGTAGTTGTGTCTGTTCCCGCATGGGAGCGGATTGAAGTTTCGCTGTTTAGGCTGTTTACATCCCTCAAAGCCGCAATTTTTTTCCACGGACAGTGTCAGATGGCTACTCAAACATGCACCTAGAAGTGAATTTACTTCAAGCAAGCTGACATGTTTGTAAAACTAGATCTAATTCAAAGTCTTCGCGGAGTCTCGCGCAAGACCCAAGTTGACGTGCTCGGTGTGTTCACGTGCAGTCGGAAGCTCCCGTTTGCATCATAAACACAGGAATATCAACTCTTGACTTGCCTGAAATAAACAAACTTCTCGGTGCATGTTTGAGTAGCCATCTGACGCTGTCTGTGGAAAAAAATTGCAGCTTTGAGGGATGTAAACATGCATGGACAGACACAACTACCGCAAAACAGGAGCAATTAAACTGAAAATCTTCAGATTCCTTCTTTCAGACCTAAAATGTTAGGAAAATACAGCCCCGAGTTGAACTTGCAGGGAATTGTTGGGCCACAAAATCTAGCAACATCAGATTATCTTTCCCAATCAGCCCAGCCTCATTGGGATTCTGGAAAGTTTTTCACTGCACAGCTTGATCAGCAGGCAAGTAGACTTTTTTTTTTTTTTTTTCTTGTTCCTGCACCGTGGGAAAATTTGCTTATGCTAATGACAGGTGCAGTTTAGGTATTTGTTGTATAGTGTTGGAGCTGTTGGGTGGATTATCACAGCATTCTTCTGATTCCTCAGCACCATAATGTTCACTGGTCCATGTTTAAATGTAGGACTCTGCAGGCAGCCTGTCACCGCACCACTTCAAAAAAGATGACATTTTGATCTCATGTATTTATAACACTGACCATGTAGCATTATACAATTTGGCCGAACTGAACGTGGTAGTTGTGGCATAAAATGCTATGGTAGTTTTGCTCGGTGATGTTTTTGGGACGAGGCTGCAGCGGTATACTGCAGTGGATGTTAGTATCACGGGCAAGCAGGCAGCACAACAAAGAAAAAAGGCTTGTGTTGTGTATATTTCTTATATATATATATATAGTTCAATGACTGGCTGATAAGTGTGGAGGCCCCTGAGGATGTGCACTGTGCTGCAGGTATGTGGGCTGTTCTTTAATGAAACATGCCTGGTATGTAGAGGAAGCTATAGAGGAATCAAGAAGACGCCTCCGTGTGTTTTCGTATGCCAACAAAAACTCAAAACGCTCACCTCACAGACACACCTCATGATGGAGAAATCTGACTCTTATTGCAACCTGTCATTTAGTTTTATCACTGATCGACCGACCGCAGTTATAATGACAGGAAGTGATAATGTACAACAATAGGAGGAGGCTGAGATGGAATGATATAGGTCAAGTGCTTTTCATATGCCATGTGAAACCAATTGACATTATTACTTTTATCTGTGACTGCTCCATGACCTTTATTTGGTATTGAAACTATGACGACGAATCCCCCTATATTCAAAGTAGTGGCCATTCCCTAAACCTTACCAAGGAGTCTCCATAAGCTTAAACACATTTTCATTATTGCAACGAAAGTCTGGCAACTTTCGGTAACTGGAGAACTGAAAAGTTTTAATAAAACTGCAGTCACACAGTTTTAATCAAGTAAAAATTTCCCTTTGAGATCAACAATGGATTCAAACGACACCTGAGGTTATTCTTTGTAAGTTTGTGCAAAAAGACAAAATTTGGGTTTCATAGAGTGTTTGATGAAACAGCAGAGGAAGTAATGAGATGCATATCTAATTCATGAGACATTGAAAGATGAACCTCAGCCTCAGCCTTAAACTGTATCCACATAACCGGGATGAAATTGGGTTGTAAATCAGCGGCTTTCCACCTTAAAGTTAGATACTGCATGGGGTGGCTGCTTTTATACAACATGGAAACGTGTGCACATCAGCTGTGGAGAGGTCAACTTGACAGTATTTCAATAAAAACATTTTATATGTCAGACTGGCTGCAGGTCTTATAAGAATTAAAGAGGAGGACAGAAGATTAAAAAAAAAAAAACTTCAATCATTATAGATTTGAGGTAGATGTTGGGTTGTCGGCAGTGAAGTAGAAAGTTACATCCTATCAGTTCAAACAGAGCATTTGAAAGATTGCTTTTTGTTTTGCTCTTTTTTTATATTGACTAATTTATAAGAAAATAAGAAAATGCTGGATCAAATTAAACCAACTTCTACCTAAATTATGTATTCCTAAAACATCTTCACAACCTAATTTGTGTATTGATGAACCCAAAAGTGCCACAGATATTCGCCAAATGGGAGCAGCTGGAGCCCATGCAGCTGAATTCATCAGTTAGTGGAGCCTATAACTACGATTATGCAGATAAAATACCGTAGCTGTTTGTTGTTAAATTGAGCTGAAAATAAAAATCTTCTGTTTGCCATGGCTTGGGGTCTCTTCCCACTCTGTATGCAGAAAAGCACTGAGGTGTAGACAGTGAGTCTGACGGCCTCTGGACGTCTTATCGTTATGCATCACCGGTCACACTGAGGCTGAAGTCAGACGGAGTAGATGAGTCAGGTGTCAGGCAGAGACCACAGAGATGTAGCCTACATGTTACTTTATGTATCAAAATATTTGAGAATTCTCTTCTTTTCAGAAATTAAAAAGGCCTTATCTAAATTTGTGTCATTAAGTGAACTCATCTGACTGTACGTACAGTTAATGATAATTATAAAGCAAGATGTGTAGCTAATAGATTCCTCTCATCCTCATAAAACCACAGAGAGACCGGGGGGTGGGAGTGAGGGAGGAGAAATGAAATCTCATTAAAAAACACTACATAATGACTTTAATCCTCCACACTGTTATGTAAAAATCACCGGGATTACTGTATTAGTTGTTTGCGTATGCACGCAGATAATCACACATATTCCTGCACGAACATCCACACACACACACACACACACACACACACACGTAATGTAGGTGAACTCCTCTGCCCCTCCATTGACGTAATCCACCACATTTTTATGAAGGAGCACAGCATTGTGGGTAATAAGTGGGGTGTTTATGCTGCCTGTGTATTTTTAGAGTAAAGGTGATGAAATTTCGCAGACACTGATGTCCTGAATTTGAACCGTGGTGCTAATTAGCAAATGTTAGCATGCTACAACTGTATCTAAGATGGTTAAGCATTCATTCTGAGCATGCTGATATTAACATTTAGCTGAAAGCGCTGTTGTAGAGTGTCTGTTAGACTGCTGGTGTTTGACCCTCTGGTTAATATGCCAACTGTCTTAAAACATGGCAGCTCATTATTTTTGCTCTTAATTGCTGCTTTCAAGTAGATTCTTCAGGATGTGTCACTGCCTATTGTATAAAAGGCATTATATCATTCTGGGCAGTCCTTTTATATGGTCTGAGGCTGTTTTCTGTGATTATGTTTAAACGGTACGAGAGTCATCCAAACTGAATGTAACCCTCGGGGCATTTCTTTTTTTTTTGCGGTTTGCGCAGAAAGGGGACAATGTCTGTATTACTCCTCTCTCATATACTCTGTGGCCAACTCTCTCCAAGCCTCTGATTTTCTCTGGTTAACGTGGATCCTTTTCAAAATTCCACATAAAATAGCGCTCTCCCCTCCAGGTCCTCGTGTCAAGGTTGAGTTCAACCGCCGGCGTTCGGTATTCCTAAGAGACGCCGGTGTGTGTGAGCGAGAAGAACCCTTGCCAGTAAAACAGTCTCATCTCATCTCAAATACCTTTGCCTCGCCTCACTGCATCTCTCTTTCCAATACATCTAATGCATTATCTCATACGAACAAGTGGGCTACCACCGGGATGTATTATTAATGAGCTATAGGTTCAGTCTGCTCCCTGGATGCTTCACTATGCATCCTCTCCTCTGCCATCAAATATTTAGCACATGCTGGCTGGGACTAATGCACCACAGCCCCTTCAGCTGAATTTAAGCTTTTGATTAGTGAAAGAAAATTAAGTGGTGGAAAAAAACAAACAAACTTTTAATCAAAGTGGTAACGCTGGCAAACCTACTGGCTTTTTCATTTGATTCATCCCCAGTCACATATTTAGAAGATTAGAGTGAAAGAGTGTCTCAAATGTCAAAGTGGTTGTTTTGCTGGAACAACAGTGTTCGTCTTTACTCACTGGCTGCAGCTCTGATTTGAATGAACTCATCTTGGTTTACTGTCAGGCTGCGTCGGTGGCAGCTATAGCATCATCAAAAATAAACCGAAAATGAGAATTGCGTACATTTTTTGTGACTTTTTGTTGCAGTCTACTTTTTATAGCTCAGAGAAAACCCCTTTTTTAATGGCTCACTTTCACCATCAGTTTTTATCTGATGAACGTCTTTAACTGCCTGTTGATTATAGCATTAACACACCAAAGTCAGCTAAATAAATACAAAAAACAGAACTGAAATTACTCGCAGTTACACTTTTGGTTTCAACACACATTTTTGGACTTGAGTTGCATAGTGACAGAAACAAAAACATTGAACTCTTATCAGTTCAAGTGATAAGAACTCTAATCATAAACATACTACTACTAATATCACCACGAGCAAATGATTTGTTGATATGTCATTGAATTAACTATTATCTATTACATTTTTATCCTTTTTTCTTTTTTTGCCAGTGCACTTTGAATCATCACAACCCAGGTTACAGCAGCACAGCAATGCTTTGTTTTTTGCTTTACCAGAATTATTTAGCTCACCCTTTTCCAAAAAGGCTCTGAATGAAAAACAAATGGCAATAAATGAGCAAAAAACAAAAAACATGGTACTCTTGACCTAATGTGCTTTAGTGTAGGTGTAAGTTTCCTTTCCTCTTCGTCAGTGGTGGTGACCTTAGCTGGGTGTCACTGTACCCTGCTGAGTTTTCATGCAAACAAGTCTCTTGTAAATACATTGGCTATCTGCAAATCTGATTTGTTTACGTTCATATCTGCTCATCGCCAGCTTCCAACTGTTGATCAGTAGGGTACGAACCAACAGCAGGATGTCAATGTGCTGCCATGCATGTACAATATGTCGTCATGCACATGTCTGATACAAACAAAACAGGCTAAAAACCGACAAAGTGCTCGACAGACTCTGCTCTCAGATGGAGAAGGTTTTTTTTCCTACACACAGAAGCCTCAGTCGAATCTTAACTTGTGTTTCTCACACTGTACAGTTCAAGTGGTTTTGGGTGAGGTTGTGTGACTTTGACTGCTACCCATAAAGAAGCAGGCGTTGAACTTTCTAGCACAGTCGCACTCCTCACCTCTTGCTGAGTTTATTGGGGGAATCCACCTCTTGTAGAGAGGAGAGGGCTCTTCTGCAGCCCTCCCTCCCTCCCTCTCTCCCCCGTGCAGGCAGCTTCTCTCTCTTCTACGCTGTTTCCCAGACATCTGCAGCACGTTTCCTTTCTGTGTGGCAGGGAAAGGAAGTGGAATGGAAAAAGCTCTCCCCCGCCCACTGCGGCCACATTGCAAGGGAGGAGAGCAGTCGGTCAGGAGCCCGCCGGCCACAGTCGGGCATATTTGTGGTCACCTTTTCTCCTCGCTGCAGTCTGAGCCGCTCTGCAGCCCATAGCCTGCTGTTGCTCTCTCTCCATGCAATGTCTCTTCTACTGTTTATAACACTCAAATCCAGAAATTGGCTATAAGAGAAACCAGAACAGATACACTTTCTCCTCTTGTCTTCTTCCTTTCCCAAACTATTTATACTGATTGGGGTGACATGAGAAGGAATCACCCCCTTTTTTGCAGGAACTGAGTGGAAGGATCTGGCCACATCAGCAGAGCGGCTCACCGCGGCCTGCCACACTCTGGCCAGAATGAATGACTTCCATCCATTGGCTCCCTCTCACTCTGACACACACACACAGTGAAACCAGGGGAAAGGGGAACACACACACACACACACACACACACACACACACACATATATATCCTATATATATAAACAATGGAAACATATGCTTTACAAATTCAATCCAGCCCTGCCATGACCCAACGTAGCCACCACCTATTTCTCTTCTTGCTCCCTATGACTCCTCTGTCTCTCTCACAAACATCCAATCACTGTTATGTTGGACTTCTTTTTCTATTCTCTCTTTCTCCCTCTTAGCCTAGTTTCTCGGAGCAGAAATAGAAGCAGAGGAGCCGGAGATCCGCGAGTGTCTGTTGGGGATTTGATATGAAATCTGTCCTCCTCTGCCAAACCTGCATGGTGGAGCTCCGTCGTGTGTGTGTGTGTCTGTGTGTGTGGTGGTCCCTGAGGAGTAATGCCAGCAGCTTGCGTCACTGCATGAAAAGCTGGACTTGCAAAAACATCACACACTATCATGTTGTTTAGGACTTAACACTCACACCTCATCTAGAGGAGCTGAAGCAAAGAACATGTGATGTCATTTTTTTTAGATATAATTATTATGTATTGTTTTTTTTTTTTACATAGAGGGGTTCACATCCCAGTTCACCATGTGCTTTTCCACCATTAAACATCCGAGTCTACTGGTGGAAAACAGCAAAGGCTGAAAGAAACTACTATTCATATTGGAGAATAATCATTCACCATTCATTCATCGCTCTAAATGTAGCATTTGTGGTTTGTTAACGTTCACCGAATTGAGTCATTTCTTCTCAAGCTACGGTGAAAAAAGTCATAAAGGCGGACTTTATGAGAGGGTGGAATAAGTGTCACCTCCACACCGGCCCCCGACTCTGTGTCAGCTCTGTGTTTTGACTGCAGTAGAGCAACAACAGCAGCAGCCACATACGTAGGCTACATAGCATGTACAGTCCAGAGAATCACAATAAATTCTTGAAAAGGGGGTCTGGACTGTGCTGCTACACGTCACAAAACAAGATCTGTACGTAAATTAACACTAAAAGGGCGGCGGCTCTGCGTTCAAAGTCAGAATATGAGATGAATGACATTAAGAAACTCTGGATTGATTGATAGAATCATTTCCTGGTTAGGTTAATCATAATGTTTTTGTTGTGTTTTCGTAAGCAAAGGGAGTGTACGGGAGGGAGCGGCCCACAAGGAAGCTGTCAGTGTACATTTCTGTGTGAGTGCTGTTGCTGTTAACCTGAAATGAACATTGAAGTACCTGCTGGTGGTGGTGGTTTTGTTGTTGTGTGCAGTCAGGAAGATCCACATTCCTGCGATGCTTCTCACCTGGCATCATGCACAGATACACTCAGACCCCTGGGAAGACCTGAGGAACTCGTTAACGTTGTGCGATTAAATGGATCTGCAGAGAGAGGTTACAGTATACAGTATGTGGTATGTGGCAGTGGTGGTGGTGGTGACCTATAAGATGTATGTAAAATACCACCCTTTTCACTGTTGCTATGGTGTCACGCGAGGTATTTCTGGCATTGTGTAATCATCACCTGTGTGTGTGTGTGTATTTATGGATCCTGTTGAAGCCGAAACTCTGGATCCATCAGCAGCAGTCGACACGCTTTTGGAAAGAGGTGATTTTGGAGAGTTGGAAAGCTCAGTTCCTTTGTGGTCTCTTGACCTTTATCCCTTTTGAGTGCCCGTACAGAATTATTGCCATGGCAACTAAAGTGGGCACTGCCAGCTTGGGTGGTGGGAGGTCTGGGTGATTCTTCGTCGTCAGATACATCACCGAATCTCGATATATTTAAGGCTTGGTTTCTACATTCCTCTTCCCTAGAAGTTCCAAAAACATTAATCTCAGTTTGACGGAGAAATAAATGAATAAAAAAAGAAAAGAAAAGAAAGATAGAGCAGAAAGCCAGAGGCAGGTGTGAAGGAGAGAAATCAAAAGGATGGAGGTTGATTTTCAGAGATGATACTGTAGCTGTGATACACTACTGCTACACAAACACTGAGCTGCTGGTTGCCTGTAATCCCTCACAGATTAGCACAGCTCATTATACAATACCACTCATTACTACTGTATAGCCCTTATTTCTTACCGTATCTTCTTCTGTATTGTAATTTTATTGTGAATCTGCTGCTAATATTCAGTTTTCTCTTATATTCATGCAGATAACATTGTTATCCGTTTTCTTATTTCTTATCTTTTACTGATATAAATGCTGCACTCTTATGCAGGTTGCTATCTGTTTTCTTATTGTTGTAACTGCTGCTAATACTATGTTTTTTTCATATACTTATGCAGGTAGCTTCCTATTATTATCCTTTTGTATGGTATGTCTATCCATCTTTAAATGTGAGGACCATACGGATGGAAATTAGCTTTGAGCTAAATCCGGCACATTTACATGACGTGATGTATTGTGCATAATGTGCACTGTCCTCATCAAATAAACAATAAAATTAATAAAATAAATTGCACTTGAATCTCTACAATAAACCCTGCTGCTTTGGTCTGAGCTCCACCACTTATATAAATGGATACACATTTACCAGTAGCTGCTGTAGTGTGTAATGTATATTGTTATTATAATATTAACCTCTTATAAAACAGTATTACGATTATAGTATAGATAATATGATCTTGTTGAGTGCAGCTCTATACAGCTCACACACCCCTTTTTTTTTCCTGATCTTACAGTAGCCTAAATAAAATTTCCCCCTTCTCCACCATTATTAATCGTCTCCTAATTGTGTGGTAAGTGTAGACGGGTGTGGCTCAGACAAATGCAGACTCTGTCCAGGAGGGACGCTCCACCATCTGGCATAGGAATCCCCCTCCCAGCAGGCTCTATGTGTCTGAGCGTGTGTGTGTGTGTGTGTGTGTGTGTGTGTGTGTGTGTGTGTGTGTGTGTGTGTGTGTGTGTGTGTGTGTGTGTGTGTGTGCACACGTCTTTAGGGCCAATTAGAGTACATCTGCAGTTGTGCAGTTCAGTGTTAAATAGTGTCATTGGCGTCTGACAGCCCGGCTGACTGAAGGGCGGGGTGGTGGTGGTGGTGCTGGTTGTTGTTGGGTGTGTGGAAGACAACCTGATGTCAATGTGACTTCTAAATGTCTCAGCTCCCTCTGGACAAAGAATTAAAGGACGCATACGTATAATGTCAGATTCTGTTTTCATGATTCATCCCAGCCTGTGCAGGACAATGCCTGAGTCTCACCTGCACAGAAACACCAGCTGTGTTGAGAGACTTCCTGCTTAATCCTGCACTGTTTCCTCTGACCACGTACTGGAACTGCTAACAAGACATTCAGGTCTACTGTACCAATAAAACCAGAGCTAATGTAGGCAGCAGATCAAAGTGTGACAACTCAGATTATTGTCGTTAACGTTGTCAAACATAAGCCAAGTCATTATGAAAGTGAAAAGAGTCGAGAGACTATATAGCGGCCAGAACAAGGATGCTGCCTGTAGGGTAAGAATGAGAGCAGGTGGTTTGACTCAGATGACAAGAATCTGACCTATGCCTCTCCTCCCTGTCACACAACCTGAACTCGCCTTTGAAGCACGCAGCAGCGGCTCTCTGTTGACAAATAGACAAGCGTTGCCACGGCCAAGAATGGGCAGAATCAGCAACTTCTATTAAGTTGAAGTGGCTGTGTTATTTCCCTGCGTGGCTGTGATCTTCCTCCTCCTCATCACCCTCCCGAGATGACAAGAAGAGCATTATGCATGAGTTATCTCTGCGAGTTACAGAGGTGCACTAGTCTGGAGGTCAGGCTGTGCATGGTTATACTGGTGTGCAGGGCTCAGAGGAGAGAGAGAAGGGCCAGACAGATCAGAGGCAGCCAGCTTTTTAAAATGTTAGTCATGCTGCTGTTCCATTTTCATGAGCTATGTTGCAATTCCCAAGGACCAGCCTGCCTGTTTCAGAGAGTCAGACAGCGCCGAGCTCATCACGTTGCATCTAGACTGCCTGGATCCCGAGGATCGAAATGCAATATTTTATTTCTTCTGAATCAGAAAATAAGTCTTTGAAATTTTTCTAAGCTGGTGGTCTCAAGAGGAGCAGATTTGATGAGATGTGTTGCTTCTTGTTTACTGCTGCATTAAACTATATGTAGCCTTAAAGAGGCTTATTTATCACTAAGTTACTCTCTGGTCTTTTTCCTCATCTGATCTTGATCTTCTGATGTTAAAGATGTGTTAAAACGTTTATGAGATGTCTTGATCTTGCTTTACACACTAGGAACACTGAACACAAGTCATAATGCTTTGTTGACCACATATTCAGCTGTTCATGTGTGTCCCCTGTCCTGCCTCTGGCCACGCACCAGGTGCCATGCACTTCATTAAGGCATTACAGGCATGCACAGCATGTGCATTTCCTCCCAGGGGTACAGTAAGACGGATCAGAGCCCCTGCGGTTTCTTGTTGTATGTCTGTGAGGCTGCTGGGAGCCACTTCACAGGGCCGTTTGCAGTGTCATCTGGTAAAACTAAAAATCAACTCCAGTCGCTGGAGCTGTTTACACGAGCCAGTGGGAGACCAATATTGGAAAATGTGTTTAGCAAAGAGTGTCGTTTACAATAGAAATTGTTCTTATACAGTACAAGACCCTGCAGTGAAATCTTTGCAGCCGTTTACTAAAGTTTAGCGCTGTACGGCGGCCAAGAGAGCACTTATCAGAGCTGTTTTATTGCTCCTCAGGGACGTTAAGTGAATGGGCCCTTGAGCACTGTCTATACATCATATCCAGCCATAATCACAAGCTACAACAGAATACCATATAAAGCCAGAATTAAACAAGCAATAAGTCAAAGACAGCTGACTGTTTCAATACCTGTGATTATAGCGTTTATGACGCATTGAAACCACCAACTCATGTTTTCCCCTCTCCTCCTTCTTTACAGGTGTCGTGCTTGACATCCAGCGGCACTATAACGTATCAGACAGTAGGATCGGCTTGTTGTCGACAGGTAAGTCCCTTAATCCCATAATGACACAAGAAAAAAATGTTTGCTCAACAGCTAAACACATTCCCGCGTGGTGATGGTAATGATCATGTTCCACGGAAATGTCGGTGTTGTTAAAAAACCCTGACATGTAAACATTGTTTGAGAAATTGATGAACCAATATGTAAATGGAAATGATGCACACATTAGTAATTTAATTTGCATAATTAAGGCACTAATTATTTATTTATACATCTAATATGTGTTGAGGTGCATTAATCATAGGATTTAAATAGAAACCACTTAATGTTTTCTCAGGGGAAAACGCAAAAAAGTCTACAAAAGGAGCCTTTTTGCATGTAAATGTGTGAAATTTCCTGCAGCGATGTTGCCTCAGTCAGCATCAGTTAGGTCTGAGAAGTACAGTTGTGGTGATCTAAAGACGACAGCTTTCTATTTCTGCTTCCCTTCTTACAACTGTCCATCATGAGTGAGTTTAAAGCCGATTTCACAGTGCTCTGTTGAAACGACAAGACACAGTATGGCACCGCTTCAGTATTTTTTGCAAGAATTCATTTGCAGTTGCGGCCACCATGGTTGGAAAAGAGAGAAAACCGCCAACAAATTTGAGCTCAAATTGTCTACTGTATGTGTGTAAATTACATTTACTTCACATGAATTTATCACAGGACGACCTAAATGTTAACATTTCCGTGTTTCCCACATTCTGTGTCATAAACTATAAACTGTTTTCTTGTCTGTAACAACATCTATTGCACGTCTGTCCGTCCTGGGTGAGGGATCCCTCCTCTGTTGCTCACCCTGAGGTTTCTCCAATTTTTCCCTGTTAAAAGGGTTTTCTATGGAGTTTTTCCTCAGTCGATGTGAGGGTCTAAGGGCAGAGGATGTTGTTGTGATGCCATGTAAAAGCCCTTTGAGACACACTGTTTGTAAAAAAACGGGCTATACAAATAAAATTGCCTTTCCTTGCCTTGCCTAAATGAGGATGTTTTGGAAGCAGCATATTCAAACAGCCAGTAGCAGCAGCAGCAGCAGAAGCAGCGGTGGCGGTGGCGGTGGTGGCAGGTCAGGTCAATTGAAAGCAAAACAAAGTCAGGAGCCGGGCGGTGCTGCTGGTGCCGAGCGCCTGGATGTGTGTTTCACCCGGAGCGTCTGGGCGGGGTTTCCTGCTTTTACTCTGGACCCCAAATGAATTCACCTTTTAAGGAGATAGATACCATGCAAAAGCCCCCTCTCACTGGAAGACAGGACCCAGTCTTGTCTCTGTGTGTGTGCCCTCAAAACTCATTCAAACACCTACAGTACAAACGTGCACTGCACACACAAAGTGCCATTTAGGGGCAGCCAGGCAGGGTTGAGTTTGAGGGTGAAAGAATACAGCCCAGTGTTTCCTCCATCACTTGATGTTCTCAGACCGACTCTGAGTTGAGAGCTGAATGGCGTGTTGACGACAAAAATATCTACCAGGAAAAAAGACATCAGTGTTGTAATTTCTGTTGGCTTTCCAGTGAATGAGCTTTTTCATCACTTCCAAATCTCATTTCCACCCAGTTTGGCTGGTATGAAGAATCTGTGTTTTACATCAGCAACTCCTTTGTCTTTACATATTTTTCTTTCTTTTCTTTTTTTTTTTTTGTTGGTTTAGTGCTACCTTTTTAAATTCACATTGACCCTCTTCATGTGCTGCTTTTCCAAACTGGTAATGTTTTGCTAAAGTGAGTGAGGTGGAATAAAGTGCATTATGAGCACAGCGTCTCATGTGTTTGTTTTAAACACCAACACTTCCAGTTGGTGTCTGGTTAGGATGAAATCTAAATAAGAAACAGGAAGCTGTGTGAAGGGTGTTTGACTTTTAATTCTGTTTGTTCTGGATCATTATTTAGGTTATGCACACAGCCGCTCTGGCACACACAACACACTGTGTGTTATTGGAGTTGCTTGTGTAGCTGATTTGCCCTCTGCACCGTCCCCAGCAGAGACCGGGGCTAAAAGCAGCGAGGGTCTCTTTGTGTTTGGCTTGGTCTGTCTGGCCTGTCTCGGCTTGTCATGGTTCAGACTCCGCTCGGCCCCTGATCCCCAGGTGACCTCTTCCCTCCTCGCACCGGCCTGAGGAATGCTGGGGAATGCTGCGCGTCCCGGCCCGGAGGTGTGAGAGCGGGTGGGCGCAGACGGGGAGCCGAGATGTGAAGAGGAGGTTAGGAGGTTGATGATGTAATCAGGGTGGTTAGCAGTGGTGGACAGTAACGGAGTAAATTTACTTGAGTACTGTACTTATTAAGTACATATCCAGAGGATTTGTACTTTACTTGAGCATTAGATTTCTTTGGTACTTATTACTCTTACTTCAATACATTTCCAAGACAATTTTTTTTACTTTTACTCGAGTTAATTTTTCTAGGAAGGCTGAAAGTACTTGTTACTTTCAGGTCTGCCCTTTTTTTTTATACTATTGGACACAAGCTGTGTTTGTCAAAGAAGGAAACCCTAACCCTAACCCTAACCCCTAAAAGCAGCACATCATCAGTGAGTTAATTTTCAGAAACAAGAGTTAAAAGGTCCTTAAATTCATTTAGAAAAAAATATAGAAATTTATTGATGTGAAAAATAAGAAATTTACTCTTACTTTTACTTTTACTTAAAGTAAATTTAAAAGCATGTACTTTTGGATACTTAAGTACCTTTAAAAACAAGTACTTTTTTACTCTTACTCGAGTAACATGTCGACTGAGCTACTTTTACTTGTAATGGAGTAAATTTTGACCAGTAGTATTTGTACTCTTACTCAAGTACTGGGGTCGAGTGCTCTGTCCATCTCTGGAGGTTAGGAGGTTGATGTAATCAGGGTGGCTGGAAGGGAGAGTGTCAGTGTGTGTGTGGTGTCGTGTGTGCGTCAGTGTATATGTTTACAGTGAGTTACCCCCTGCTTCCATCTCCAGAGGGAACAATCCCGGCCTCTGTGAGCACCTGCAGGCCAGAACGGCTCTGCTCTGCCTTCGCTCTCCGGCCTCTCGCTCCCTCTGGCCTGGCAGCTTTTGTGCACCTGGGAATGCAAACTGCCCACGTAGGTGTTTTATAAGCAGTGGGCGTTGTGTGTGTGCTGAGGCTTTCTCTCTCTCTCTCTCTTTTTTTTTCTCCTTCTCTGCTGCCAGGTCACCCTCACACTTTCAAAAAAACACTGACCACACACTGCAGGATCCAAGTCTTTTAGAACAAACACTGAGTCTGAGTCGTTCACATTATGATGAACCCAGATCTGGCTGCAGTTTTGAGAAGACGAGAAAAGTTTCAGCCCTTTTCTTTGGCTCTTGATCTACTGAACTACTGCAATGAAAAATTTCCCATATCTGCATGATACTGACAAGCTGTTTGCTTTTAGGAAACACTATCCGGATTGAGCACAGGGGGCCCTGTAGACCTGCTGCACTGTTTGCATTTTGATTGTTTCAATGCGCAAAAAAATGTAATGTCTAGCCTTTGTGTATCTTTCGTCTATCTTTGACTTTTAACTGTGGACAGTTCTGCTTTAAATCAGAATCAGGTGCATTTTCACAGGCTGGATTTCAAACTTTAACACTAATGTCTTGAAGAAAAAGTAGAATAATATCACTGAATTGGCAGAAAGAAAAGAAAGATACAGTACTGTTGGTTGGACACTGAATAACTTGGTAAGACTGATGTGTTGAGCTGTGATGTAAAACGGTGTTTACATGTTGAAGGACAACACATTATGGAAAATACCCTGTGGTGAGCTCAGCCTCCGCTGTACCATGCACTTATTTCAGTTATTTGGTAACACACTGACTATTTAAAAAAAAAAAAAAAAAAAAAAAAAGCAGCTTACACAACTTAAATTGACATGAGGTATGTGCTCATTTCTATTGTGCATGTGCATGCGTGTGTGTGTGTGTGCACGTGTGTCATCATCATTACTGCCTGGGGAGCCGAGGTCTCAGCTGCCTGTGAAAGAGGATGAGATGTTCATAGCTGTCAGTCAGGTGGGGGCTAAAGGCATGCCATTAAAAGCCTGGAGCTGTCCGTCCTTCGACTCCGTCCATCAGCAAAGTGGAGATGGTCTCTCACCTGTGCTCAGCAGACCTGTCAGAGCAGCAGGACACCGATAATGGCCCGTGGGCAGCGGTTATCTGCAGTGAGTGACACTCACACACAGCTGCACTGCAAAAACTCAAATATCTTACCAAGAATATCTGTCTTATTTCTAGTCAAAATGTCAGTTCTAGTCTTACTTAAAATAAGACTCATCATAGAAAAGTAGCTTGTTTTTAGACACTTTTTTACTTCTTTCAAGCATATTTTCACTTGAAATACTGTAAGTAGATAAATCTGTTTGAGTGGAGCAAGTTTTTCTTCCTTATTACAAGCACAAAAAACTTGCTTTCACTGGCAGATTTTTCTACTTATTTCGAGTGAAAACTTGTTGGAACAAGTGAAAATTATCTAAAAACAAGTTCATTTTTAGGTGATGAGTCTTATTTTAAGTGGAAAGAGATTCGTTTTGACTAGAAATTAGACATTTTGACAAATATTCTTGGAAAAATGTTGAGTTTTTGCAGTGCGGTGTGGGAACAGGACCAGTCCCGGGGGTATGGAGGGGTAGGAGGGGAAGGGGAGGGGGGGCAGGGAAAGGTTAATGGAGGAGAGGAGGGGGTTCACCTGGATGGTATTACCTTTGGTTGAGGGGAGTTTTGAGTCTCTTTTGTTGACCTGACTGAGAAATCTGAGAGACGTCTTTCACCTCCTGTTAACATGCTGAGGTTATTGTACTGAAGCGCTGTGAGGCAAATCTTTAAAAAAAAAGAAGAAAAAAAATCATAATGAGTTGAATTATCTCCCATATAGTAGGCTACTGGAAGCCGGCATAGTAATTATTATTACCCTGCACTGGTTTAGCAGGGAAGCTGAGTTATTGGGGTCATGCAGCAGGCTGGATGTACAGAGGGGGGGGCGGTGGCGGCTTAATAAGGAGCCGGCGCTCAAAACAGCTCGCAGACTGTCTGTGCCCTGTTCTGTGTGTGGCTGCCCACCTTGCCTTGCCTGAAACACGACACCGGCACACACACACACACACACACACACACACACACACACACACTGACTGACATTGCACCAGTCTTAACATGGTGTCAGTCTGCCATTCAGCCAGTATGTGTGAGCTGCGAAGAAAATGAGGCCACAGGTGCTGTGCGCTACGGCTTGAGCTCCGCTAACACATCAGGCTTATACTGTAATGCACACAAAACAGCTTTAAACCCCCGACCGACCGCAAGAAGCCAGCAACGTGTTAGCATAAGTCCGTTTTTTTGTTTTTTTTTTGGCCACAGAGGGTTTATCCTGTGCAGTTCTGTGAGCTGCATGCGGCTGTCTGGAACCTGTTATTTACTGGATCTGAGGTATAGGGCTGCCACGATTAGTCGACTAGTCACGATTATGTCGACTATTAAAATCGTCTACGACTAATTCAATTGTCGATGCATGTTCTTTCTTTTTTTTACTTTGTTTTTCTATCAAAACTGCTGCGGCACCTTCCACTGCCTTGATACATATGCGCAGTAGTGGTAATCGGGGTCAGCCGTGACGCTAACATTAGCGTAAACAGAGAGCTAACTCACTATCCTACTCATATTGATAGCTGTATACGTTAACATTAGCGATGACAATTTGATTCATTAGCCTTACATGTAGCACACAGATAGTGGAGCAAGTTTTTCTTCCTTATAACACAAAAAACATGCTTTCACTGGCAGATTTTTCTACTTATTTCAAGTGAAAATTTGTTTGGAACAAGTGAAAATGATCTAAAAACAAGTAAATTTTTAGGTGATGAGTCTTAGTTTAAGTGGAAAGAGATTAGTTTTGACTAGAAATTAGACATTTTGGCAAGAAATAAGATAAATATTCTTGGAAAGATTTTGAGTTTTTGCAGTGTAATTGTCTTTATTTTTAGTTAGCACATACCTTAAACACTTCAAGCTGAAAGCTAATGATGGTTATATAAGAGCAGCTGCATGCTGGTGCTATAAGCTGTATGTTTTACATTCAATTTACGTATGATCCAATTAGTCGACTAGGCCTATCAAAATAATGGTTTGTGGCAGCCCTAGGTGTAGCTAAGTGTGCAGCTTTATGGTCAGTGTAAATCAAACATTCCTACTGTTGAATGAAGGCCTCTCTGATTTCCTTTTACACAGTCTGAAGTTAAGTTAACAGTGCTTGATCAGCTGTTTTGGCCACTCACAGCTGCTGCTATTTTGTCTCTGGCCGTCATTGGTGTCCCTCGGTACGTCCCTCCCTGGCCGACACTCTCTCTCTCTCTCTCTCTCTCTCTCTCTCTCTCTCTCTCTCTCTCTCTCTCTATCAGCAGCAGCTGTTGTAGTCTTGTTGTCACTCCCACTGCTGGCACCTCATAGGAGTTTAGTGGAGTCGGGGACATGAAGGGAAACGGAGGGAGAAGAACGGGCCACCTGTGACTCCCTCCCCGTGGTCATGCATGGCACCGAGGTTTAATCTTCTCTCTCCACTATTGATTCCTTTAGGCCAAATAATTACATTGCGGCAGCAGCAGCAGTCGGCTCTCCTCCTCCTGCTGTGACGAGAATAGAACGATGACCTGATGATGCATCAACATCACACCATGTGCGCGTATATGTGTGTGTGTGTGTGTGCTGCTTTTTTTTATAGGCCACGTCTCGGAGGAGGGCAGCTGTTGGCCGATGATTGGCACCCTACTTTTTTACTTCCTTCTCTGTCACTTCCTGTCAGCGAACCAATAAGTGGTGCTGCTGCGCTGACCGACTGAGTGACTGCCAATCCAATCTGGACATTCACAGTCAATTAAACAAGCATGCTGTCAAGCCCTTTTTCATTTGAATGTCCTATGAGATATCTGGTTGCTCCTTATTTTTTGAAGTACCACGGAAAGCGCACAAAGGAAGGAGTGGGGTGTTATGATAGCGATTTAAAAATAGGCCGTTTTAGGGAGTGTCGGCGAGAGGGAAGTCGTATTTTTTCCTCCTCAGCTTCTCCGAAACACAGACTGAACCCTGATCAATGACTTGACGGCACGGGGAGGCTGCTCAACTCTTTCTGTTCGGCGTGACATCGACAAATCAATAAGGAACGTACACACACTCCACAGTCGGTCTAGTCAAACACAAGCTCGATTCATACACACAGCAGCAACAACAGAGAGTCAAGGTCAAAGATATGGGCTGCAGCGTTCAATGTGTATGTGTAGGTAATGGGGTATGTGCATGTACTGTGTGTATGTTGTCATACACCATTTAATCCCAATAACAAGGGTAGCATGCAAGAAAACAAACACAGACAAGGTTTCAGCTGGAGCTTGTCATTTAATTGGCTTCTTAGTTACTGTGGGAAAATGGTAGAAAAGGAAAACTCCTCGCCTTCTGCTACTGGATCTCAGCTCATGTCACCATAACTTCATGTTTTTATTAATTCTGCAGCCTGCAGTGCAATGTGCACACGAATGAATGTACAGAAGAAGGGAAAAAAAGCCTAAAAGTGCCTCTCTTTATTCTTAACATATGTGTTTGCTTATGGTATGTGCTGGTAATGTTAAAAAGATGATGTTTTTGGGGGCATTCCTCTCCGCCAGGCTGGTATTCGTAACGGTGTATAATTCTCCCCAGCTGCAGATCTCACATCGAGCAGGTATCTAGCTGTAGTGACACAAGCTATCAGCCCTCAGAGAAGCAGAATGATTTGGGGGTAAAATGAAAGAGGTTTACTGTAAGTTGGCATTAGGCAGCGCTCGGTGGCAGCTTCTGCAGGAATTAGCCGCTGAGTTTGACAGAAACAGTCAAGACGGAGAGCGCCGCATGGGTATTTCCCAGGCCGCATGTGGCATTTATCAAACAGCAGCCAATTGCGCTGGTGGTAATCCAACACTGGTGGAGTCCTGAGCGGGATGGATGGGTTTCTTCTTCGAGAATTAGCGGTGATCAGAAATGTGAGGAATGCAGAAATGTTTGAGGCGCCACATGAAGGGGAATCCAGCAGAAATGCGATGTATGTAGTAAGTGAGAATGTCTCGGTTTCAGTGAAACGCACTGGGCTGAGCCTATAGTGTCCGACTCAAACAAAAGTTATGTGTCGCACCCTCCACAGGCAGTCTCATTAATCATTAGAGAGTCAGATACAAAGCTGCCACGCCCACCGGTACTGCACAGTGCACACATGCTACACCACAACACAACACACCGCGAGCGAGTGAGTGCATTGGTTAGTGATGAGAGAAGGAAAGATGGTGTCTTTTCCCCCCTTCTGTGTTTCTGTAGTTTGTTTTTTCAGTCAGCAGTAGCAAGATCAAGATAATAAAATATGTAACATCTTCTCCAGCCTTTGTTCTAATGAATATTGATTTTCTCTTGTTCGCACCGAGCAGACAGACCCTGGTGTATCTCGCTCTGCTCCATATGGATGCACGCACACCAACTCTTTATGAGGCCCAGACCTCCAGTAAACAGCAGTAGATTTAGTGTGTGTTGTGTTAAATATAATACACAAGGGACAAGTGCTATGCAACCTCCAGGCTGCGTTCTGTTAAACTCACACATGCTGCGGAGCGTAAGTCTCCACAGCCGCAATTCAAAAGGCGTAATTGCCACTAACATTACAGCCTCTTTATTACTATCATTGTAAATTTGCGATGCTGTTTCCACGCTACAGTACAACATCAAATCATAACCTTGCAGGGAACTCAGTGTGCAGCAGACACGCCTCGTAAAAGAGTTTTTCACACTGTTTCACCGTGTCTTCCTGGAAACAATGAGAATTTATCTACCTGCTATTTCTCGGGAAGCCTTGCTCCACACGTCTCAGTGGAAAGTTTCAGGTGCATTCCAGCGTGTGCATGAAAGTTTAAAGATCGGCTTGAACCACCTGTGCCTCCTGTGGAGACATCGCGGGAAGAACCACCTGAATTTCTTTTATTGTGAAAGATTCATCGTGTTAAGAAAGAGCTAAAATTTTTATCTGTGTCACTCAAGGGAAGGTCGATTAATTAGGCGTCTTTTGATCACGTGTCTTTTATGCAACAGACATTTTAAGGTATTCCTTTTCAGGGAAGGGTTACATATGGTCACAGTACCTCATATATTCAGTGTGATGACATCATTGACATTGGTATGCAGGGTTTGGTTACCTGTTGTATTCCCACAACAATGCCAAGTGCCTTCCTAACCTCAAGATGATATTTAAATGACAGGCCATGTCATCATTCTGGTCAGGCCTCATCACGGTGACACAGGAATGGCACGCAAAGAATCGCAGCGGCAAAATCTCACATATAGAGAGCCAAAACGGAAGCAGGAAGTAACGTCGCCATGGGACCTCAATTCGGAAAAAATCTCCATGTAAGTGAACGGGAGTCAAAATTTTATTTCGTGATCCGATTGAATTGTGTCATGAGAAAAAAATATGACCTTAACCTACTAAAAACATCACGTTTCATGCTAAAAAATCAGCAGTTTATCGTAAAACGGCAACGGAAGAATGTATTTTGTGTGATGACGCTCTAGAGACTACAGATCTGTGGCGTCTCACTACTACTACTACTACTATCTCTGGTGTCCCACAAAAAATACGTCACCAACTGACACGGGAAAGGGCGGCATTTGGTGTGTGACTTGACCATGTAGTCTTTCTGGTTACGGATTCTTCGGAATTTTATTTTACAATAGTTTTACAACAAACTGCTGATTTCTCAGCATGAAACGTGATATTTTAAACAGGTAGAGGTTATATTTTTTTCTCATGGCACAATTCAATCGGATCACAAAATAAGATTTTGACTCCCGTTCACTTAACATGGAGATTTTTTTCCGAATTGAGGTCCCATGGCGACCGTTACTTGACCTTCGGCTCTCTATTGTCAGACTGAATGGTTGAGCACAGTAATTCTGTGTATTGTCTGCAATGGCCAAAGCTGTGTCAGAAGAGATCACTGTCCACACTTTAGGACTGAAACAATACAGGAGTTATGAAGCTGTTTTTACTGCTACACTGCAAAAACTCAAATATCTTACCAAGAATATTTGTCTTATTTCTAGTCCAAATGTCATTTCTAGTCAAAACAAATCTCATTCTACTTAAAATAAGAAACATCACATTAAAAAGTAGCTTGTTTTTAGACACGTTTTACTCCTTTCAAGCATATGTTCACTTGAAATAAGTAGAAAAATCTGATAGTGGAGCAAGTTTTTCTTCCTTATTACAAGCACATTGCTTTCACTGGCAGATTATTCTACTTATTTCAAGTGAATATTTGTTTGAAACAAGTGAAAATAATCTAAAAACAAGTTCATTTTTAGGTGACGAGTCTTAGTTTTGACTAGAAATGAGACATTTTGACAAGAAAAAGGAAAAATATTCTTGGAAAGATTTTGAGTTTTTGCAGTGTATTACTCACTCTTCATACAAACTCCTCAGGTTGCAGCGAGCAGATAGCGGCAGAAGCACAAAGGTGGAGGAGAGTCACTGGAGATGGCCGTTGTATTTATGGACGTGTAGTGGGTGCAGCAGTGTGTTTACAGTGCGATGCGCATTAACACCTAGACACCTTGTCCACAGTGAACAGGTCAAAGTGCTGTAAATGACTCTAAATGACAACGCCCAGCCTTCAGACGTGTACAGACCTGCACTGAGGCCGCGCTGCTGCTTCTCCTATTCCTCTAATTCCGTCCCTCTCGCATGCAGCTGACGGACAGTGAAATTCCTCGGGCTGACGTCCTCCCCTTGGTCGGACTGTCAGGTTTCACAGCTGCGAGGATAATGGGGCCTTCAGCTCCGGTGGGAAATACCCCCCCACACACACCCGTCACAAACCTAAGAAGAACATGAATATAGGCATTTCCAGAGATCTGAACTGATGCGATCTGACTTTCAGTGGTTTGAGAGAACAAGAACAATGTACTTTCTATGGTTTGCATCTCATATAAACGACACGTACCGTCGGACGTTTTCATTTTGAATAACCTGAGGAGCTAACCCGAACGAGTTTCTCCTCAGTTTACCCCTGTAGCAGGCAGCTCTGTGTCTTTTGATTTCTAACATTAAATAAAAAATGATTGCTTGCTTTTTCTGATGATGATTTCCAACTAGAGGCAGCACTTCAGTGGATGACAAACTACTCACTTCAAAACTCTGATCTCAGAGGTGGAAGCTTAAAGGGAGCACTTGAAAGCAGCTGAATAGTTTCTCTGCACATCTACCACTGGGTGCATGGGGATTATGTCCTATAGTCCTACTCTATTTTTATGCTTCTCAGCGCCTTCAATTCCACTTTTTCCAATTTAAATCACTGTCTATTCACCATCGAGAAATGTGATTATCCCACAGAAGTCTGTCTTTTCTCTGTAAGAAAAGAAATATAAAAAAGGTTGAAATGTGCTGCTGAGCGATTGGTATCCCACAGCCGGATGCTGAGCCTCACAGGTGCTCTCTTCAGGGGAAACTCGTGTTTCATAGGGAAATGTATCCATAGAGGCTCAGTGAATATCAATCACACACACACACACACACACACATGCAGGCATACACACTTTCAACATACGTGTCTGCATCTCCCTCCTGATGCTCTATTATTCACTGTGGCATTGAATCACAGGGGGTGAGTCATCCCGAGTGTATTGTTTCGCTGTCCAATCAAAGCAAGGGCTGGATTTCCGGTGTTTCTAGTCTCCATCTGTGTGGCATGTGAAGGAGAAGAGCGTGTGTATCTGTGTGTGTGTGTGTGTGTGTGTGTGTGTGTGTGTGTGTGTGTGTGTGTGTGTGTGTGTGTGTGTGTGTGTGTGTGTGTGTGTGTGTGAAATGTGCATGTGTGTGTGTTAATTGTTTTCCATTTTTGAGTTCAGTTGATGTTGAATTTTCCATCGTCAGATCATCCCAACTGAATCATTCAGTATAATTACTTCAACCAATTGACCGTTTATTACAGTATCATCTTTTAAACAATAAAAGACATTGGTGCTAATTCACCACGAGACATACTGTGCTGTACTTCATAAGGCTTCACGAATGATGAGCGATAATAAATGACGATGGTGATGATACAGTAGCTAATAAATGAAGATAAATGATCACATTAGGGCTCACTGACCTTTACCAGGCGTTTATAAATGTAAAATTAATAGCTTACTGTTAATTGAAAAACCTTTATTAGTTAAAAGTCAAGAACTTCACAATAAGACTATGTCAAATACATGTGAGCTATTGGTATATACAGTATGTATTTCTGCCTGGCGTGTGTGCGTGTTACACAACAATGCTGCTGACTAACAACAATGTACCAGGTCATCATCATGTAGGTGACACATTATAATCTTTTATGTTGCAGGCTCACGCACATAGGGCCTTAACTTCCCACCATCATACCTGCTACTGTGCTTGTCACGCATCCATCCATTGTCTTCTCGTGGAATGTCCTAAGACTTCTTGACTAATTGATTTGCTCGTTTAGAGGCTATGAGAAACATGCACAGCGTCTTATTTTGGAATTTAAAGAAGACAGCATCAAAGCAGATACCTGAGGTGCTTATAAGACGGATTTTGGATTAAGGATTCATTGTGAAAGAAGTTTGAGTTCAGTCCGGGCTGCTGTTACGTATTCTGTCAGAAGTAGGCTACACAGAGTTCAAGAGACTGTGTGTGTGTGTGTGTGTGTGTGAGAGAGAATGAAATAGATAAGACGGAATAATGATTAATTCATCTGCACCATATCTGCTCTGAAGAGGGTTCAAAATACAAAAAACACTTCTGCTAGACCGGCCTCAAAGGCACCCCTGCAGTCAGATGAGACAACGTTAATAAATGACCTTAATGGTTCAAGGCAACTTTGCGAAGTTACAATGAAACGCCTCCGTATTCACTGCACAGCTCTCAGTCAGTGTACACACACTAATTTAGTCACCAGTGTCCTTGCTATTAATTAACTGCAAGAGGTTTGTTCGCTGGTGTAGAACTGACAGTTACTCGCGGCCTCTGAGAAGATAAACAATGATTTTAAAAGAAAGGAATCCGTGTTTGTTAGGATAAAAGAGGAGAATAATGTTACATAAGCCTAATGAAATGCTAAAGACAGGATGTCAGGCAGAGCAGATACTGTTGTTGGGTCTGTTGAAGTGTTTTCCAGTCTACGGTTGAGTCACTTCCCTCAGAGATGGATGGCTACGCAATGCAGTACCACCACCATTGTCATTTACGGGCCATCATAATTATAATTATACACACAGACAGTAAATACTGTAATCGGCAGAAACAAGTCATTCCTTCAGGTGATACATCCTGTCTGTCTGCTTAAGTTTCGCGTATGCAAAACACTGCAATACTTATTTGCGTTTCGGCTCTGTGTGTTTCAATTACTGCGTCGACATATACATGTACAGTTCTGGAAAAAAAATAAGAGACCACTTCAAAAATGATCAGTCCCTCTGGTTTTACTATTCATAGCTATATGTTTGAGTAAAATGAACACTTTTGTTTAATTCTATAACCTACTGACAAAATTTCTTCCAAATTGGAAATAAAAATATTGTCATTTAGAGCATTTATTTATTTGCAGAAAATGGCAACAGGTCAAAATAACAAAAGAATTCTGGTGTTTTCAGACCTTGTATATGCAAAGAGAACAAGTTCATATTCATTTTAGAACAACACAACACTACATTTTAAACTTAGGAAGAGTTTAGAAATCAACATTTGTGGAATAATCCCAATTTTTAATCGCAGCAGTGTTTTTATTTATTTATTTATAATCTAAGTAGAGGTGTGCTTGTGTTGGAGTTCAATAGACGCTGGAATCGATGGCTGCCATACATGTAGAGATAAGGCTGATTTATTAGGAACATTTTGGAGTGGTCTCTTTATTTTTTTCCAGAGCTATATAAACAGAAGTGTTAGTAATAAAGGCAAAGTTTGCCGCCAAAGTGAGCTGGCATGTTCCTGTTGGTTGCAGTCTGACCTTAGGTAGTCAAAGCTGACCATTGTCTTATAAATTAGGTTATGAAATCTTTTCCTCTCCTTCGGTCCACAGTGCAAACATCCACAGAGAGACACCAGCTCCTCGCTGCTGGGTCCTTTCCTGCTGCCTGTTTGTTACGTATACTGTATACAACGCTTTATTTTATTAAAGATTTCCATCTCTGGTGATTTGCCAGCAGGGATTTTTTATCTCTGATGGCATGGCGGAGATCAGACAAAACACGCGGACCTGTGGTGTTCTGCTATATAAACAAAGTATAAACAAAGAAACAATAGTGGTCAAGGCAGGAATGTGAGTCATGAGAACTGGCAGCATTTTATGCAAATTTCATATTCAGGAGGTGTTTAACTGTAAATCACACCTGTTCTGTTACCTGTTCAACATTAACACATATTCCAGACCACAGAAACTCACATCCCCTGCACAAAAAGTTACACAATAAGTCATGAATAAATGAGTTTTTCCTATTGAGACCTACTGTATTGAGAGTTTTGGGTGTGACCTTGCATCCGTGAAGACTTATTCTTAGCCGTGGTTTGTTTGTTCTTCCAACAATGTCTTGAAATAGACTGAGCAGCACATTTATTTTCTTGTCAATAAGTCCATTCTCTCTCTCTCTCTAAGTTTGAAGCAGACAGAAGATTCAGTGTTCGGCACTAAACAAACTGGTGGACACGTACCAGAATATGATGTTGTCTCTTGGATCAAGTTTGGTTTATTTTTAACGGAAACATCCCAGATCTCTCAAACTGAGTGATACTAGAAAGGAGGAAAGCTTTTCTCCAAGTATGACAGATGTCTTCATTTGGGGCTTTGTAGATTTTGCAGGACTGACAGGAGAACAGAGAGATGCTTTTTTTTTTTTTTTTTTTGTCAGGGTTTAAAGTGACAGGGCATTTCCTGGGAGCAGAGGTGCAGCATCCATAAATTGTAGTTGAGATATCAGTCAGCATCCAATAGCACAGTGACAACATAGGTTTCACTGTATGTGCACAGTAAATTGAGTATGTAACATTGGATTAATTACATTAAACTGACTCCTGCTGGTTTTTGCAGAATGAGAAGAACCAGGTCTCTCCTCATATCATCCTCTATATTTTATCTCGTGTTATTTACATGACATGATGTGACATGTTTTATCAGTTTAACAGTCGTGCACTGTGTTACATTGTTGAGGATACGGTATGCACATCTCAAGTACTCTGAAATCAGGTCAAACATAACTAGACAACATCTCTAGAGTCGGATCTTTAGGGCCTGGTGGGGCTGTCATGGCCGACTGATTAGAAAAGAATGCGAAGCGGTGTTGAAACTAACACACCCTGATTCTGTGGAAACGTATCCCCTGCTTATTCTTACACCAGCAGTCCTCAAATGTTCCCCTGTACTTTATTTCCGTACAGTATGTCCTGATGATTAAGTCATTTATCATTACATTACGTACGCTACTTCATTAGAATTCAAAGCTTCTCGAGAAAATGTTTATCTGTGCCACGCCACACGTGCTTCGTTGGGTCACTCTGGCGATGGCAAGTCGGCAACTACACTGTGTGTGTGTGTTTTCACGAGATTAACACTAAAATAGTGACATGGACTTTTGCTTTATTTTACTTTATTCCAGGTTTTGCACCATGGAGTTTTATCTCTTTCACCCTAGTACAGTCTGTACTTCTCTGCTGCTTCAACTGGAGTTAAACTCAACGCCAAACACGTGGCTCTTGTTATATATTGAAACACCAGGCTCCCTGCTCTTGCTCAGAAAGAAGTGAGAGATTAAAAACTAAATAAATGTGAATGAACCACAAGGAAAATTGTGCAGCTTATGTACAAAATCATGTGTGTGGTCCTGCTATAATGGCTGAAAATAAGCCAATGTTAAAGCAGAAGTAAGCGATCCGGTCGTTTTGGCTAACTTCCTGTCAGCCGATGGAGTTAGCAGTCCCCGCCCTCGTCCCTACGTCACCACATTCACGCGCATCCCTTGGCTGCACACACAGAGAGGACCGCCCCTTTATGCCGTTCTCTCTCCTCATTGGATAAAGGTTGTAGGATACACGGAAAGTTTACTCCTCGGCTTACAGAGCAGAGTGACTGACAGACCCGTGTTTCAGACCAAAGATATAACTATTTAAGACTTATATTAACACAGATATTCCGCTTACTTCTGCTTTAATGATGTGAGGATATCTACTGTATTTTTTTTTTTTTTTTTTGACAACGTGTTAAACGATGAGAGTGATGATCCGTGGGCCCTGGCTTTTAAAACCCAGGTTGACCAGCTGGAGGAGAGTGATTGTAGGCCTCCTCTTTATCTTATCACCAACATGCACTGCAGAGTCCCCCCCCCCCTCGCTCCTCCAGCAGTGCTGTGGCTGCAGGGTGACTTGGCAGAGCTCTTTAGAGAGCTGGACCTGCACAGAACAGTCATCAGAGTCATTTAGCATTACACAATAAACCTGCAGCACTTAGCCACATAAATGCTCATGATGGAGGCTGCAGACAGGGACATTAGGAGGAGGAGGAGGAGGAGGAGGAGGAGGAGGAGCAGTGAGACTCGGAGGTAGAGAAGGGATAGAGCATGGGGACGAGGTGGGAGAGGCTCATTATCTGTAACAAACCACAATGTAATTCCAGCCACCGCTACAAACCCCAAACCGTAACTGATTCATTCATTCGTTAATAAAAATGGAAATTAGATTTAAATTAGATTGTAAATTACATTTTAACATCTCTTTGTAAAATGGGATTTTTCTTTGCCTGAAAAATCCACGGTGAGTTCACACAGCAGAAGATCTACATGGGTGTGTCCTTTATAGAGTAAAAGATGGGAAACAGAGATAAATCGAGATTTTATTTTAATCTGTAGTCTAGATTTTATAATGATTAATATATAAAATGTAATTTCACAGAGATGTGAATTTTTCTACTAAACTAACAAAACAATGTATTTGCCCTCGTGGAGGAATAAAAGCTTTTATCGATTTTGTAAGCAATGTAATCACACAGTGCAGAATAGCTGTTATGTGCAGCTTTATTGCAATGGCTGCTCTTAATTTGAAAATCTCCAAATGATATTCCACTTGTTATCACTGACAAACATAGATCTCAGTTCTGAGCACAGCGTTTGATAACGACTGACCATCAAAATCAATGGTTTTGAAACATCTGATATAATTGTGGTTTGTATTATTCTGTGTCATGCACCTGCAGCAACACTTATATAATATCATTATTTTTACACTATTTCTGAGAAACTCTTCCCTAAAATAGGATTATGTTTTAGTTTTTTTTTTTTTCTTTTGTTATGCCATGATATCGCATGTTTGAAACTACACTTGTGCTTTAATCTGATTACTGTCCTCTTATCCTGTTGGCTGCATGGCCTCAGCAGCTGTAGGACTCTGATGCCTCTGTCTTTTATAACTCACCCCTCCTCTCCTTTCTCCCTCTCATCTTTTTTTTCCTCCTCCCTTCCCCTCCTCCTCTGTATGTTTATGCTGATGATGTGTCAAAACACTCCAGCCTGCCTGCCTCTCCGGCTCCCTGTCGAGAGTTACATCTCTGCCCTTTCTCCTTTTTGCAAAGACATGAAACTCAGTTTGAGAGCATTAAAAATTCAGGGCTGTTTGGGTTGGTCTCCCCCTCATTAATATTGACTAAAAGCCTTGAGAATATAGTTACGAGCTGTCCGGTCAGCACTGGGACAATTAGAGGAACATGTTTTAAAGCACTTGCGCTCCTTTCACTGGGACATAAGTTCAGCTGTAAGAAATTAAGATGGTGGAATTATTCATGGCCACGCAGCCACCACAATCCTCTCCCCTGGATACAGAGGGAAGGAATCAGTGCCGTGTGTGATGCATTGCTATTAATTGTCCTGCATCAATTTAATTGTCAGTTTAATCCCAGCTACAACTACATTAAGCCCTGACATGTTTTCACCACCTCCTATTCGATGCCCATTTTGCTGCCTGTCTCTTTTAAAGGGACTGATTATTCTTTTTCTGTCATATATAATGTTACAATGTTAGACATGGACAAAGTTTCAAATACTTTATGTAAAAGTAATCCCAGTGACACAATAGCTCAGGCGTCGGTCTGCTCTGAACACCACATTTCCATTTTTTTTTCTACCTCTGACAGCTCGTCATGGATTTTTTTTCATTTTTATAAATTCATCTGCTCCAAGCTCTGCTCGTTCTCCCATAACAGGCTCCATGAGTCGTGTTATAGACATTTAATGTGCTGCAGCTTTACTGTGTGTAGTCACTTAGGTCACAGCAGTACAGAAAATTCAACATTGATGTTTTGTAGACAGTGGGTTTCTTTGTATATTGCATGCATGCACAGTTACTCATTTGTACAGCTTACATTCATTACCACCAAACTGATTAATAGGATGAAGCATCACTCACAAGTGCAGGTTGCTGTCCTTCAGCAGACTTTTATCTATTGGGATAAAAATATAGGTTGAAATGACCATATTATGTCTCTTTAATCTGTATTGGAAATACTGTTGTACACCTCCATTGTAGGGCAAAAGGGCAATACCCCTCCTCACACCTTGCCTGCACAAATTGAGTCCTGTAACAGAAACATCACCTTTCTCGGCACTGAGATCGCAAGTTTGTGCTGTTCCTCTGCCAGGTTTCTTGTAGCAAGTAGGTGAAGTATGATGGGACACTAATTGGCTGGAGTTGAATGGAGGTGTCCTCTGGCAGTCCTTCACCGAGTCTCTGGCTGAGTGCTATCCACACAGTTGATCTGCACAAGGTCTCAGTTTAGGAATACTGCATGAACCAGGGAGGCTGAGATGTTTTGTTTAGTTCAGGTGAAATTCAAGGATATTTACCGAAAAAGTCCAAATATGAGACCGTGAATGATAAATAAATATCTGTATTTTCTCTCCCTCTCCTTTTTTTTCTCTCTCCGCAGTCTTCATCTGCAGCTTCATGGTAGCAGCCCCCATCTTCGGTTACCTGGGCGACCGCTTCAACAGAAAGGTCATCCTGAGCTGTGGCATTTTCTTCTGGTCCATTGTAACTCTGTTGAGCTCCTTCATCAGCAGAGAGGTACAGTACGACGACAACGACGACGACGCCACACACACACACACAGTCTAGATATAATAGAAAGACCGGGAGAACTGCAGCACATGACATGATGAGCGCCACTGTTATTTTATTAGGCTGCTGTGCGTCTGATGCTGCCTTCACTGACAAGCTAATTACTCTGTTTTTTTGATGTGGATATGCTTGATGGTAAAGCCAGTGAAATGAAATGACATGCTTGTTAAGTCAGACACCCGCTAAGCCTGTGTAGACATTCTTTATACCTCTCTCCCTCCCTCTTTTCCTCTCTCTTTCCCTTTCTTTCTCTCTCTCTCTCAGTGGCTAATATCAACTAATGATGGCCCGTGCCTCAGTCAGTGCTGTCGAAGATAAGGCTGTTGTTTCCCTGCCCCCTAAGACAAGTGGATTTAGATTTTATATCTCTAAAAGCCTCTGTGTGCTGGACGGCATTAAACAATAACATTATTCTTAGGGGGTGAAGATATAGGGGGGGGGGGGGGGGGGGAGTGGCCATCACATTACTGTAAAAGGCTCTGTACATGTGCATTTATAAGTGCGCGTGGGTGTATAGACAGACCTTGTTGTTACGCAGTCTTGATTTGACAGTCAGTGGCACTACGAGCAGGAACAAACCGACAATTGAAAGCAGCTTGACTGGCAGGGACATGCGGCATTAAAAGCTATGTGAGTGAAATTTATGCAGCACATGGCATATATCTGCTGAGCCAGTTCGCTGCTGAAGCTCTTCAGCCTCAGAGCCGTGCAACTCGGGGAATGACAGCTCGGAGATTTTGATGGTCTCAGGATAGGAAGGCGGCGGCGCCCTTTGACATAAACGCCCCACAGACTCAGAGAGAGACAAGAAGGCAGCCATTTGCCCTAAGCAGGAAATGCATTCAGGCCGCTTATGGCTAAAAAATGAAATTAAAGGGCGTCTTCCTCTCCGACAAATGACACAAAGGCCACTGGCTGCTGTCGAGGGGACGGAGAAGCGGTCCTCAGCTCCCACATTCCTCTAATTCCCTCCTCCAGACATGTTCCTGGATGTGCCAATCAAATGCGACAAGATGGCCCTTATGTAACAGCGCTACTACGGCACATGAGATGAAAGCCAAGACGTGTAATGAAATGTTAATGGCCACTTACGACTGAGTCCTATCATTATGCATTTAACACTCTGGGGGCATTTTGGAAGAGATTTGCAGCAGATACAGAATTCAGATCTTACGTAAGAGGAAATTTGCCACCGTCGTCGAGCTAAACTGCAGAGTTTTTACTGCCGGACCACAACAGATGATCGTCATTAAATGATAAGTTGTAGGTCAATTGAAATTTTGAAATGCGTTAGCGGCTGCCTACAGCCTAACTGCTCCAGACTGTGAGTCAAACAGCTGGATGTTTTGCATTGGAAATAACCTACGCCCTGTTGATAACATGGATCATATAATCATTTATTCAAGTTTATCTCTGTAGACAATTGTGTCCTACACATACATGAGTCATTTCATTTCTTATCTCATGAATATAAACAGGGTGAAACTACAGTAGGATAAGAACCACAGCTTCGTACCAGTCAGGTGTCATAATGTTACAGTGACCTGAGACGTTCACTTGCAGAAGAATTTGACAGAATTCAGTTTTGGTTAATGAGCTCATATAGTATAAAAAATAGAGACAAAGTAAGTCATTGTGCAAAATTACACATTAATTAGCACAATCTGCAATAAAGGAGACTTGTCTATGTGGCGAAACAAAGAGAACACACATCAGCATGCTAAGCATTGTCACTGTGTCTGTGGGCATGTTAGCCTGCTGAGCACGGCCGTGAGTGTGCAGCCTGACGGAGCTGCTGTTTGAAGTTGAAGTAGATTTTCTGAGACCGCCTTAATCTCCTTTATCTCTTTCTAGACTTCGATCTTAGAGCTTTTGCAGTTTCTTAACCCTCGTTTTCATGGCGCTTCTCTGGATTTGCTTCTGGGATATTTTGTTGTGGGTGTTGTTGTTGTCACTGCTACTGGCATTTCTCTACCAAGTGGTGATGACAGTCCAGTGACCACACACACAAAAACAGCAGACCATTAAAATTCTGTCCGTGAAGTCTTCAAAAATAATAAGACACTCAAACATATAAGAGACAGCTCAGCTGGGAAGAATTATGCATTACTATACTTACATTTCAAAAGAGAGGCTAAAAAACAGTAATCTATAAAAACATACTGGAAATGATATGGAGGTGACCATTTTGAGATGCATCCCTTGAGTTACATCCTACATTGAGGTAGATGTGTGTGCGGTGTGCGTGCGTGTGTGTGTGGTGAGGTCTCCAGAGGATGTTTGATGGCTGTGTGTGCACGACCCAATCACATCCAGCAGCATGAGGCCTGGAGTGACAGCTGAGAGCTCAGGTCAGCGGTGGGGTCATCATCATCTGAGCTCTGCCTCTGCTACCTACAGCACCATCATTAATCTCCTTTCACAGCTGACAAACCCTACAGTGTGTAGCCTTATCACACACACACACACACACACACACACACACACACACACACACACACACACACACACACACACACACACACACACACACACACACACACACACACACACACAAACACTTATTATTAGAGGCCACAAGGTGCTCGTACATGTGTAAGGTGGTAAAGCTAAGAAAAAACAACGTGGTGTCATTTTAAAATGAACTAGAAGGGCACTTCAATGTCAAAAAAAAAAAAAATCAAATTCAATTATTTGGATCCGCACCAAAATATAACGGGCTCTTCCTTGGCCCGTTTCCTACCCATCCACTGGGTTTCATGCAAATTGTGTTCAGCACTTTTTTTGTTTAATCCTGCTGACAAATAAGTTTCTACATCCACCTAATTTTTATTCATGAGACTGTCCGCAAATTAAGTGGCCACCATTTTTAAATTAGCCTCATTCCAGCGTGCGGAGAAACCACCACAAATTACTTTGCAGCATTAAAAGCAGACATAGTGGTCCCAACAAGTCCGTATCCAGTGAGTTGTAGTTGCCACGGAAACCCTTAATCATCCAGCTGCCTATAACAGGTGCCCCTGCCAGCATGCAGCCTCCTGACTGTAGAAAACCTTTTAAGTTTTCATCATCTTCTTCATCTTTTTTCTTTTTTTTTAATTTATCAATTTAATTCATGCGATGGAAGATAATGCACCGTGGTAATTTAATATGACCAAACAAGATTGAACACATTAAGCTCTTCCATGCTGACGTGACGCTATTTCACACTTGCATGAGCTGTTATTATTCTTGGTATGTAGATAGATCAAGATAACCTTCACCAACTTTGTGCTCGTTTGTAACAGGCGCTTCACATTTACACACCGTTTGAGATCAGTGTGACATCCACTTGTGTTCATGTAGTGTAGCAAAAATAATGGGTTTGAATTCGCGAACGTCATCTCTTCTCATTTATATATCGACTGATCGAACCACATCATCTAACGCAGGCAGATTTCTTGCTATAACCCCAAATTTGATGTTAACATACACAGATCTGCTCCTATAAGTATTGTGAAAGCTAAAAGTAGAGAAGAGCTGTTTTTTACCCAATGGAAATTATTCACAATGAAAACAGGATTTCTCTTCTATTCTACTCTTACAGACAGTTTCCCTGCAGAGTTTGATAATAAAACTCATTTTTCTTTGCCTCTCTCTCTCTCTCTTTGCAGTACTACTGGCTGTTTGTGCTCTCCAGGGGACTGGTGGGCATCGGTGAGTCCAGCTACTCCTCCATCTCTCCCACCATCATAGGAGACTTGTTCACTAATAACAGCCGCACCATGATGCTGTCCGTCTTCTACCTGGCCATCCCCCTGGGAAGGTAAGAAAGAGCCAAACACAGACTGTATTCTTGAAATAGACACGTGGAAAAAGCCACTTAATAACATCATGTGTTGTGTAAGATGCATATGAAAATATAGCTCTGCAACATAAAAGCTGTTTATCCAGCCTGTTATTCCAATTTTGTATCTAAAGGTGCAAAAAAAAAAAAAAAAAATCAGACACTCAAGCACAGATCATTAAAATTACCCTCACATAGTGAAGGTCGAGTTCACTCCTATCTACCTCATTCTCCTTCAGCCGCAGTCACACAAAGAGCTCAGTCCCGTCTGCAAAAAAGAAAAGCAGAACTCACAATTGGCGATGCAAAAGCTTAAAGGAGGGTGGGAGGCTTTCTTTTTTTTTTTTTTTTTTTTTGGGAGATGTGGCGCGGGGGATGTGGGGGAGCAGGAGGTATTATTAAGCTTAAATCTCAAGCCTTTTCAGTTCATTCAATCAGAAAAAGGGCCACAGGGAGAAAACAAACATAGCCAAGTAATAAAAGATGAATGTGCCGGTGGATGCGGCACACAGGAGCCACTTGAGGTTTATTGTTATATACAGTGCTTAACAGAATGTGCCCGAGCAGCTTTCCAGCTTCTGCGCACAGAAGGAAGCCGCCAAGGAAAGGAGAAAATGTGCTGCAGTGTCTCTCTCCACTCCAGCACTATAAACATCATCACAGATTCATAAAATTATGACATGTCTCCTCTAAATTTGTTGTTGCAGACAGAGCACAATCCAGCGATGATGAGTGGGTTATGTAAAGTTACAGTATGTAGTGCATTGATTCATCATACTGTATGTGTTTATTTGGACCCTGATAAACAAAGGAAAGGCGATCTGCCCTCTGAGTGGCTGTGTTATGAGCAGCCAAAATGTTTGGGTCACAGTAAACTGCCCAGCAACGCAGACAATAGAAGGTGAAAGAGTAAAACATCCTACTCAGCCTCCCTTTTGTTTGTCTTTACCGAGGTTGTTATGACCATTTCCAGGAAATGACCTCAGGAATTAGACCAAATTCACGGGAAATGGATTCCCCTGCTGTTTTTTTTTTTCCCCCTCCACAATTTTTAAACTTGGCCCCACAGAAAGCACCGGTGTTTGATGTGAGCATATTTTTCATGCTCAAGTTTTATTGTTGGTGTTGAACTTTCCAAACACTCTCTGGGTGGACCCTGATAAGATTAGCCGTTAGTCACTCACTGGAAATATCATATGCTGTCTGAGCCTGTTTATACTGCGGCGTTATTTTTGGAGAACTAATCATGGAACTGTTTTCCTCATCGCTCTGAGTGTGCAGATAGATGCATGAATACTGCATGTGAATGTAAAAACCAGTTACACATAGTTTGGCTGTTTAGGAATCCGATGTTGATAAGGGATTATTCTATTCTAAAGTCCCATCATTATACATTAATCATCAGTTGTGTTGCTTTTTTAATGGAAAGCAGGTCCTGCAGCACGTGGCCAGGGGGGCTCAGTCTGCACAAACAGGTTCAAAGTCTGATTGACTTTTACAGACTCATCACAGTGAAGGGGCTGAACAAGCTGTTGGGAGAAGCTGCAGTGTGACAAATTAATGGCAAAATCAACATTAAGTGTCTGAATAAGGGGTTTTCCTGCAGCTTCAGTACCTGCTACAGTATAGATTCTCCAAATTTGCAGCATTTAAGATCGGAAATTAATATCGTAGATGTTTCAGATTTGCGTCTAGTGTTAAGGACTACACTACGTTGGAGAAAAAAAAGCAATACATGTGTTCTCAGTTTGCAGACAATGTTTTAAAGCGGTACAAGTGGAGGTTAGCGTTTTTGATGCAGCGAATTACTGGAAATACAGTTTGTGAGGAGAATCTCTCCGCCGTTGCTAAAAAAGAAACTATCCTTCGCCTGACTGACAAGATAGCAGCTACCTGATGATTGAGAAGGACCCGCACGCAGCTTTGTGATGGATTTAGATATCTATCTTAGGTCGAAGGTGTTGTGATAGTGGTGTCACTCAAAATCTCCCTTCATGTTAGTGTTGTATTTATGACTCATCAAACCATGTTTGTATGTCTTATCTCGAGCCCTAGAAGACCTCGGTCATTCCTAAGTAAGAGCTGGCTTTACTGGAGGCCAAGACAATCACTGACAAATATCAGTGACCAACCCGCCCTTTATTTACTAATGCATTACTCTTTTGAGGATAATGTGCACTGTCAGCTTCAACACCTCTGCCGCTTATACCTTCAGTTTACTATTTAAATCCTCTTTGTCCTTTAAATGCTGATGCTATCAAGCAGCAGAGGCTTATCACGACATAGGGGGCCCTTTATCTGATCTGATCTGATCTAGTTACATTTCCCTTAAAGCGTTTCACTGCCATTTCCCGTTGCGACACAAAACACACCCTTTTAACGCAGCTAAAACGCTGTGAAATTGAATTACGCTGCTGTGACAACAACACACAGCCCTCGGCCAGACAGCCATGTTGGTTTTGTTGCTGCGCTCTGTTGGCCCGTGCGGCTGTAAATCTGCACCTGTATTGTGCGACTACATGCACAAATCACCACAAGTCCACAAATAGACCAACTAGCCAAGCTGCTGCTGCTGCTGCTGCTGCTGGTGCTTTGATCAGTGACACTGTCATAATCTCTCAGTGTCAAGTACCCAAACACTCAACACAGCTGACTACAAACAGGATGTGTGTGTGATGTGTGAAATACTTTAGGTTCAGACTGTTAATATATGATTTTTGTGTTGCTAATATGTCGTCTTTGTGTTTCTTTGCAGTGGGCTGGGATACATCCTGGGCTCCAGCGCCAAGGAAGCTGCAGGAGACTGGCACTGGGCACTGCGGGTAAGAGCATCATCATCATTACCATTATCATCATGCTCTTGCATTGCACTTACACACCCCAAACATGCATAGGCAGGCATCTTTATTTATATATCGCATTTCATACCAAGGCAACAATGTGCTTTACATAAAGACAAAACATTAAAAAAAGAAGCATAAAACAGAATTAAAAAAACTAAAAACAGAGTTAAAAGCAAGAGCAAATAAAAGTAAAATAAAAGAAAATAGATAAAGTTTTAAGTTCTTAAAAGAGCTCAGCTATAAGCACGTGAAAAGAGAAATGTTTTTAACCTGGATTTAAAAGTGCTTACAGTTGGGGCTGATTTCCAGTTCTGCTGGTAGTTTGTTCCACTTGTGTGCAGCATAACAGCTAAATGCTGCTTCACCATGTCTGGTTTGAACTCTGAGCTCCACTATCTGACCTGAGTCAGTAGATCTCAGAGCTCTACTGGGTTTATACTCTACTAACATGTCATTCATGTATCCTGGACCTAAACCATTCAGTGGTTTGTAAACCAGTAGCAGAACTTTAAAATCTATTCTGTAGCTGACTGGGAGCCAATGTAAAGACTTAAGAATTGGGGTGATCTGATCTGATCTCTTTGCATACTGTACAAAGACAGACACAGAGCCTTTCCTGCAGGGCTGATAGAGAGGCCTGTCATGGATCTGGGGGTCACGGGGGCGAGTGGTGGGAGAAGCACCAGGGGACGTGCATGGCCGAACAGCCGGTCGAGACCCTGACATTGCAGGAAAGTGACAGAGGAGAGAGCTCAAGGGTGAACATCTCAACACAGCCTCCACTCAGCAGCTTCCAGCTGGTCTAACCTTTCCAAAATGTTTTCTACAAGTCCGTTCAGTATCTTCTGAATGATATGTTCAAATTAAAATGTTATAGTAGTTCAGGTCTCCAGGTGAACGGATTTCTATAAAACATCGAGGCTGCTGGAAGCTTTTTCTTTCTAAGATCTCGTAAACTGATTTATATTTTATTACACTTGACCCACTGAGGTCATGAAGCGGGATCAATGCCTCAGTGAAATAACAAGGCTGCGCTGCTTCTTCATCCCGATGCTTTCTGCTTCCATTATTGTCCATGTGCACTGGGGGGGAAGTTACTAGAGGGAAGTTTTGTCTACTCAGGATGCCGCGTTTAAATGCATGTTCCTGGCAAGCTGCTCTTAACAGATGTGACCAGTGTGTGTATTGCGAGTGGTCAAACACATGTGTCCTTATGATGTTACATTACAAAGTACAGCAGCAACAGTATACACCAGCGTCATATGGCAAACAAGGAGAACAATGGTAAAGGAAATGATGACGTCCAAACTCCAGTATGCATTCAGGAAGAGGAATCTGTAAGCTACAGGGAAAGAAAAATTTGTCGGTGCAAATTTGGGTCAAATTAAATCATTGGTTTTTAAGAAATGTAAAGGTTTGAAACTTTGTCATGGGAAGGTTAAGGGTTTTAGTGACACAAATCAACACTAAGACCATTAGGTTGGGTCTTCTTTTATTAAAAAGGCAAATCTCAGATCATAGGAGAAATGTAGAAATGTTCTGAGACTTTGTGGGGTATTACCTCAAGAGAAAGACCTGTCTCTTTCTTGCGGTTGCACACTTACAAGTAGTCGCAGGTGTTAGTTAATTAGGAGCATAAATTACTGTTGTCATAGCACTTTTTTTTTTTTTTTACTGGGGCTCTACTTAGTACTTGAGACAAAACATTTAGAGGTGAACAGCTTTTATAAGACATACCAGTCATAATGGAGAGAAGACCAATGAAAGCTCTAACAGGACTTAGGGTCAGCTTTTAAAAAAACTTAACAACATATTATGACCTGACACTTCTAATGAACAGCCTGACATTTAAACATTGTCACAGCGTGGGATGGTGGTGGTGGTGGTGGTGGTGGTGGAAGAGATTCCTGAAAATGACAGCTCTCTCTCGGCTTGTAAGGAAAAAGGAAGTACATTTATTTCTTCTTGCCTTGGTGGAACATTAAAAAAAAAAAACAAAGAGCGGGGCATTTTGTTCCAAAGCAGCTACAATGACATTCCAATAAAACAATCTCAGAGCCAATTAATCACCGGTGTGGCATGCAGAGGAAAACACATACCAAGACATGAAAAAGGTTCTGTATCCTGTTTTAAGGAAAAAAAAAAAAAAAAAAGCTACACTTCCGGTTGTTTTTGCCCTCCGTGTTCCAGCTACCTTCCTGAAAATGTGCACGATAAGAAGGATCAAGGGAGATGCACAAAGATGAGGAGGAGCAGGAGAGGGCAGCAGCTAATTTGTTTGATTGCCAACCGTCCATACAGGAAGTATCTAATGGGCCCTGCGGGAGCACAAGGTCAAAGGTCACAGACTCCCAGTGTCATGTTGAATAATTATGAAAAGACTTACGAGAAAAGCTTTTTGCAAAAAAAAACAAATAAAAAACAAACACACGCTACAACACAACCACAGTACAGTTTTTATAAGCTACAAAATATAATATAATGAATTTCCCTTGACAGTTGAAACAGTTTTTTCTTTTGTGAGCAATTTGTATAACTCAAACAAACCCACTCCCACACATCCCATCCTGCCTTTTGTCTTTGCCCCCCCCCCTACACACACACAGACACACACAAGCACAAACATGCCACCTCTTCTTAACCCATAAAAGAAAAGCTGATAGTATAAGAATATAGCAGATAGTAGCCTACACCGATGACGTTTCAGCGCACAAGGAAGCGCTCAAAGCCAGAAAAGTCTTTTTGAGTCTTGTTGTATGCTTATTATACGCACAGACAAGCCTGCACACATAAACACACACACACACACACAGACACACACTCGGTGCCAACAGAGTAAACAGGGGGAATGTTCTCAGCTCCACCGGGCTTGTATAGGATGTCAGACGTATCCACAAACACAGTGGCCGTCCATTCAGATTGTAAACACACCGCTCTTTGTCTGGCATTTCACATCTGCTCGCTCCAAAAAAAAAAAAAAACGCTCCCAAGAAGACTGACCCAGTCTGAATATCCAGCCCCTGTCTACACAACCGGAAGCCTCATACATCTTTTTTTTTTTCTGCTAGGTGTCCCCGGTTTTGGGGATCACTGCAGGAACTCTGATCCTGGTCTTCGTGCCGGAGCCAAAGCGAGGCAGCGCCGACCAGATGGGAGGACGCATCAAGACCCGCACCTCCTGGTTCTGTGACATGAAGGCTCTCGCCAAGAAGTAAGGCACAAGTTACAGTACAGTGATGATACTACAGTATAGATACAAAATGTACTCACATATTTGCATACAACCACTAAATGGTTACAACCTTTAGAGGTAAATGTCAACACAAGAGGTGAACAAATATCATTCACTCAACACTCTGCAGTGAAGAGCTCGATCTGTCTCTTACCATCCAGCTGTATCGGCCCATGTTATCATGAGACCTGTGGGCTAGGTTAAAATGTTATTACCTCTAGGCCTACAGTATACGTATGTGACCATGCAGACTAATTACGAATGAATGAATGAATGAATGAAAAGCATTTTTCTTTTCTTTTTTGCACGAACATATAATTTAAAACAGCATGAGCAATCATCATGACTGGGATGTGCAAAGGGTTAGGTATGAAACCCAAAAGGGCTTATATGAAAACCTCACCCACATATACAAAAACATAGGGAATAATTAAACAATAATGAAAAATAAGTAGAAAAGTAAGCGATTAAACAGTGAATATAAGGAAATAAGGAAAAATACATACATTAAAAGAGATATCTGTAAGTTTTGCTTTTGCTAAATAGCTACTGTTTACTTCAATACAATACAACCTGAGATACCTATCGGCTCAGTTTCCGTAACATTTACCACCACTCTAGTTATCTCACCTTTGAGATAATGATAGTCTTTTCCAACCAGGTGATTTCCCCAAAGAAGCCCGTATTATTTGTTTTTACAAAGAGAAACCACACGTTTAAAGATCGAGTTACAGATTAGAACAGTAGCAGCATGTTTATTTTTCAACTTCTGTAAACCGGTATACTAATCACCACCTCTTTGATTTTGTGTGTGTGTTTCTTCACGGCTAGTCGGAGCTACGTGTTCTCCTCCCTGGCATCGGCGGCCGTGTCCTTTGCTACAGGTGCATTCGGTATGTGGATCCCTCTGTACCTGGTGAGAGCGCAGGTGGTGCAGAAGACAGCAGAGCCCTGCACAAAAGATATCTGCAGTAGCACAGACAGGTAAGAAGAGGCTATAATGGTTAAACATGATGGGGCACATGGCTTTGAAGTCATTGCTGCTTCTGTTTGACTTGTGCAACCTGAAACCTGAAAGGTACCGGCCTATACTTTGTGTCCCTCATGTGAAAAGCTGGATCAACTGGGTTTTGGTGGCTCAGTGCCATGTTCAGTGGCTTTAAATTATTTTGAAAGAATTTCAATCATCTGCTGTTCATACTTAACAATGCTACGCTGCGTGATTGTGTGCAGTACAAACTACTGTAGGGCTGCAACTAACATTTATCCTCATTATTGATTCATCTGTTGATTATGTAAACGAATAATTGATTAGTTGTTTGGTCAATAAAATGTTGAAAAAGGTCAATCAGTTTTTCCCAAACCACAAAATTATGTCCTCAGATCTCTTGTTTTGTACACAGACCAAAGAGAGACTCAGTTTACCTCCATAAAGGAACAAAGAAACCAGAAATATTCACATTTAAGAAGCTGAAATCAGAGAATTTGGACTTTCTTTCGTAAAAAAAACTACTCAAACCGATTATTCGATTATCAAAATAGTTGATTTAATAATCGATCATTGTCCGATTAATCGATTAATTGTTGCAGCTCTTGTAGAAACATCACATGATATGAATATAACACTTATTTCCTCTCCTCTCCTCTCCTGTCCAGTATAATCTTCGGGGCGATCACCTGTGTGACGGGCCTGCTGGGCGTGGTCATCGGCGCCGTCACCACTCGCCTGTTTCGCCAGAGGACCGAGCGAGCCGACCCGCTCGTGTGCGCTGTCAGCATGCTGGGCTCGGCCATCTTCATCTGCCTCATCTTTGTGGTGGCAAAGAAGAGCATCGTAGGAGCTTATGTAAGGCTCATTTCCTGCACGGTATTGTGTCTGCAGGAGGAAAAGCTGCCTCCTTTTCAAACCATTGAGGGAGGTGTGATGATGATTATGTCCCAATTTTACAGTCCTGCCTCAAAGAACCAACATGCCTCCTTTGAGAAATGTCTCCCTGACAAAGAGTGATATTAGCATGTAAATTATGGAAAAGCCTGAGGGACTGGGAATTAAAGGGGGAAAGTCTGGTAACTAATCCAACAGGAGAAAGCTTTGTAAAAGCTCAGCAGGGTGCCAGCTCCCTTCAGGCCCACAGGCGCTGACTGGGTGTCGCTCATCCTAATGAATAGTTGAATTGCAGGTTAGAGTGACACGGCCTCAGGAGCAGCTGTAGGTAGCTGAGGTTAACACCTCATTGGGCCAAAAGTTCAGAGTCTCAAGCAAAATGCGCAGCAGAGACCTTTATGTGTGCATCTGATTGGCTTGCGAAAGCAGGAAAGGGCGCAACTTTACAATCGCTGCCCTGAAACAATGCAGTCTGAGCCCCTGAACTCACCAAGCGCAGATTTCTCACTCTTATCACAGACAAAGGAATGGGAACTGACTCTCAACAAGTCAGCCGATGATGGAGGGCTTGGAAAGATGGAAAATATTTCCTATGCGTGTGAGGGAACATAACAAAACGACCCTCCATATCCTAAATATGTGACCTTGGTTCACATTGGCAAGTTTGGCCTCTTGACTTTTTACTGCTGGATCAGTGCAGGATTTCTTTTTACAGAGTATGTGAGCTGTGTTTATGATTGCACTGTAATGATATACTGTAGTCATTTAACACCAGCTGTAAAACAAAGTATATGTGACAAATAATTCATATGAATAATGACTTTTGGGATGATTACAGATCTGTTTTTTTAGGCGTGTATGTTGTTTTACAAATACAGTCAAGTGACACCTGCTTTATTTCTTTGTAGAGTTTACAAAGGGTCTCAGATTAGGATCCAAGAAGAAAGTATTTTGTTATTAAAACTAATATTCCCTCAACTGTGATGGGGCATGACTTCAAAAATGTAATTTCACTTCTTCTCCCACTAGTGTATCGTACAATATTAAATCATCGTACTATACAGCAGCAGTTGTAAGTGATCAACTCGGGTTTCATGGCAAAGAGCTGACAGATGTGTTATATTATAAGGTGTGACATGGTTGTAACGCTCTGTGCCGCTCTGCCGAGGCCGATTGACCCCTCGCAGCTGTTGTCTCGTCAACACGCGGCTAATCTGAGGGAAAGGCAAGCGCTTCTGTCTTCTAGGAGGCAACATGTCGGTCACGGTGTCTGGTTCACAGCTCTCCGAACAGACCCGTCTACATAGCCCCCCTCTGCACTGCACTGCGCTGCGCTGTCGGCCTGGCACACTGGCAGAAGGGTTATTCCCCAGCAGGAAACGCACATCAACCACCCGTGTTAAACTGTGCCAGACGAAACCCAGTCAATACAGATACAGATACACAGGATTCCTCTGCAACCAAAGCCCTCTGGGTGCATGTTTGAGAAAGCAGCAGCAGCCAAATAGGAACAGCAGCTGCCTCCGGCCTGTGTACCTACCTACAGTAGCCTATATATCTACTTAAATAAAGTATGTCAACTCTGCTATGTTGTTTAGAATTTGCGTCCTCTGCTGCACCAACCGGTCGCAAGTAGGACATAAACTCAAAACGTTGCAGCAGCTGCCTCGAACTGTAGGAAGTGTTGTGATGTTCCCACATTGAAGATACGGCGGCTTTGACAAGAATAAACAATCCTTATCATCCCGTGCTGTTTTCCAGGCTGCTATATAGGCTACTCGGCTCAGCGGGACCAAAATAAAGGCCTGCGCATCCACATATAATTGGGCCACAGCATAATAACATGTTTTTAAAACCACCGCAGCCAAAGCACTTTTTATTCAGCGTGGATTCCCACACATGGGAGCAATATCTGCAACCTCCTCTCTCTCTTTTTTTTTTTTGGCTTCTCGTCAGGTTAACAGCCTTCTGTGCAGCAGGATTTGGCCGATCTTAATCAGCGCCACTAAAATGTGCAATTTCTTCCTCTTTATTTTAGGTTTGCATCTTCATTGGAGAGACGCTGCTTTTCCTAAACTGGGCAATAACGGCCGACATTTTAATGGTAAGTACTGGGGAAACCTGCACTTCCTGCACTTGGTCACCGAAAAATGCCCGCAACAAACAACACCACAGGGAAGTGGCAGCGATTAGAAATAGTTTTAGTTTTTATGACTGTCTTGAGACTGAAAACATCTCAACTCATGCATGTTTTCGGTGTTTAAAAGTTGAAAACAGGATGTTGAGTGAGCCAAGACTGAATAAATGTGAGGTTTATTTTGACTGACAGGTCTGCAGGAGTTGTCCTGAGCTCCGTGTATAATAATTGACCTCTGCGGGGAGTTGTTTTAACAAGGCCAACTTGACTCTGTCTTCATCACCTTAAAACACAATGTCATGTCCTTTTCTATTTCCTCCTGCAGTTTGTCGTAATTCCCACACGGAGAGCAACAGCGGTCGCCTTTCAGAGTTTCACCTCACATCTCCTGGGTGACGCGGGAAGTCCGTACCTGATAGGCCTGGTAAGACTCTCCAAGAAAACTATCTACTGTAGCTATGTGCAATGATCAGGGCGTGAAGAAGGGGGGAATATATTTATTAAAGATTTAACTCGGGTCATAAATCGCAGCTTGAACTCACTGCTTCAGCATATCTGTGAGCAACCCCCCCGTTCATACACACACACACACACACACACACGACGCATTCAGCCCTTTGCTTTAAGTGGGCCAGTGCAAAGTGAGGTACAAGAGGAGCTTTTAGCACACGTCCCACGAGGCCTGGTGAACAGAGTTGTGATTTCACCACTGCTCTTCAGGCTGTCAGTGGCGTTTTCTAGTAAATCTCGTCGGCTCGCGGGAGGGGCCGCAGTTACTGTATTTGATTGGTTAGGAGATGATGAGAGAGTAGAGTAGAGTGTGGGGCTTATACTGGGGGACACTAGGCCTCTCAAGGTCATAGTCAACCCCCTCCTCCAAACTGCACGCATACACCCAAAGAATAGCATCCAGAATACAAGTGCTGCTTTCTATCCAGTGGAGTGTGAAACAGGATTCACCTCCGACGGTCCAACTGCATTCTTCTCGTTCCAACGTTTCTGAAGTTAAATAGTAACTCGATGGAGGTAAACACTCTGCACGTCATACAGGAGGACAACGCACACACATACATGCATGCTGCAGTGTGACATGGCATCCATGCTGCCTGTCATAACTCACATCATCATATCCCAATGTTTTATATTTTTTATTTCAGCTTTTATGAGCTATACTTTTGGTGCCAGGTGTCAATTGCTAAGAGCGAATAGACTGGCTCAGTGTGTACATTGTGTTTTATTGTCATCCCTCCTGGCTCACAGTCTAGGTCAAGTTGACAAAGGCAGTGAAAGTCTTTGATTTAGTGAATCAAACTGATCCTTGAGATCTTCCGTCGGAGGCCCTGACAGGCTGGCAGCAGACGCAGCTGTCTGTCGAGGAGGTAACGCTGAAAGTGTCCCGTCTCTAAATGGAAATGTTAAACTGTTGTCAGAGCCGGATAAAAGGAGCTGTATGTTGTCTCCCAAGTGCTGACAAGTTCCTCAAAGGACCAAACAAAACTCTTGGAATCGGGCTCAAAGGCCGGTGGCGCTGTGTTTGTTTCTGATGATCAAATGAAGCCCGGTTTCATCTCAGCTTCCTGTTGACAAATTTAGATTTAGATGCAGAGTTTGAAAACTGACGGACCCCAGCTGAATCACTTTAATTCTGCTGATTTCAGTGTTTCAATTAGTAAACAATTAGTCAAGCTACAGAAAACTAATGTGTGTGCAGTTCTTCTTATAACTGATTGATTGATTAAGTTATTTATTAAAGGGACAATGAGGAGTTTTGGAAAAGCGAAGCGTTTTCACACTACATTTATGAGCCTCTGCGCGCACCGTGAAATTCTTTGACCGGCGCAAGACGGACTCATGTTTTCATTCATCAAGAATTAAAGTCAGAGGTTCGAAGACGATCAGATACCGTCGTAGTTCCGACCATAAACAGCGATTCAGCAGCGTTATTCTCATGACTCGCCACGAAACCGAAAGTAAAGGACGGCTCGACCAGCATTTCCGCCACCACTAATAATAACAAAATAACGATAGAGACAAAACGATATATTTATCGAAAATGGGCCCATTAACACGCGTGGGGAGCGTAGATTCATTCACATTAACGTGAGACTTTTTTATAACCAAATAGAAACTCCTCGCTGTCCCTTTAAGCGAATATTCCCAGACCAACGCTGGTTGGAATTTTTGCTGTTTTGTCTCTGCTTTAAATAATTCTCAATACCTTTTATTAGTTTCTGCATCAGTTTCAACCGAGAAAGGGAAGCTGCTGAACAAGACTATTGTTCGGATAATGTTGCAACAATATACAAAAAGTCTAAGCTTCAAATGTCAGAATAATAATACAGCCTCTAGATAAACACACGCAGACGCTGCCAACCAGCATTACCCAGACGCGGCCTCTCAGTGAGCCAGTCACCCCGGTCCTCTCCATCCAGCCTGGAGGGTCACGACTCTCCTCTGAGTAACATACTCCATGTCCGGGGGGTTTCTTTCTCACTCCTCCACAAACTGCCTCAGTTCCTGAACCGTGGTTTAGCACACGAGTGTTGTTAGAGGCGTCGTCGTCGTGACGCACTCGTGAGCACAGGCAGATACAGAGTCACATATTATGCAGCAAGCAGCACACACACTGGCACAAATCCTGTGAATGGGCAAAGTGGAGAATCTCAAGAAAAACAAGCAAGACAAGCGGTTATTGCTAAGCAACCGCAAGGAGAAAGTGAGCGAACAAATGAGTGAGTCAGTCCTTTTGGTTTACAGTCGGGTTGTGCACCAAAACAGACCTGCAGATGATGTACTCAACTCTAAAAAAAAAAAACAATGTGGTGCCTCTGGTACACCGTACTGTAGTTGCCCGCGTGCCACACAACTACCACTCCCTCCCTTGACCAAAAGTGCTGTAGTATATTTAAATAAATCCCCCTGAGATCGAGCCAACATCCCCGTCCATCAGCACGTAGACGGAGGCCGGTGTCACACGAGAGTCCCCTGACAGTGACAACCACATAATGGACTCCTCCTCCTATCCTATAATATACTGCAATGGGTATAGGAGACATGGACATGGCCACAGGCAGAGTGGGTGGCAGCCAGGAACAATCTCAATCTCTCAGCAATCTCTCAAGAAATGCCGAATTCCTGCTCGATAATTAGACTTGCAGCAGTTTGCTATGTATTTTTAGCTAAGCCGTTCTGTGCAAGTTGCAGGCAATTTACCGTAGTTACCTGACGAAACACCCTCTGCATTGGCCACACACACACACACACATACACATGCATACACATACAGTACACAGCTCCTGGATGTGTCGTGCACAACACTTTATGCACACACTCCTCCTCACGATGCACACACGTGAACACTCCCTGCAGCAGCATCCTCCTGTCAGCAGTTCTCCACCTCTTCCAGTAAAGGAACTCATTCTGCTGATGCTAACATGTAATCAATGTGCTTCAGCCAGGGTGACCTATGGCCGCTCAGACTCTCACTCACACTCACACTCACACGTCTTCATCCCTCTTCCTCCTGTCCTGCTGGTCATACCTCCACACAATCTGCTAAAAAGGGGAGGCCTCCTCCTCCTCCTCCTCCTCCTATGTGTTCGTATGTGTTCGAGGGGCTGCTGCCTGTTTGAGTGATACAGGGAATTGCAGGAATGAGCAGCGCAGCACATCACACCCACTGTTCTCCAGCTGTTGTTTTTCTGCACGCATGAGAGACGGCGCGTTACTTAAGCCTTCAACAGCAATATGAGCTATTAGCTATGAAATCCTGCCACGCTTTAAAACAAAAACAGAGCATCTTACATCATCACACTGTGTGGCTCTTTCATCTGCTGCCATGATGAAACTGTGGTATCTATCGTGCTTTTTGAGAGTGTGTAGCTACAATATAACCACCACCACTGGCAGCCGGGCGAGATAGGAGGATATTTATTTAAGAAGAACTTTTGCTGGATGATTGTGTGTGAATAAAACTTCTCTTCTCTTGTGTCCCTTGCTGTGTGTCATTGCGTGCAGATCTCCGACGCTCTCCAGCAGAGCTACACAACGTCAGCGCTGTGGCGGTTCCTCAGTTTGGGTTATGCCCTCATGCTCTGTCCCTTTATCATCGTCCTGGGGGGCATGTTTTTCCTGGCCACGGCGCTGTTTTTCCTGGACGACAGAGAGAAGGCTGAGAAACAGTAAGTGACTCAGACATTGTTTCAATAACTTTGTCATTATTTCATTTATTTTTCCGCCCATCCATTCTTTAAATATTTAATACGTGCTTAAGGTCTCCTGCATGCGCGTTTCTTAAGTGAGAGCACCAGAGGTTCAGACTATAGGGATGTCACGATTATAAATGTTCTTGGTACGATTATTGTCAGAGAAATAATCACAATTATTATGCATTAATTAATTTCACAACACTATGAATGTGTCAAATGATCAAATATAGTCAAAATACAATTACATGAATCATTGTTCAATATTTCCAGTATCTATTAATATAAGACCAATTATAAATCCCCCAGGGGAAGTGTTTGAAATATTCAGGTCATAAATTGTCATCTATACCAAATGTTTAAAGCAGATATCAGCTTCACGGCCGTTTCGGCTAATGCTGCGTTCAAGGCAGGCTTTTGAAACCATAAGTTACAGCTTCAAGTCACAACTACGACTTGGTAGCGTTCCAGGTAACCCGTAGCTCGTGTTTTTACCATCCTGTTGTCTGTGAAAGTTCCCTATAACGGCCACTCGTAACTTCCGACCCGTGAACTCGTACCAGATCGAACTGGTATGACTTCACAGGAAGGAAAAACACAAAGTACGAGTTTCTTTGAACGCACCATGAGTTAGCAGCCCCCGCCCTTGTCAGGCATCAATTGGTCCTCGTGCTACGTCACCACATTCACGCGCATCCCTTGGCTGCACACACAGCCCTTCATGCCGTTCTCTCTCCTCATTGGATAACACTTGTATCCCACAAGGAAAATTTTCTCCTCGGGTTACAGCAGAGCAGAGTGACGGAGAGACTCGTGTTTAGGCTGAAATACTTCATGTAAGTGATTGCTGACGGAAAATAGGACTATTTAGGACTTATATTAACAAAAACATTCCACTGATATCTGCTTTAAGTTTATTTTTATCTTTTTTTTTTTTTTTTGCTTTTTTAATCACAAATGACACGCTAACATCAAAAATCCTACCAATTCAATGTTATGTTAGCTAAATGGACCAGTATCTGTGAATTTACCTTTATTTTGGGGCACATCTGCCAATATGGTTCAAATGATTTTTTGGAAATTGACAGTATTTAGGAACCTTTACGATTAATTAATTGTTTCAACTTCAACTTTAAACTTTATTGTCCCCAAAGAGAAATTCATGTTGCAGAAGGGCAAAAAACACAGAACATATAGAGCACATCCACACAAACTCTACACAACATTGAACAACATTGAATGGCAGTACCCCAGAGGGCAAACTGGGAGCTGTTCCATACAATCGAGGTAAAAAAAAAAAAAAATAAATAAGAGTGTATCATAACTGTTTAGTATTTGTTGGATAATGGCTTGTGTTATGAATGAGTATTTCTGGCGTTTAATACCACGTTTAACTGTGAAAACAAGTATGACATCCCTAGTTCAGACTACACCACCTCTGTGCAGCTTTAACATGGCCGTGCAGAGGTTAGAGAGACTTTGCTCTCTGCACTTTTAGCCTGGCGTGTGACGCATGTCAAAGACAAGCAGCCCAACGATGCCAACAATGGTGCCAACCCTGCAAGACTCACAGCGGCCCTCCAGCCAGGAGAAAGTCCCAGTCAGCTAAAAGTGCTCCGGAGCTGACACAAGCTGTTCTAGCCATCAATTTGTTTGAGTGTGCTCGCTTCGACTTTTACCAGCTACCGCCCCTCTCGCTGTATTTGTGCCTTCATATTTTCCTCATTCAAACACCGAGACGTGAATATACAGACACACACTGAGGCCCCGGCGACTGGTCATGGCCTTAAAAGGCTAAAACAAACTCACTCATCCTCTTTCAGATGGGTGAGACATGACTTCTTGTTTCTTTCAGACTATTTTTTCCTACGTTTTTATCACACTGACTTGCTCCCCTGGTGCCAGCGCTCTCAGAAATGACTTCCTTCCTGTTGAAGATGAGGGACATTTTTAGGCAGGATGGCAGTCTGATGTCTGACGTCTGTCTGCAGTCACTTTTTCTTCACCCTGTGGAGTTGGTTCCCGGTAGTTCCCACGCCAAAACCCCTCATAAAGAGAGATGAGAGAGATTTCATAGAAAGGACCTATTTGTAATTGGAAAAACAATGGAAATTTATGTTGAACACCTAAATTTAGGATGTTTTATGATACTTGGTTCAAGCTGCAAATAATCACTCAGTCTAATATTAACATAAAGATTTAAAAGGCGCTTTCCAAAGGCACAAACTGCCGTGACTGCTGCTGTTGTTGCGTCTATTCGGGGGGTGGGAACGGAAAAGAAATATAAAACAATGACTAAAAGAAAAGTCACTCTTGTCGTTGTGCCAGTAGTAGATAATAGTTTGTGGTCCAATATGTGGTTCAAGCTATTTGACCTCATTATTGCACAGTGTGGGCAGATGGCACATGTTCACTCAAACTATATCTAACCACAACCCCTTGACTTTCACACCACACGCTGTAGGGCAAAGCTAATGGAGATGAAGCAGATGGAGTTAAAAAAAAAAGAAAAAAAAAAAAGAAAAAGAAGAAGTCCAGATATGAAACAGACATTCTTAAAGTCGCTGCACGGTCATTCCTGTGTGTCCTTTGTCACAGATATGATCCGTAACAGAGGTGTGTAGAGGTCAGTAGATTAGACAACCGCTTTCCAAAGTTTATCCAGTATCTATCTGATAAGTCACACTCTATAAAGCTACGTAATATAAACGGTGTCTCACTGCTCTATTAATAATTATCTAGTCATAATGCCCCAATTTGTAATCAAGTCAGGTCATTCATATTGATTATAATAGACACTTATGATTAAGTCATAGCAGTTGCATGTGGAGATAACTCATTGACAAGTGTTAATAAGTCAATAATTGGTGATAAAGTTCAACTCTTCAGTGATTAATCTGACATCAGACATCATTCACATGTTCATTACAACACATTTTAAACTTCATTCACAACCATCTTTACCCGTAGGCCTCACCATAAATGGGGTTAATCATTCACCAGCTTGTTGGAGGTACATCCAGGCGGCAAACATACTGTTGCATACCACACATACTCCTAAAGTCTCTCCGCAGAACTGTACAGATTTGTTCTTAACATCCCAATAAAAGGAAAAAAAATCAAACTTACACAGCGGCGGCCCTTATGTAACAAACTGCAAACAACACCTCGGGGACCGAGAAAAATGACAACATCCACAACTTTGTGCAAACCGGGGGTTGTTCCACGGCTGCGATATATAAATAGATTCCATTCACGCTATAAAACCCCCAATTTATAAATCCTTCCCGACTCTACAGAGCATTTTGCAGCTTTTTTTCTCCCTTCCAGTGTGTCCTCAGATACTCAGCTCTATTTATAAAAGGCGCAGAGCTGAACGAGTTACTCACTGGAGCGCGTTTGTCTATTTTCAGCCCTTAAAGTGTGCTTTATTATTTCTAGGTTGTTAGCTTTTTTTGGCTGCAGGGTTGCCATTAATAGCCTGCATGGGTTCAGTGTGTGTCGCTCCCAGTCCAACACTTTGCACTTTGTGTGTGATGTGTGAGAGCTGAACTGTCTCATCTGCAACTAACTGCCAGTGTACCTTCATGACAATACAGATCCATCCACTGTGGGTCAAAGCAGGCTGAGCACTGCAGTCGGGAGTTTTAGAGAAGCAAATAGGGATGAAGTCAAGAGACAGAGAGAGAGAGAGAGTCAGAAACTGCTGAGCTGATTAAAAAAAAGAGATGTCTGAAGTTTCTGTGTGTCCTTAAAGATTGTTTCCTCTGTCCTCAGGTTGAGCCAGCTGACACGACCACCCTCCACAGTCAAGGTATGACCAGGTAAATTGCCTTTTCTCATAAAGAAGCTCCCCCCCCCCCTTAAGTGCTTTTCACATGAGCAGCTCTACAAACAGTTTACATGCTTGACAACAAAGACGTCGTCTCTCTCGCTCATTAACTAGCAGGCAACATGTAAGAGCTCCTGTCATTAGCAATACACAAACATCCGACAAGAACAAGATTTTCCGGACTTTAAAAAAAACACTCCGACTGTCTGGAAGCTTTCCAGAGCTTTATGACATGTGTAAACGCCCGCGGGTGATAACCACGATGATACACTAAGTGATTGATCGATGATCTGTTTCCCATTCCATTGTCCTCTGGGAATGTTTAGGCATTCTTGGAGAAGTGGCGATTATTTGACCAACTATCTGGCATCTTATCAAGACCTGAGCTGCCTTCCCTCCTTCCTGTCTTTATCAGACTCTCGCACATGGCGCAAAAAACGTCTCGTCTCACGTCTGCAATTATTAACTGAGGGGGGGGGTGAGGGAAAAAAGACAATAACTGGCAGCCCACCAGATAACTCTGCACTGTGGACAATGGGGAGCGAGTAGTTGCCTGTAAAGAATAATAAGATTAAACTCTGACTCACTGATTAGAGGGGAAAGGAAACTGTTGTGACATATTTGTAAAGGTTATCGTGTTTTTTCCAAAAGGTCAAGGTTTTTACCCCTTTCTAATCATTTGCTTTTAATTGTATCTGGGTTTATTTGTGTACATACAATATTTTGACATTTGTCAGAGTAGAGTCAGTCAGGCCGCCCCGAGGCCCGAACCTCCAGTGGTACAGTAGACGTTCAGGCTGCATATAGTGTAATCTAGGACAGTGGTTTTCAAAGCGGGAAGATGAGAACAAATGCAAATAACAAAATCAAATGAAATAATTGTATTTTGGGGCATTATTATAAAATATAATTTATGATAATATAACATATCGAAACCTTATTTGCCATGCTCATCTTTCTAATTGCCTGCCAGACAAATTATCATTCATGACATGACATGAAACCCTGATTGGGCAAAATAATGTAGTTGATCTGAACCCAAGTGGTACTTTTCTTTTCATTAGTGGATTAGCCTCAGCAGGCACCATGAGTAGTAGGGTGGTTCATAAGACAACTGGTACATCACAACAACTCAAGCCAAAGACTGGTGATTGTCGAACAGATGGAGGAAAGTGAGACTGACCTTTTAAATCCAAACCATGTAATGAGGATGAACTGAGAAAACCAGGCTGGACTGAGTGGAGCTTCAGTCCACAAGGTCCACAACTCCCACCTCCCGTCCCATCCTTCTCATTGCGCAGCACTGTATTGTATAAGAAAATGAAATTGCACAATAAAAATGCATTTGTCTCCCATACAACATATTTCAGGGAAAAGGCGAAATGTAGGAGTGGCCTTGATGGGAATTCTGGCTTATAAGACAAAGAAAAAGCAAACACATGTTGTCCAAGGCATAATGTGAATTTCATGGTAATAATATTATTATAAGACGAAACTCATCTGCAGCTTGATACATCTCAAATCTCAAATCTGCATCATCAAATTATCCTTAAATACGAGATCCAAATGCTTTGTGCTTGCAGCTGCATCACCACAAAAAAAAACAGTATAGGATTTGAGGCGGAGTCAGTCACTTTTGGAAAACAGTGTGCTGCAGTTTCAAAGCCATGTCATGTGTAGTTAGTTAATAGGCTACAATATGCACACACAAAAAACGCCAGTGCGGTCTCTTACTGTAAATACTGCAGTGTTATTACAATTGGCAGGGTGACATTAGCATTCACTGTTAATGACAGGTGACATGAAAGGCTCCCACATGCAGACTGCCACACATCTCAGGTTTCAGCTCTCAGCCTTTAGGGTTTCATCAGTTCTCTGTCACACAGCAGCTAAAGCCGCTGTCAAACGGAGGCTAATTATAGATGATTACAGCCTCATGAGGTCAGAGTTGAATATGCCCATGAACTGATCATTTCTGTTCTAACGTGAAACCCACCGAGGAGCTCATAGGCGAGTGATTTTCAACAAATTTGCTGTGGGAGATAATCCAATCAGCCACGAGTGATACCCGCCTCCCTCGGGTCTGACTCGCAGATCAATACAGTTCACAGTTCATCCACTCTCTGATGACAGCCCCGTTACATCACTCTACCCAGAGGTACAACACGCAGCTGTGACAAACACTTAAAGGGGTAGTTCAATATTTTGGCAAATTGGCCCATTGCCATAATCGCTATAGTCAGAGCAGTAGGTTCAATAACTTTAATTGTCGGTGCAAGCTATTTTTAGAACGGCGGAGCAGAGCCGCGAGCTGCTCAGAGCTACGCTATGGAGGCTAATGGGATTTCTTGGTTTCCCTCATCAAACTCATCAAATACACAATCCAACAACTCCAAAACGCTCTGGTGGACAAGTTGTGACCTGCACATTCACCACGCTATGAGATAATAACAGAACGTTACCAGACAGAGTTTTTTTAGAGGGAAATTCATGCAAAACCGCTGATGCGCGTTGCCTTCAGGGACAGTTTTTCATCAAGCAGTCTCTGCATTTACCTCTAAAACAACTCTGTCTGGTAACGTTCTGTTATTAGCCTATCTCATAGCATGGTGAATGTGCAGGTCACAACCTGTCCATCAGAGTGTTTTGGAGTTGTTGGATTTGATGAATTTGATGAGGGAAACCAAGAAATCCCATGAGCCTCCGTAGCGTAGCTCTGAGCAGCTCGCGGCTCTGCTCCGCCGTTCTAAAAACAGCTTGCACCGACAATTAAAGGTAATAAACCTACTGCTATGACTATAGCGATTATGGCAATGGGCCAATTTGCCAAAATGCTGAACTATCTTTTTAATGGCATCATTGTGAAAAGCTGAGGTAGTTTTTTTACGGGAAATATTTCATTTGTTTTCTGACAAGGAGTGGAAACGAAGGGACAGGGACTTTAGAAGGACGGAGAAAAGACACCACGCCACTGAATAAATGGGGGATGAAGAACAGCGCTAATCGGCCTAAGCTGTTATACATCACAAGCTATTAATCTCTGGTGATGCAATCCCAGATGGAGATCAGATACACTGAGATCCAATTAACTTCTTCTGCAGGAGAAAAGCAGAAAAGCTTCTCCGCTGACCAGTTTCACACCACACCACACCACACCACGCTACAAGATAACTAGAGGACATCTCCGAGACCCCGGGAGTTGTCAGAAGGATCAGCGTGAGATCTGACAGCAGAGCTTTTACACTCATTTATTCAGTAACCGCAACCCAGTAGTAGGCTACTCGGGGAGGAGGGAATTTATGTCATGTGGCAAAACTCTGATTGTAGTCACTGCAGTGCAAACCGTAACTGTTAAAAGTGTTTATACAGCTGCAGCCAGCTCTCATGCTTTCCTTCTTCGCGCTCTTATCATTCAACAAAAGCTCCGAGTCCTCAGTCAGCAGCAGCAGCGCTCTGTGGGTTCACGGTGCCGGGTAGGGCAGCAACCACAGACCACACACACACACAGATACACAATGTACAGCCAGGCTTTGATGTGCCCTATACATTTCAAAAGCACTCTTGACTTTTCTCTTTAAAGGGATAGTTCAACATTTTGGCAAATTAGCCCATTGCCATAATCGCTATACTCATAGCAGTAGGTTCGTAACCTTTAATTGTCGGTGCAAGCTATATTTAGAACGGCGGAGCAGAGCCGTGAGCTGCTCAGAGCTACGCTACGGAGGCTAATGGGATTTCTTGGTTTCCCTCATCAAACTCATCAAATACACAATCCAACAACTCCAAAACGCTCTGGTGGACAAGTTGTGACCTGCACATTCACCACAAGATAATAATGTGACGTTATGAGACGGAGTTGTTTTAGAGGTAAATGCAGAGACTGCTTGCTGAAAAACTGTCCCTGAAGGCAACGTGCATCAGAGGTTTTGCATGAATTTCCCTCTAAAACAACTCTGTCTTGTAACGTTCTGTTATTATCTCATAGCGTGGTGAATGTGCAGGTCACAACTTGTCCACCAGAGCGTTTTGGAGTTGTTGGATTGTGTATTTGATGAGTTTGATGAGGGAAACCAAGAAATCCCATTAGCCTCCGTAGCGTAGCTCTGAGCAGCTCGCGGCTCTGCTCCGCCATTCTAAAAAATAGCTTGCACCGACAATTAAAGGTAACGAACCTACTGCTATGACTATAGGGATTATGGCAATGGGCCAATTTGCCAAAATGTTGAACTACAGTATCCCTTTAACACATCTCTGGACCATTCAGTGCTTTCTCTATCGTCCAGTCAGATCTATAGTAATGACAGCCTGGCTATGTTGCGTCGTCGCAGCCAAAAACCACTACAAGTTGGTTTGATTATAAAGCTTGATCGCATGCCAGGCCAATCAGTCCTCCTCCTCCTCCTCCTCCTCCTCTGTTTGCAGAAGCCAACAATCTCCAGCACAGTGATGGTGAAGCTGTGAGGAGGAAGGCCAAGCTCGCACATTATCAAAGCATTCACAACTCCTAATTATCTCCGAGCCACACAGTCATTTGAGTCAATTTTAAACATAACTTTGGCTGTAAAACAGTTTACAGCAACAACTGACACTATTAATTGAGGAAAATTGTTCATCCCAGAGAGGATTGGATCTGCATGGATATTACCAAACACATTGTTCTCTAGAATCCACTAATCCTGTTATTTAAGCTAATTACCCTTGTTTGCTATGGGAGCAGTGAATCAGTGTGTCTGCATATAGGCACAAACGTGGCGGTCTCTGCATCTGTAGATGTCTGAGGGTCTCACTTTGTTTTTTGGGAACTCATTGCTTCTCCCTGGCTGCACTAATCCTATTGCAGCAGCAGTCGGGTGCTTGTGTAGCGGAGCATCCAGGGCACTGTGATGACAGAACACAACAAACAGCGGGACGTCGCGCCATCGCTCTCTCATCCAATCTGAAGAAACCACAAGCGTGTCACCATGAACCATGATAGTCTAATCTCCAACTGCGCCGATGTACTGTAGCCTACTTTTCCCTCTGGTGCCGCATTTTCCATCACACATATAGGTTTTTGTTCAGTTTTCTGTCGTTAAATAAACTGAAATTATAATAATGTTAGCTGTGAGAATTAAGCAAATCTTAATCATCTTCCCAGCATTGCAATAGAGAGCATGCTAAGCACTTAATGTCATGGCAGCAGGAATAAAAGCTGCTGCACTTTCCTCCATAAGGCGAGACACTACAGGCAAAAACACTGTTTGTTCATGCACTGATCAATTTTGAGATTTTGGGCTTTTTTTCTTCCTTAACAGGTCTTCTTTCAGAAAAGTCAAAAGAAATGGTAGAAAATCCACATTAATGTGGTTATTTTACTTCATTTTGTCTCTTTCGTCAGTAGATTTCTCCTAAATTCACCAAAAGTTAGTCTGACCCATGTCATGTCAGGTATCATTGTGAAGCTCTCTCTCTCCTGAACAATTATGTAGGCTCCAAAAATTGTCATCTCCTCCGTATCCGCAACCAATCGTAAAAGTATGATTTACATTCAAAATGAGTTTTTCCTCAGACTCTGAGCCCGAAATCTCCACTTCAGGAGCACCTACAGACACCAAACCTTCCAGTTTTATTCCTGTCTATATTCTGATGGTTTTTACAGAGGGGATTGTTGATATATCATTCGAAGCCTGATTTATGCAACATTTTATTCCTAAAAACAGGGCAAAATTGGATTTTTTAGGGCTGGTGACAGTATTTTTTCATTTGATAAAAAGAGATATCCAAAATCCTCCTCTGTAAAAATTTCTGACTCTAACATGTCAACAAAATGAAACAAGAATTTTGAAAGGGGCTTTATCCATTTTTCAGATTTCGGTTCTGGAAATATATGCAAATTAGCACATATTTCATCAGATATAGCCTCATTTACATATTTAAACATAAAACTTGACAAAACTTGTAATACAAAAAATATTTGTCTTGATGTGAGTGATAAACTTGGGAAGTGTCATGGTGATATCTGTTATTTAAAATGTTTAACCCTATTCACCTGTAGTGTCTAGTGTAGTGCAACTATTTTCTTACTCCACTATATTGCAGAGAGAGATATTGTATTGTACTAAACTGCTTTGAAAGCAAAATTTTAACATAAATCAAACCCAAACCAATATACTATATAGAATGTGATCATACACCTCGAGCACATCTATGCAGTAGTTTTAATAGGCTACTTGAAGCACATTTTGCTTGCTTTTAGCATATGTAAATGAGGAAATAATAAGAACTGTAATAAAATAGCTTTTATTGCTAGGTTTACTCTACAGTAAAAAGATTTAAGGAGGTGTACCACAAAGGACACACACACTGCAATGATGAGAGCACGTCTACACCATTAGATTACTTCGAGATAATTTGATTTAACGTGAACATTTTTCCAAGTGAATGATGAGTCACACAGTGTGTTACTGTTGGACGTTATTTAGTGCGCTCTGTTATTGCGCTCTTACATCAACAAACCGTCTCCTTCCTTCATCGCTCTTTGTGTATGACGCAACGGAGCATCAATATCAGATGTTAAGTCTCACCCTCTGGAGATGCATTGGCTCTCTGGCTTATATGGGGGAGGTTGGGGGGGGTCAGCATTAAACAAACTGTTATGTGTTGGTATGTTGGTTACAGGGAGATATTTAGGTCACAGGCTGCTGGTCCTGGTGTGCAGGAAGGTCCTAACAGATGGCCCAGGAGCTTTCGACCTCAACATTAATTACATGAGAAAGTCCCGTAGTGAAGCCCGACTCAAACCGCTCTGTTTCCTCCCCCCTTCCCTCTCAATTTTTTTCATGTGTGCTCTGAAATGCACTTTGCTCAATAAAGAGCAAAATGAGTTTTTAAAGGCTTTAAAAAATATATCTTGGTTTGAATTCTATAAAAGTGGGTCGCGACTTAATGACCATGGGAAAATGTGGAGCCCAGAGTGAGACTAGTTGAGAACCCCTGAACTACACCACAATAGAATTTAATACAATCAGATATAAATAATTGTGCAAGTCAAGATGCCAAAGAGTCCCTCAGGTTGTGGCAAGCAGTTACATATTTGGCTGCCAGAGGAGCTGCTGTCCTTTCTCCTAGCTAGCAGGATTGACATTTTCTCCTCTAGGTGTTAGCAGGTGGAATCTTTTGATTTTCTTAGTTATTTCTTTGAAGTGAGCGTCTCTTATTAAAGAGTATTTCTCTCTCTCTTTCTCTCTTTCTCTCTCTTTCTGTCAGGTGACGACCTAACGTGGAGCCGTCTCATCTGAAGGTGCAACCAAAACTCAACAAGGATGATAACAACAGTGAGGGCAGCTGATCCACCTCTTTAAAAACCAACACCACCACCGCCACCACCACCACCATGTGTGTCATCATCTTTTTCCTATTATCACCGTCCGCCACCCACAACGCTCAGCATCCTCCTCCTCCTTCCTCCTTCCTCCTCCCGGTTTCCTGGCTGCTGCTCTCTCAGTCTCCACGGCTCATCATGGAGGCGGCTCAGAACTGGAACAAGGGAGCGTCTTGCCCCCTTTTGAACTGCCTCTAAAATCACAGGCTGGTGGAGAGAAGAACACGCGCCGATCGCACCGACCGACCGGACCGACAGCTGGTGTCCTCCTCACCTCTGTCTGAGGATCCACTGAACCTTCCAGGGAGGAGGAGGAGGAGGAGGAGGAGGAGGTGGTGTGATCCCCTCTGACTCCTGATGCCATACTACTGAATGCTGATCATGAACCTGCCCTGTCTGTCTGTCTGTCTGCCTGTCTATAGTCCAAACGGTCTGTCTCCATCTCTGTCTCTGTCTCTGTCTGTCTTGTCTGTTACGTTGGCTGTCGATCTGCACCAAGTGCCAAATAGCGTCATTACATTCCTTCGGACTTTTTTTGCACTGACCGTAAACAACCCTCATGACTTTACAGTATATCCCTGTCTATATTTACATGCACACTATACTACTACAGTATAATTCAGCTTTTTGGCCTCCCAGAATTAGAGAGTTTGATTGAGCCGTTTATTATTTATATGGATCATCTGCAGTCACAACAACGCTCCACTGGTGTTTGTGCAGCTCCCATGCAAATTTTCCCAAATTAATTCTGCCCAGGCTTTCAACTCGAAACAGACACGAGCTGTAAAAAAAAAAAAAAAAATTCAAGTTATGTGAAGCAAATGATGCAGCTTGCTCAAATGTGCTGCAGGATAATGCTAAATAATGGGACTAATACGACTCACATTTTACTCTGCACATCTTTATCTCAGTGTTAACAACATGGACTTCAAACGCAGATACACAGTGTTTACATGATGAATGCAGTATTCTTTATAAAATTGATCAAAAATTTCCCCGTGCATGTAAACATAGCCGTCAAGCCAAAAAGAGTTACCGTCTAAAGGTCAGTGAATCAGCCTTAAAAAATTGGAGCTTTCCCATCCACAGCTGTTTCTTTTGACCCCCCCCCCCCCCCTCTCTCCATCCATATGTGTTTTTATTTTTAGCTTTTAGCACTTAAATCCGTGTAGACAGTGCCAGAGAACATGACAGAGATGAGAGATTTCTGCACATTATTTTTCACAAGGTCCCTTGTGATCTATATATTTTTTTTTTTTTCTGTTTTTCTTTGTGTGTGATGTTGGATGTGTAACTGGAGGTCACGGCCCATCTGGGCTGTTTAAAGTAAGACACTGGATTTTTTTATATTTTATCATTTATATTGTACATGCTATTCCCAAAAGTAAATGAAATGCTACTCCTTCTGCTTTTAAGGAGTAACGCCTGTGTTTATGTGTAAATGAAAAGCAATACAATTTGTTTATTTTCATGCGAACCAACCTTTTTTTTTCTTTTTCTTTTTTTTTTAAATCCACACTGCCTTATCAGTGAGCTGGGTTTTCCTTTAGAGAGGCTGCTTGCTCTCTGATGGTTGGTTTTGAATTTCTGGACACAACAACACCCACACACGGAGACGGAGTCACTCTTAATGATGGTTTCCAGTCCAGTCTGTGCTGCTGCTGCTGCTGCTGCTGCTGGCTACAATAACAGGCATTGTGAATAGAGACCTTTCCCCCCTTTCGCTATTGTAGATATCCCTTTCCATGATTCTCAGAAAGACCCTTTTGTAAAGAGCTTGAGTCACACTCATCGGTTTATTAGCCAGGGAAATCAAAATCCCAGACAGGAACAGGAAATCCTTCAGCCTCAGGTTAGACTGATGGCGACGGGCCTCTTATCGCTGATAACGGATAAGCAAGGAATCCCCCAACCCCCCGTCTTTGAAAGTGGACCAGCGTGTCCTCAGATGTCACCACAGGAGCTAAAAGACAGAGTCTCCCTCGGTACCTGCACCAGAAATTTACATCGGAAATAGAAGCTCACCAAAAATGTGGATTTGATTTTATCACTCTATGTATTAATTACAGTATTAATATGTAATAATCATACAAATTAACTTAAATCTCTGACCAAGTTGTGAGAGGAAGACTATATATGGAAGCATATTGCATTCACTTGAGTAATTTATTTTTTGGTTTGTTTTTTTGAATCATTTTTTCTGTTTTTCTGACAATTTTTATTCCTCCTGCTTTTCGGGGTAATTTTTTTCTGATTTAACGAGATTTCAAAATCCCGCGAGAAGCTCCCACCTGCACAAGTAACGTTTAAACCACTGCAGTCAAAGCCTCCACTTCATCACGGATCTATTACATCTTAGATCCATGAGATACTGTACATCCATGGATAATATGCTCCACAAAGACGAGCTATCTCTGCCGGCATTGTAGATTTTCCAAGGAAAGCCCCACTCATTTTTTTCTTATTTTCACTGTGTTCCCAGTAAATTCTGATTTATATTGAAAGGAAACGACCTGTTATTACAGAGAACACCACCTCAGACTCAGAGAGAGTCACTCAGAAAATACCAGAGCAGTCGGATGTACTGTAGCACCTTTATTTTGAAATCAGTCCTTATGCTACTTGCAGGTGGGAGCTTCTCACGGGATTTTGAAATCTCAATAGCTAAGTCAGAAAAAAATTACCCCGAAAAACAGGAGGAAAAAAATTATTTAAAAAAACAAACCAAAAAATAAAGTGAATGCAATACGCTTCCGTAGAAGACTACACCAAGTTTCTTGTAAGTTTTCCATTAGAAACCGTCTTGAAGGATTTCTTTTTTGTAGTATATAACCTGGTGGATTTACTTCTACTGAAACCTTGAAGCCACTAATGCAGTTACAGTTTGTAAAAAAAAAAAAAAAAAAGAAAAGAAAAAGGATAGAAAGCACTTTGCAGACCTCCAAGAAAACACAGGAGGAGGAGGAAGAGGAGAAGGACGGATTGACCTTAGCAGAGGAATAAAGGGAGACATTGAGGTGGTTCTTGTAGCACCGATGTGCGAGCGTGACTCACGGCCGTCTGTGTGTGTGTGTGCGTGTGTGTGTGGGCTGTGTCCTTGTTGCCAGATCATTAGCTTTAGCTTCTCTCCAACTGCGTGGAGCTCTCTGAATGTGATTCTGTCCAACCTGACGTGTTTACACACCTACATCTTCTTAATGAACTAAGCTTCTTACCTTCCTTTTATCGGTTTTCTTTTCTTTTTTTTGTTTTGTTTGTTTTTTAATGTTACCAAAATGAGTTTTTTCTAATAACTACAATAGAGAAATATATATATAGCTATATCATGCAGCAACTTTAATATATTGTAAATGATGGCTTGGATGCAATGTATTTATTTGTTTGTTACCATAATGAAGAATAATCTATAAAGGGAAGTTTAAGGTTTGAGTATATTACACTTTGTCGTATGTCTTTGGGTTAGAAATTGACAGTTTATTCGTCCTGTTGTGTCACAACGAAGCAACACAAAAACCTTTTCTACATCACCAGGATTCATCTTGTTTACTGTGATCATGAAGTGGACATCTCTTGCTTATTTCTCACAAACAAAACTGCAATGTGATGGTTTTTAAAGACAACACACAGGTGTGTCATTGTCGGGGTGCAATACTCGTTGCATTCGTTTTTGTAGCTCTTGTGTATGTGTTTCTGTTGGAAGAATTTTTTTGTTTCGTTTTTTCTTTTGTTTTTTTTTAAGAACAACAGATCAAAAACCATTTTGCACACTTAAATGTTCAGGGATTTATTTGAACCATAGCCTAGCATCAACTTCACCGGCCTGTCGCTTCATGTTCACAGGAAGTGCTGACATATTGTCGTTTATCATCAGGAGGAATGTGGGCTCTGGTCAGATGGGTCATGAATTGCGTTTCACTTTGCCAAAATTTAGTTGATTTAGCACCAATCCCTTAGGAGTATAAGTCCATTGTATTGAGTAATTGTATGTTAATAATCACTGAAGTGATGTTTTGAGAATATGCTATTTCTTGTCATACAAGAATTGTGTATAAAGAAACCTATTTCTGATGTTGATGCAGAAAACAGAGGTTATTTTTATTTTTAGAGCAACATGAAAGGTGTCAGATAAATCAAAGGATTATTATTGTAGAACTGAACTGTGATGCTCCCTCAGGGGGTTGATAGAAAATGTACATGTCTGTAAATCAAATAAACCTATTTAATCACTTCATGCCATAGTGTTGTGTCTGTTTCTCCTCATTCTGTCAAACGTTTATCACATCCAAACCAATCAACATCCAGCTGTGCCTCCGTTAAGGAATGATTTCTTAATTAATTACGCACTTGAATGTGGAGCTTTGTTCACTTCAGAGCAAAGACGTCTGTTCAGTCTGAATACTGAAGAGGAGTATTATGTTATGTAACTGGAAGGAGCTCTAGATTTAGCTCAAGTCATTTAGTCATTGTGCATCACATCAAGTTCACGTCATAAACCAGAAACTATAATTCTTCAACGTTCACATCCGTGTCACATTATGTGGCACTTGTAATTCTGACATCTTTATTAAAGTTGACACCACTTCTCACCTGTTGTTTTCCATGCAGGTTTGATTTCAAGTGCAAATGTTTCTAAATGTTTCTGTGATCTGTGAGTGTTACGTTAATTTCCAGTGTTGAGGAGCTTAAAGGGATAGTTCAACATTTTGGCAAATTGGCCCATAGTCATACTGTAGCAGTAGGTTCGTTACCTTTAATTGTCGGTGCAAGCTATTTTTAGAATGGCGGAGCAGAGCCGCGAGCTGCTCAGAGCTACGCTACGGAGGCTCATGGGATTTTTTTGGTTTCCATCCTCATCAAACTCATCAAATACACAATCCAACAACTCCAAAAGTTGTTTGAGGTAAATTCATGCAAAACCGCTGATGCATGTTCCCACTGGAAGCTGATGAGTTTGATGAGGGAAACCAAGAAATCCCATGAGCCTCCGTAGCATAGCTCTGAGCAGCTCGCGGCTCTGCTCCGCCGTTCTAAAAAATAGCTTGCACCGACAATTAAAGGTAACAAACCTACTCCTAAAACTATAGGGATTATGGCAATGGGCCAATTTGCTAAAATGTTGAACTATCCCTTTAAGCACGTTTCCAGCTGAGGAAGTGGCTGCATATTATTACAGTTACATGTTTAGCATGTAGTGCAACTGGGTTTGACACATGGATGTTAATATGAATGTTTATGTCTTGATAGGAATGTGAATATTATGAGGGAAAAACTTTGTTTTATTTGATACAATAAGGGTAATAAAAAATAACCATGGAAACAAAGGAGTACTATGTCAGTATTGATTTATCACTTTGTTTGTGCACTGCATTTATAGTTTGCTTTCCTAGCCTCAGCAACTACTCAGAGTGATTTACTCTACAGGTCATTTTCACCCATTCACACACACACACACACCAGTGGCGTACACTAATGATAGATCACCAGGGGTAATTTGCCCAAAGGCACTTGGACCTGCAGACTGGAGGAGCTGGGAGTTAAGCCACCAACCCAGTGATTAATGGACGACCTGCTCTGCCTCCTCAACCACAGCAGCACAAAAATTACGGGGCTAAAAAAGAAAGAAAAACAACCAACGTTTTAGTAATTTAGTAAACAGCATGAATTTTGTGCCAAATCTGCAGCAGATTCAGACTGATCTAGGAACAGCTTAACTCGTCATGTATTTACTCAAAGATACAGATGAATCAGTTCAACTACATGTCTCTTTATTAACCTGCTGTATGCAGGCCCGTTCTTGCAGCGGTTTGTAACTTTTGTGATGATATGAGCCTCGGCAAACAAACTTGATTCACAGTAAAACAAATAAATCCATAAAAATCTTACATAAGAAATAATGTGTTTGATTATCGCCCACATAAGTGACTCTTGTTAAGTGTGGGTTGATCACACAAACTGGACAATTTCATTCAAAAACCATAATGTTGTTGCGCCTTTTATGGACCATTAGAAATAGGCTTTACATAATTTAATTCCCCTCTTTTCTTAAAGGCACCCCAGAGGTAATGGACCTACCTATCATGTATCCATTTGCCTCATAGCCCATCATTTTTCTTTTTCATTTTACGCAACTGCAAAACATAAATGTTTGTTTGTCTGTTTTGTTTTTGCCTCTTTTTTTTCTTGTTACAATGTCTATTTTTGTGTGTGGTTTTCATGCACAGTCCCTTTATGTTGATCTGTTTAGCCAATAACAATATTAAAAAAAAAAAAACATTATGTTGACTTTTATGGTTTGTTTCTTTGGATAGCATCAAGTAAAGCTATCTTTCCATGAGTGGTGCTCTTACAATTTTGAGGTAAAGCTGCACCTCACTGACTTCAGGTGAGCAGCAGAACTGATCTGAATGTGCAGAGAAAACTCTGTGATCACTGTAGGAAATTACAATCTTTGTCTTTGCTTGTAAAAAATGTTTACTACGACCGGTATGTACTACTAAATACCATCTCTGCTGCTCACAAATAACTATAATTACCATAAATGTAAACGAATCATCCAGAGCAATTATTTGTAATTAGTGCAGCTCATTGTGAAGTGTTACCGAGTCAAAGGCTTTTATACTATCCAGTGCAATAACAACCTTATTATTTTGAAATAAATACCACTCTCAGGAGCTGGATAGCTTGTTTTTCGTCCTCTCCTCATCTTTGCAGAGGCTCACAAAGACTTGATTTTCATCACAGCGAGAGAGAGAGAGAGAGGGAGAGAGAGAGTCGTGGTCCGTGAATGAACCACCGCATTGTTCAGGTGCAGTGAGGCAGCCCTCTGTGAGGCTCCGTTTGTAAAGTAATCTCATAGTCTCTGGAGTGGTTTACAGACACACTGACACATCACAGACATGACATCCATCCATGCTGTGGAGGATGCATGAAAAAAAAGAAAAAAAAAGAAACCCAACATAATATTTACCTTCACAGGAAGTGAGGAGGTTCTCGGCTGAAGGCCCTCCTCTGTGTGCTGATGAAAAAGGGCAGCGTTACCTAACAGGGCTGCTAATAGCACTAATGGACATGTCTATATGACAGGGCAGCACAAACACAGGGAGTAAGTATACATTGCATTTGGACAAAGGAAGACTTTGAGATGTTGTGCATGTGAAGTCTTTAATTAGGCTAGAGCAACATTTTAAGCAGATCCCTGTATCCGACGTGACGTGTCGTGTCCTCAGTTTGAAGAGAGGAAGATTAGAAAGGAACCAGAGGAAGTTCAAAGTGGAGAGGTGGCGTTTGGTTGGATGGATGGATGAATGGATGGATGGATGGATGTTCCAGAGAAACCAACACCCTTTCCCACACTCTGGCCAATAACGTACCCCGAAGTTAGACGCTCGGATCTAAAAGTCAACACACCTAGTCATGCAGCAGGCAGGAAACACTGGGGCGTCGACAGGAAAAGGGGAGCCATTCTAGCAAGCACTGGAATTTCCATTTGCACTTTGCCACTTAAAACTCACAGAGGACAAACTTTGTGTAACACGCAGGGTAAACTTAGGTTGAAAAATAGCCACCGGTGGTGAATGTGAGGCTTCAAAATGTCAGCCTGCATGTGTGCGGGGTTTTTTTTTTTGTTTGAGCCATGCATATTTTAAATGTTTCCATGCATTTTGAATCACAGCACCCTGTTGTTTTGAAATGTACCCACCGGTTCATGAAGCGTATAACTCTAAAGCTTTCACTTCAAGCAGAAAAATGCATTTGATTTGAGATGCTTTCAGATGAAGAGCACAATTTAAACGACATGCACACGTTGTTGCACTGGAGAATAACCTTATTTCTTTGACTTAATGTTGTTGTTTTTTTCAATTATCTTATTAAAACAGTCCACTGTGTGTGACTCATGTCATCTCTGATAAGAGGGATTATATGCACAACTGACACATTTTGTCAGCATATTTCAAGACCTTTCTGTCCCACACTCTGACTCACTGTTTAGTGTTTACATGGTAATACTGGATTGCCAAGACAAATGGGTTAGTGTGAGGTTTTCAGTGAAGAGGAAAAACAGATTTGGGACTGTGAGTGTGACAGGACTTGTGTGGATATTGTAATAATATTATGGAATAATTCTCCATGGTCTCATCAGCAGAGCCAAACCACTTAACAAGTAACAATCGGTAGTTTAAAGTTTTTGTTTTACCTGTGGTTTGGCTCCTTTTCATGGTATAGTTAATGTACCCTGCAGTTGTTTTTTGGGGTAATTAAAATGCACTGTAGTGTAATTTACTCTTCAAATCTTCCCAAGCACCACTAAATACTTTATTGGTGCCTTAAAAGTTCTGAATATTCACACGGTAATTTGCAGGCTACATTAAGAAGCATTGCCCTTGACTGCTACTCCTATTATATGATTATTGTTGTTGTAAATTGCAGTATATATATCAATATATTAAACGTTTAACTGATTTAAAATAGAATTATCCAGCTACAATGCACGGCAACATGTTCATGTGAAATCTAATGAAATCTACGGCGTTTTCTTGTCTTGTCAAAGCAGCCAGACAGTCCTTCAAATCGTTATGCTGCTGTACTTACTAATTTCAAGTGAGTAAAAATACCCTGTTTTGTTTTGTTCTGTGCAGGCCATCCCATTCCCAGCAGAATAGATTGGTGTCAACAAGTTAAAAGTATGCAACTGCTTAAATTAGAGTTCTAAATTGGTTTATATCATAAATAAACTGGCTCCTCATGACAGCATCATATTATAAAGTCAGAATACAATAGGTTTATTGTGTGGTGATAAACCGCGCAGTCATAATTTCTGTGTGACTGTTGATGGTGAAACTGTAAACAAGACTCATACCTCAACACATTCAAGAATAAATGTAATTTATTTAGTGTATCAGAATCAGAATGCATTTTATTATCATTGCAGTAAAATATGTCACCATCCTCAGCTGGAGGAAGGGATTTCAGAGAGAAGAACTCTGTAGGATCCATTTTCAGAGTTCCTGAAACTTGTTTTTTTTTTTTTTTTTTTTTTGCAGGCAGACAGATAACGGTCATGTAATTACATGGGCCTGATGATTAATGCAGAGGTAGCAGCCCTGCAGAAATAGAGGTGGGATTAGGAAAAAGGAAGAAGAGATAGCACAGAACCAGAACAGGCTGTCTGTGGGAGAACACATGAAACAAAGGTATAACTGCGGTTTGCAGAATCACACCTCCACTGCGAATCTCTCACCTCTCTCTGTTATAGCACCCAGCCGACTTTTCCAACCTGATTCACAGCGTAGAAACACACAGTCACAGTCACCTTCACTGAGGGGAAGAAGTGTGGTGGAAGTCTCTGTTTGCACCCAGTGAGATGTTTATGATGTTCCCACACTCATTTGATGTGAAATAGTGTCATCCGTATGTGAATATGAGCTCTCTGATCTATTTTCCACTGTCTGATCTATCCTGCCAAGAGTCTAAATATCATTTTAGGATGGATTTTTTTTTTTTAGTGTTTGTGTTTAATTTGTGTTTGCACAGCATGTCGAAGCAAATAAATGAGCAAATACTTACATGCAAGCTTTTTCATATGGAGACAAAAATGCAAACTGACAAACTAAGTCATCTACTGATCCATGCAGCACATTTTTCTTTCGACTAACAAGACTGAACACGGGGGATTAAAAGGAATAACAGAGAAACGAGGAGCAACAAATGACTCTGCAGGCTTGTAGTGCAATTGAGGGAAAAAAGCAAAAATAGCTCTTTGCTCCATTAGAGGTTTACTTGAGGCGGGGACGTGCTCGTGTTTTCAACCACAGTCATTACAAGACACAATGAAGCAAACCACTGAGTGACCTTAACATCACAAGGAGTGACGGCAACAAAGCATCACCTCTGAAAATGCAGGAGAAAAAGACAAAATGTGAACAATACGAGACAAAATGATGCAGTGTTTAAGTTTCTTAAATCAAACCAGAAAATTACATTCAGGTTGCTTGTCATCAAATTGGATGAAATTATATCTGCTTCAAGTCTTATTGTGGCCAAAACTATGCAGACTGATTTTTGTTGGCTCCTATAGTGTCTCCAGACTCCTCTGTTTTTGCCATTGTTCTGCATGTGTGTCATCCTACCTCTCTCATTTTGCTCTCACATTGTGCACAATGAATTTAACCAGCAGAGGCCACAAGCCACAATAACTAATTATAATGTGCTGTATATTGCTGAGTGTGTAAATCTGGAGCAATATTTTTTACATCACATAAAAACATTGTTACAGATTTATACACACAGCAAGATATAAAACAACAGCTTTTAGTTACACCTTAAAGGTATTCAGAAAAGAAAATTGATTTTGAGCCCACTATGGGTCTTAAAATTTGTGTAATAACTCTTCTATCAGACGATGTAGCCCAAACTTTGTGAAAAATTCTATTTTCGAGTATATCCGGGGTGAAAGTGGGGTAGTTTTTTCCCGCATTGGATAATGCAGGCGCACTAATTATGCGTCACATTGCTCACGATTCATCAGTCAGTGATATTGGATCCGTCATCTGTCAATCAAACATCTGAGAAAAACGAGGATTATTGTGGTATATTGATATGTTGATGGGAAGAAGCGATCACCGCTAACACGCCTTTCTTGCATTCAAAAAATAAAGGGTTTATTACAAGAAAAAACTAATGTCACAAAAATGCCGAATCCTGGAGAATCTCTACAGTAGTGCCATTGTGAGATCTCTCCATCTTGGCCCAAAGCCCTAACCTTACGTTGTCTAACTCCAAAACTCCACCTTCTCTAAACAGAGGGTTGTAGCTGACCAGGATGGTCATAAACTAAGACAATATCTAACCTGTAGCCTACAATTTACCCATCTTAACATCTTGACCAGGCAGTTAACTTTTAGGCTAACGTAAACATAGATGGGGCAAACCAAATACAGGTGTTCACGAAAAGTGACTTAATCTCTGACCTAAGTGTTTAGCCTTTAGGCCAAACAAAGCATTAGTTCACATTATTACAGGTAATTTTCCTTAAGCAAGATAAGAACATACCTGAAGAAGAAAGTAAGATAATTCTGAAGATAAAAATAAAGAATGTCAGGTGGATAATACACTACAGTATGATGGAGGAGACTCATCCACCACCACCGACCAAACTCTCCTCCGTCCCTACTCCACTCGCCTCCTCGGTCCCGCCCCAAAAATTGAATATCCCGCCCGCTTGATAACGACCAATCAAATTCGTTTTCCTTACTCGGGTAAACTTGTGCGGCAACTCGTGGAAACTCGTGAAAGGAAGTGCAACAAACAGGACAAACGGCCATTTCTGAACACCTTTAACTTCTGCTGGCAAGACATGTCAACAATATCAATAGAGTATTATAGTAGTGGTCTATTGATATTGTTCACTTGTCTTTAGGCTACTATAATATTCAGTATGAGTCGTACTGTAGCATTACGTAGTATAACAAACATGGAAAGGAGAACAGAAGTGGTCCAAGAACTGAACCTTGAGGTACTCCATCTATTGTCTTTTGTAGTTGCCATCACAAAATAACCAACAAATAAGACATTCTTAAAAGTTGAAATAATAGTAGGCCTACTACTAATCTACAGGATGTGGTGTGAATGACTGACTTGCTAGATTTCTTTTTAGGGACTGGAAAACCCAGAATGAGATGAAACAACTGGTGGCAGAAAAACCGTCAACCCGTGCACAAATGTATTGCACAGCAGAGGTCTAGATTTGTTTCCATATCAGACGTCAAACAGCCGAGAGATTCTCCGCCTCCTCCTCCTCCTTCCTTTCCCAGTGTTGAGCATCACCGCTTTCATGTGTCAATGGATGTTCAGGCCCGGGGAGCCAACTAACCTTAAGCTGTCAGTGTCTGCATTAATGCATGGCTTTGCATGCGATACAGTGTCATTAAAGAAGCCGACACATGTTCCAGTGGAAGCATGAGATGTCCTCCCTTCCTCTTTGCTGTCTGCCCATGTGGAATGAATAAGAGATGTGCTTCATGGTGGGCTGAGCAATGTCAATGAAGGACCCAACGCAAATGATTCAAGAAGATGTAAATGGCAAGTAATGGTCAGGCCTGCTGCTGTCACTTGGAGCCGTAGTGGCAGAAGACGTCATTAACCCTGCAGCCAGTTATAATGATCGCTCCTCATCTCCCATCAGGCCTCGAAGCATTTCAAACAGTGCCAGTGAGGTCTCCAATGCGATGAGGGATTAATTTGATTTGCATGCTTACTAACAAGGATGTAATGTAAATTGACAGTGGAATAGTGTTATGGCAACTGCGCTTGTTGTGTGCCGCAGTGAGTGGGTTCAGTGTCACGGGTGCAGCAAGTGTGAGTTATGAATACCCCAAGTTTTCTGAATTAAACATGAGCATTATGCTCGACTTGGCAAACAGTGAATGATGTTGGTCGGCTTTACTTGCTGTTTTTAGCTCGCATGGTTCCATATTTAGAACGACGACTGCTTCCACTGCAGCATACACTGATTCAGAAAAACTTCTGAAGGCTATTTATGCATGCGCCCATGTGTGTGCACGGCAGCCGCACGGTAGCATCTGCATTCATGTGTTCCACACGTGAAGCAGAGGGAAGCAGCTTTGTGAATGACTTGTGTGCACAGTGCATGAAACCGTGCCGAGGTCATGAATGGCGGTGGCTTTGCGTGAATGGAAGCAGAAGAGCGGGTTATATGGATTACATACATTATGCACATACACAGCACAACAGACGTCTCTTTCAGGATACACACCAAGAGAAACACACAGTTTTAATTTAACACAGACAACCACTCCTCTGCACCAGTACAAGAGGTCAAGGGTGTTAATTTCAATATTATTCATCATTAAACATGGATAGATTGAAAGGAAATGAATCCAGGATATTCCCTTATTTTTATGCTGCCTAATTAAGAGTGCTTCAGACCTAGAGAGCACATTACATTACATTTGATATTTAACTTTCCTGGGTAATTAAGTGCTCTCTAACTGCACTGAATCAGTTATGCTCTAATACTTTGCAGAAGTTGATCTGTATATTATCTACACATAGGCCGTGTCCCATTTGTCAAACCAGTAAGTCATTGCAGTAAAACCTCTTCTCTCTCCTCTTCTTCTGACAAATCTGAGTAACTGTTGGGTTGTTTTAGAGCACTATACCATGAGGTTGACATTTTAGGGTTTTTAGTCCATAACTGCATGGATGGCTGCTATAAATTTTGATACAGACAATCAAGGTGCTCAGATGACAAAGCTTAATATCTTGAGTCTCTTCCTCTGATGCCACCGGCAGGTCACAGGCTTCTCTAATCCACAAGATACCATCTACTAGATGGATTGCCCTGAAATTTAGAGCAGGCATTTCCTGTTGTCTTTAAAACTAATCACATCCCCAACCTCAGCTGCACTTGGTCTCCGCTAATTAGCAACCGTTACCATGCTAATACACGAAACTTTGGATGGTGAACATGATAAGTGTTAAACCAGCTCAACATCAACACGTACACATTATTGTCATTGCCAGCATGTTTGTGTTACGGTCTCACAGAGCTGCGACTGTGCGTGTGGACCAGATTTACTGTTACATGTGGAGCAGTGCCATGTTGTATTCCTGAGTCATAAATCTCAAAGTCTGGCATATGGAAAGTAATTTCCATACATACAGTACAGTTCGTAAACTACATACTGACAGTATAAATATACACTGCCCATCCCCCCCAAAAAAAAGGCACACACTCTAATATTTCATTGGACCGCCTTTAGCTTTGATTACGGCACACATTTGCTGTGGCATCGTTTCAATAAGCTTCTGAAATGTCACAACATTTATTTCCGTCCAGACTTGCATTAATTTTTCAAAGATTCTCATTGGGGTTAAGGTTTCTGGACTCTGTGGTCACATCAGACCACAACATTTTGGCAAATTGGCCCATTGCCATAATCCCTATAGTCATAGCAGTAGGTTTGTTACCTTTAATTGTCGGTGCAAGCTACTTTTAGAACGGCGGAGCAGAGCCGTGAGCTGCTCAGAGCTACGCTACGGAGGCTAATGGGATTTCTTGGTTTCCCTCATCAAACTCATTGAATACACAATCCAACAACTCCACAACGCTCTGGTGGACAAGTTGTGACCTGCACATACACCACGCTATGAGAAAATAACAGAACGTTACCAGACAGAGTTGTTTTAGAGGTCAATTCATGCAAAACAGCTGATGCACGTTGCCGTCGAGGGCAGTTTTTTAGCAAGCAGTCTCTGAATTTCCCTCTAAAACAACTCTGTCTGGTAACGTTCTGTTATTATCTCATAGCGTGCATGTGCAGGTCACAACTTGTCCACCAGAGCGTTTTGGAGTTGTTGGATTGTGTATTTGATGAGTTTGATGAGGGAAACCAAGAAATCCCATTAGCCTTCGTAGCGTAGCTCTGAGCAGCTCACGGCTCTGCTCCACCGTTCTAAAAATAGCTTGCACCTACAATTAAAGGTAACAAACCTACTGCTATGACTATAGGGATTATGGCAATGGGCCAATTTGCCAAAATGTTGAACTATCCTAATAGTCTCAGCAATCTCCTTAGATGTTTTATTTGCTTGATGCATGCCAATAATTTGACCCTTCTGAAACAGATTAACATTTTTTCCACGACCACAGGAAGTGTCTTCCGACATGGTTGTTCAAGAAATGAGACTGCATCAGTTAGGGTTAAATAAGTTGTTGCCAGCTGAAACATAATCATCCATGCAGTAATTATCCAATGAGTGACTTTTTTTTTTTGACGGGCAGCATAGATTGAACAGCTTTGTTTATGAATTGCTCAATTACTTTTTCCCTCTAACAACACCTCAAGAATGAAGACCACTGGTAAAAAAAAATCCTGGATCAGCATTGTCGTGCGCTTCTACTCTCAGTTCCTCTGTCTGGGTCCCTCTAATAATAGCCCACCTTTTTACTAAATGATGTTGGGGTTGGTACATGCGTCACATTTGACCCAGCTACCATCACTCACCACAGACTCTCAAATATGTCGATTTCTAACCGATTTATCTATTAATTAAAAGTAGCACATTTCCAATCATTCATTAGTCCAATTTTACTTAAAAGGTGACATAAAACAAAAAAAAGGTGACTTTCAGATGTGAAGTGGAGGAGCCCAGTTTGATATCACATTTTTGTTTATGTGACCCCTTTTGGGATCAAAAAAGAGCTGTGTGCCAACCAACTCCTGTTGCCAACCAATCCCAGTCTCACCTCCCCTGTGTCTCTGTTACAAGAGCACGGAGCTGTTAAACCACAAATGAATGAATGTCATTGAAAGAGGGTCACTGAAATGAGTGATAAATGGGCTCGATGGATTATTCATGATGGCAGGTGAAACACTTGGCACTGCATACTGATGCATACCACACCATACCATCCATGATGAAACTGTCTGTTAACTCTTATCCCTCAGATTTGTCCACCCCAAAGAAAGCCTTTTGTGCTGCAAAGTTGATAATGAAGTCTAAAAAACTTCTAGTATGAAAACGGGGAATAGGATGGGGGTGATTCATTCATTTCATATTCACCAGGTATTTTTCTTTTCCTTGATTTACTTTCATTATCCCAGATGAAGCATGATTCTGTCTTAATCCTGTTTTTCCTACATCAAAAAATATACATTCACCACCTTATGTGCAAGCTCTACATATGATGCACTTCAGATGACCTCATTCTCCACCGACTCCACCGCAGGAATCATCACATGTTCTCCCTTTCAACATATGGCAGCAAGAGAGAGAAAGAAAGAGAGAGAGAGAGGATGAAGATTTATTTTCTCTCGGAAAACCTCAGGAAATGGACTCGAATTCTGTCCGTTCATGAGCCTCATGTTCCAAATGAATCCTAAAAAAAAAATCCTATTTCAGGAACATGACATTAGAGAAGAAAATGTGGCGGGAGAGACACAATAATAAACAGTGCATGATGGTGGTATATATGATACTGTATCCTAAAGGGATGGGAACAGATGAATAGGTTATATATATGAATCTTGTGTTGATTGTTCTTCTGACCTGTTTTTCACAGCACAGTCGTGTGTTTACATTAACAATCTTGGATGTTAGCAGCAGCATCTTTGAATCTCATGTTTTGATGGCAGGTGAATCTATTTCTTAATCCTTCCTCCAAGCTCAGATCAATTTGATCGATTGACAAACGAGTCGATTCGTTTCATGACTGATTGAAGTGATTCTCATATGGACACATTTAGCTAATGACATTCATACCGAGAGCCTCATTAGACTGTAAGAATGTCCGGTGATCTCTGACACAGTCAATAGCGTGGAAAGCTTTGCTGCCAGTCACTGTGACCCAGGTGGAAGTCATCATCAGACTGGCTGTGTTTTTTTCTTGAAAAGGCCCTTCCCTTCCCTTCCCATTTCTGCCTCAACCTATAGAATTACATTGGCTGGTGATAACAGACGTGTCTATAAAGAGACGGAGGGGTGTAGTGGGTTCAGTCTGCAGGATGCTCGGCTTGGGCTGTGGTAAAAGAGGTAAAAGGGCAGCCGAAATCTGTGCAGCAGGCAAAATGCCACAGTATGTTAGCATGCAGTGTAGCTTCTGTAGCCTGTGGACAGTGGTGTATGTGTGTGTGTGTGTGTGTGTGTGTGTGTGTGTGTGTGTGTGTGTGTGTGTGTGTGTGTGTGTGTGTGTGTGTGTGTGTAGACAAAGAGTGGGAACCAATCCAAGAGAACTCACACACCCACAGGGGCCAGAGTTGAATGTTATCTGCAAACAATACTTTGGAGTCACATTGACACTGAAGAAAAAGAAAAAATGTCTTCAGGTCTCAAGTTTATTCAAATTCTTTTCAAATACAGTGACACAGGTGTAATTCCCCTCAGCCACCTGCCTCTCTGAATTCTGATTAAAGGGATAGTTCAACATTTTTTGGCAAATTGGCCCATTGCCATAATCCCTATAGTCATAGCAGTAGGTTTGTTACCTTTAATTGTAGGTGCAAGCTATTTTTAGAACGGCAGAGCAGAGCCGCGAGCTGCTCAGAGCTACGCTACGGAGGCTAATGGGATTTCTTGGTTTCTCTCATCAAACTCATCAAATACACAATCCAACAACTCCAAAATGCTCTGGTGGACAAGTTGTGACCTGTACATTCACCACACTATGAGATAATAACAGAACGTTACCAGACAGAGTTGTTTTAGAGGTAAATACAGAGACTGCTTGCTAAAAAACTGTCCCTGAAGGCAACGTGCATCAGCGGTTTTGCATGAATTTACCTCTGAAACAACTCTGTCTGGTAACGTTCTGTTATTATCTCATAGCGTGGTGAATGTGCAGGTCACAACTTGTCCACCAGAGCGTTTTGGAGTTGTTGGATTGTGTATTTGATGAGTTTGATGAGGGAAACCAAGAAATCCCATTAGTCTCCGTAGCGTAGCTCTGAGCAGCTCGCGGCTCTGCTCCGCCGTTCTAAAAACATCTTACACCGACAAATAAAGGTAATGAATTACTGCTATGACTATAGATAGATATAGTGATTATGGCAATGGGCCAATTTGCCAAAATGTTGAACTATCCCTTTAAGTGTTTCTGCATTTTTACACAACAACAAGTAAAGTGTGTGTGCAAACAACACACACACACACACACACACACTCTGTTTTGCATACAAACAACCGAAACCCTTCTGGAGTCAATCCCAGCTTTCAGACCGTCCAGTGAATCCATCTGATGCAGGAGTAGGCAGCAGGCAACAGAGGCCTCGTGGGACTGAGGGGGATTTATGGGATGTAGGCAGCAGGGTAATCCACGCAGTACTCTCTCCCACCAGCACTAAACATTAAATATTCATTTCCACGTAGGAGACACAGTCTGCTACTGCTCTCGTACTCTGTTGCAGCAGGTAGAACTGATTAATACACTGTAATTACTTTTGAAAGAAATGTAGCGTCTTTGCTGGATGGTAGCGTAGCGTAATATTCATGTGGTTTAATAGGCTTTAATAAGACTGTCTGGCTTTTATAATTTCATATCTTTGATTTTAGCAAGCACATTTGCTGATGTCAATGAAATGTTAAATTATTTCTTCTTATTATTTGATATTGTTTTCAAAAGGAATGGGATCTACCCTGTGTGGTCACTCCAATAAAATGAGACTAATTTGGTGTATTATGTCATTTTGAAAATGATGTAATACCATTATATTATGAGCGATCATGTTCCTTCAGATAACAGCGTTTTTTAAAACCACAAAAAAGGATGGGATCATCTACAGTATGAAGCATCTGAGGAGTCGAGTTGTAAGGAAATCTATCATAGAGTGTGTGTGTGTGTGTGTGTTTGCGCAGGGTAAAGCACCTGCAGTATATCAGACTGGGTGTGTGAGCTCGAGGTGTGGACCAGCTGCGATCATTTACAGTACGAGCTCACACCCATCATACAGTAAGACGGCTTTAATAAATTAAATGATGCAGCCAGAAGATATTTTTAGGTTGTGAGCAAAGCAGTTGACTTGTTTAATGAGAGGCAGAGTGAGAGAGAGAGCTCACATTGATCTCAGCATATTGTATTGTTTGCAGGAATAATCTCTGTGAGATCTTTGGGCGCCACCTTGTGGTCGAAAATCTTTAAAGCGTGACATACAGTACACCTGTCTGATTGATTGGGCATATAAACATGTTTACATCAGCCTGTAGTTAGTTCATGTCTTTCTTCTCTTTATCTTTCTTAATCCACACACACACTGCAATACTATCTTAAAATGTATTACATATACATTAAAAGGGAAAACAGACACACACACAGGTGACATTGAAAATAAGACTTGCTGCTACATCTGTATCTTGAATAATAATAAAAAAAAAACTAACAAAGAATTATTCATCTGATCGAGGGAGACTGTGAATCACCGCTTTGTCTCTCCTCTCCACTTGTCAGGGATAGATAGGATGCAAAGAAACTCTCTCCCCATGGTGTATTTCTCAGAAGAACACAAAAGGTGTGATGTACTTGATTAGCATTGCCGTATATATCTATGAATATCCCATATACAGTATGTGTTAGTTGTGAACGTATATGTACTTGTGTTTTGTGCTGCACTGCAGGGATTTGTTTGATTTAGAAGACATCAGCATATTGCAGCAATTCTGGTTTTCTTTTTTCTACAATACATGGTACGGTAACATGCTTGTAATAAAGGGATAAAGAAGTGGATCCTAACAGTCTTTTGGTGGCATGCGAATGAATGAAATCATGTATGAAATCAATACAGTGAAATGGATAATCATCAACTTTTTAAAAAATACTGTAAATCTATATTCCTGAAACTTATTGTATTTTTTTTTCTCATCATGTATAATATGTAATGGCCTGTTACTGTACAGCCCCTTTGCATCAGGAATGTAAATAGCGCCAGTAAATTCAATAATTAATATTGTTTATTAAAATAAAGGCAAAAAGGAAAAAGAAGGATACCAGGAAGGCAAGTGTTTGAAGTTGTGCTGTCTATTTGCTGCAGACTTTTCTGCGCTTTAACTACAAGGCAGCTTCTTTGAAGTTGGTAAAATGTTCAATCTCAGCTATCCTCTAAATAAATAATTGCAAAAAAAATTAAAACATAACCCTGGGACTTGATGCCCTTTGACTTCAAATTCAGCAGTATTTCACATTTCACGGTAATTAAATTGGGAAAAATGAGAAAATAACATTTTTGTTTGTCTCAAGCTTTTTACATTTTTGTTGTATATGTGCATGTGAACTAACACTGATCTGAATCACAATGGAGTGAGACTTTTAAAGAACAAGTTTGGCTTGGTGTCAAATAATCTTAATCTGTAGTACAATGTTCTCACAAATGTTTTCCAACCAATAAAATATGTTGTTTTGTAGCATTTAACACCGAGAGATAAGGAAAAAGAGCATGCTTACAAAAGCCTTTTAATAATTTTCATACAAATTAAACCATTGTAAAGATAAGTCAAAAAAAAAGGTAACAATGAAGGAATGGTTATTCCTGCCACAAGGCCTCGGTGATGAACAGAAGAACTGTGCTAAATTCAGAATTAAGCCAAATTTCAGTAAATAAACTTGAATTCAAACAATATTTAAGTTGAACAAAGAAGAAACTTTTAGGGTTCATGGGTTTAGGGTTTCGTCCACTCTGTCCTCAGTCTTCTATCTTCAATGCAATTCAACGCTGAATTCAAATTTGAGTAAAAGCCTGTTCTGAATTGACTCCGACTCCAGAGGAAGATCGACAACATAAAAACTTCACAGATTAAGAAAACAAAGTTGTCATATTCATTACGAGGTATCCATCGAAGCTGTTTCTGAAATGTAAGAACAAATATTTCCTCCAGGTTATGAACAAATTAAAGTTTTACAAATGATAAAATGTTTCATTATCAAGTTCATAATAGGATCTTTTATTTTATGTTTTAGCTCTATTCTCTTTTATTGTCTGTGCTGTGTGTCTGTTGTTGTGTTATGTCTTGTGTTATGTTTCGCTATGGACCCAGAGTCCGAAATAAAGATATATATATATATATATATTTGAAATAACACAAAGGGAAATTTGACCCCAGTGACATGTTAGTAGTAGTACTTTTTTTTGCATTTGCCAGTACTGTATCTGTTGTTTCCTCTGCTTTGCTGTGGAAACTATAAACCAATCAGCATGACAGAGCAGTGACTGGATAAGAGTCTGTTTTCAGCATTTTGATGCATTGTTGGACTTGGATTCAACTTGGGCTAAACAGAGAGAATGAGAAACAAACTCACGTGTTTCATTAAAGAGGAAGGAATCCTGATACTCCTTCATGTATTGAGAGGATCTGGCCTCGTCCAAGAACAGCGAATAGACTCTTTTAATGTCCTCCACCTGAACCTCCGTCCCCTGAGGAAGCCAAAACACACAGATGAGCCCGACACTCAAGCAATTAGAAATAATCTGTTGCGATTAAAAAGCACTTTCTAACAGACATCGATGACAATTAAAGGGATAGTTCACCCAAAATTCAAATTGCACTCATTATCTACTCACCCTCATGTCGACTAAGGGCTGGGAGAAGTTTCAGAGTTATCCGTGGCTTCTCTGAGTTACAGGGGGTCTCGGCATAGCAGTGCATGTCCATATGACGGTTGCAAATGGATATCACTTTTCTTCGCAACAAAAAGACACACCAAAAAACATCCAAATACCTCCATGCTGCTTGTTTTGGATCCAATTTGGACGAACCAGGAAGAGGAGCTTCCGCTACAAAAAAGTGGTATCCATTTGCAACCATTATATGGACATGAACTGCTACGCCGAGACCCCCTGTAACTCAGAGAAGCCATGGATAACTCAGAAACTTCTCCCAGCCCTTAGTCGACATGAGGGTGAGTAGATAATGAGTGCAATTTGAATTTTGGGTGAACTATCCCTTTAACACGTATTACAGCTACAGGTTTAACATAAAAGGGACTGAGCTGACCTTGCGTTTGCGACACACCAGTCCCGCGGTGCTGATCAGCTGAATGGCGTAGCGCAGCGATGTCTCCATGCCGATGCGAGTCAGGACAGTGTGAGCCTCCTCGCTCAGCTCCACATCCTCCTCCTCACACCTGAAAGGAAACCCCGACAGACTCAGGTCATTTCTACTGTGGATAGAAGAAGAAGGGAAACAATGTTTGCTCACGGACGATCAGAGCGAATTCTCACCGGATCTTGAGGATCTGCCTCGTCTCTTTTTCGGTGTACGGGGAGGTGGCAATGATGAGCAGGCGATCCAGCAGGTCGATAGGGATGCCATGGGGGCTCTGATAGTTTGTGCCGCGGATACTGAGAGACAAAGAAAGAGGATATTCAGTGACACATCAAAACTAATGCTTTTTTTTTTTTAAAGGGATACCTCACCCAAAATCGATAATTAACCCAATTTTCTACTCACCATCATGCCAAGGAAGGTTTCAGAGAACTTTCAGAGTCATCAAAACGCTTTTGGAGTTCCAGCGGGGGTCCGGCTGGCAACGGATTTTCATATATTGGCGGCAGATAGAGTTCAAAACACACACTATGAAACATCCAGATACCTCCATACTGCTCGTCTGTACTGACCCAAGTGTCCTGAAGCCGCCACATGAAAAAGTTGTTCGGAAAAAAAAAATCTGATCTCTGTTTTTAGCCTTGTTGTAGCAGTAGCTCCCAGTCTGTTGATGTTTATGCACATGCAGGAAATTTGCTACGAGATGTTCGTTCGTCGTTGTAAACCATTGGGATGTATGATGTAAACACGGAAGAACATCTCACAGCAAATCTCGTGCAGCCACTGGGAGCTACTGCTACAACAAGGCTAAAAACAGAGATCACATTAATTTTTTTTTCCGAACAACTTTTTCATGTGGCGGCTTCAGGACACTTGGGTCAGTACGGACGAGCAGTATGGAGGTATCTGGATGTTTCATAGTGTGTTTTGAGCTCTATCCACCACCATTATATGAAAATCTGTTGCCAGCCGGACCCCCCCTGGAACTCCAAAAGCGTTTTGATAACTCCCAAAGTTCTCCAAACCCTTCCTTGGGATGACGGTGAGTAGAACATTTGTGAATTATTGATTTTGGGTGAAGTACCCCTTTAAATTGTTGAGCTGTATTAAACATTTTCCTTTCCCACATGACCACAAAGTTACATAAAAAAAATCTGAAAATGAATGCGAATGGGATTTGAAGCATGAATTCTTATACAGCCAATATTTCTACAGAATCCAGATTTATTTATTGGGAGTCAAAAATGGAATCTGACATTTCTACATTGCTTTAATATCATAACGAGGTGCCTCAAGAAGTTAGATAGGAGTTAAAGTAAGATGCAAACAATACCGTGTGATGCCTCTATTGGTGGCCATGATGAGAACTGGGGACAGGTCACTCTCCAGGGCACGGTTCAGGAAGGAAAAGCACTCCATGTCCAGCATATGGACCTCGTCAATAAATAAGACCTGCAGCCACAGACAGAAAAACATGAGTCAAGTACGAATCACTCAGAAATGGCAAATAGAAAAAACACATACAGTACACACAGACAGTGGTGAACTTACCCCTGGGATGATCTCTGCTTTGCCCTCTTCCCTCCATTCACACACTTTCGCATTTATCTGCTCCCGGACTTCAGACTTTATCTCTCCGGTGTCTCCAGAGAAGAGAGCCAGGAAGCCTTGTGTACGGCTGTTGATGACGTCAATCTCATGGAGGGACACGGTGTGGACGACCTCTTTCCTCTTCTGCAGCTCTCCCTCTGGACACTGTACAAACTGGGTCTATAACAGACAGAGAATTACAGTGAAAATGTTTACACAGGGTTTCTGCACGTACCAGCAAATCTAATTTAATGCTTTTTAATGCCATTTCAAACATTTTTAATGCCCGTGACTGCAAATACTATACGTTTGTGTGTGTATACTAACCTATATACACATACACACAACCAATTACTTGGCTCCGATTTTTGCCAATACCGATTAAAAAAAAAAAAAAAAAGTCAACAGTACCACCACCTAAAAAATATTCATTTAGAAAATGCTCCATTTCTTTACCCCGTTTAATTTTACTGTAGATTAATTGTATCATTCCCCTATTTTTCTGCTCTATTACAATATTGTATTACATATTGTAATTCCTCAATAACTAGCCCATGGTATTTATTGCAGTATTGTAAGACATCATTATATCAAAGTCTCACTGTATGATAATACCATAAGCTCCACAGTGCAATATTTATTCCACTATCTATAAGTCAACAACAAGAATATTTGGTCAAACTTTTTACAAACTGTTGTAAGTGTGAATTACAGCATCTGGACTTTGGTGACCTGACAACATACCTGAGCTCCCATGGCATCATAGTCTCTAGCTCTGGTGAAGGAGCGGCCCAGCTTGCTAATCTTTCCAGTAGCTTTGTCAATGGTAATAACATCACTGAAAGACAATGGAGAAATACCATTGAAATCACACATGGCTGCTGGTCATCAGGTCTGATATTATGAAACTGTGAAAAATAGGATAAGAAACAATGAACAACAGATGAACCTACCCTGCTTGTACTTTCTCTTTACTGAGACTGTCGATCATCTTGTTGCCCAGGTCGTATATCGTCTCCATCTCAGTAGTCTTAAGAGTCAGCTTGCCCACTTTCGCACCCTGGTGGAAGGATAGAAAGAAGTATTTGAATTAAATGAATAAACCACAGTGGTCATTTTTGAATACTGTTAAATTCAAATATTAATATGTATTAATATGTAAACAGCAGCCTACCGTTCCAGTGGCCGGTCTATCAATCTGGATCTCCACCACTTCTCCTTCAATAATCTCTGTTTCCTCTCTGTAACAAAAACACAGCAGCTCCTGGACAACAGTTCCTCTCAAACAATAAGATTTACGGGTACAATTTATGCGTTTGTGCACTCACTTGATCCTCACACCGATGGCTTTTCTAAAAGCTTGGCTAAGTGCTTCAGTCTTGCTCATCTCCAGAGAGAAGATCTCACTGCCGGCCAGTGCTGTGAAGGGCGTATCAGGGCCAAGAGACTGGGCAATGCCTGCAGGAAAAAAAAGTTTCAAGTGAACCCGCACTCTGCCAAACGAACTGCGAGAAGGAGCTTTTTTCGAAACTCTTTCTTTACAAAAATAAAATGTAAGCCAATTGCACATCAATGCAGGGATGCAAACGGGTCAGGACCAAAAAAGAGAGGAATTGTCTTGGGGGGGGGGGGATATTAACAATATCACAGAAAAGTCAACAATATCACAGAAAAGTCTATTTCCAGTAGTTCAACCCCAACCAAGTATTGAGTGCATATAGATGGACAGTTTTCAGAAGGCCAACATTTCTATATTAAAAATGCTTAAAAAAAATAAAAACCATTGCAATATTTCAATTTTGGAGATACTGATTTTTAGGTCTTCACTGAATGTAAGTCATAATTATTACTATTAAAATAAACTGAAGAAATAAAGACATGGGATTTAACATCCCATTCAGTGTGTAATGGACATATAGGCCGATATAATGTGTTAGTTTCACTTTAATTGAACACATTCTACATCGCGGAGGCGACGTCTCTCCTTCACCTCTGAAACGGGGCAGAGCTCCGTGGGAGACACCTGCCTGACACAGCAACGGACATGCACGGGGGGGAAAACGGCGGCGCCGTCGCACCGAATGCACGCGGATACGCGCCGCTTTGGGTAACGAGCGCGCACGTCGCGTCTACATTGGAGGTGAATAGGAAGGCTCTGGGACTGATTGACTGTGGACCACCACCAGTCTGATCAGGTCCATCACAGCACAGCAGCTGCAGCTCTGCCCCGCTGTCACATGATGCATATCAGCGCAATCTGTTTACATTAAACCGACATCAGGAGAATAATGAGAATTATGATTAAAAAATATATATATTTGTTTCGAATTTTGGCCCCTGGATCATGATTTTTTTGGGCGCATTCTTGGTAAAAAAAAAAAAATCCTCTAAAAAAAAAAGACAGTTGGGATGCATAATGTGTCTCATAACAGTATACTGTGCGTCACGTTATCGCCCCCCCCCCCCCCCCCCCCCCCTCCCCCCCCTCTTTACTGAGCTGGCCGGTACTGGGTAGGCTATAGCGTCCTGCTGATCACCGCGCTGAGGCACCGGCCGGTCTGAGCTGCGTTCATGTGCCGACTTTAAAACTCTCCAGTCAGTGACCTGGTGGCGGCTGTTTTGGTCGTCAGCATTTTATCCACGCAGCGACCGTCCACGGCTTAGTGGTGTTTTATTCTAGGGGTCGGTGGCGGCTGTGAGACAGCAGCGGCTCCACGGTGAGGGGGGGGGGCAGCTTCTGCTCACCTGACTCTGTGCAGCTTCTTCATTAAATCCAAACAGTCCGACACAGCGACGCACTGCTCCTCTTTGACTCTAAAGTCTCTGTAGCTCATCAGCCCGGAACTCGCCTCATGGACCAGAAGCGACGGCGGCGTTTGGCCTCAGACGTCTCGGACTTACAGAGCAGCTACAGCAGCGTTGTGACCTCAACCATGGTTGGTGAGAGCAGAAATGTTGTTGTAGGCCTGTGCATATTCTCATTTGTCCAGGTCATAGTATTTCAAAGGAGGTTAAATCGAAAGCAACTGGACTTATACTGAGTCTCCACACCAGATAGTTGGACCAGTCCCAGCCTGGTCAGATGCTACATGAACTGATGAAGCCTCTTGGATGAGAGGTGAAACGTCTTCCTAGACTTTTTTTTCAAAGGAGGTTAAATCGAAAGCAACTGGACTTAGTTATAATAAGTAAATAACTAAGTCCAGTTGCTTTCGATTTAACCTCCTTTGAAAAAAAAAAAAAAAAATTGTTGTAGTGAAAATAGGCGGGCTCGTGAATTTTTTTTGAAACGAGTGAAAACGAGCGCTAATTCGCTTATCTCGCGTATCTCGCGTTTGGTTGCGCGTAAAAGCTCGCGCGAAAAAAAAGCGTTCCTCGTCCTCCAAACACGATGAAATAGACGAAGACGCGAAGGTCCCGTCGCCATAAAAGAATCGGGTGTATTGCGTCGCAAAAAAAAAAAGTCGCGTCTACCGCGTCTCGCGCCTAATCGCGTCTTTGCGTCACGGCCTTTTACACCGCGGACGTAACGAATAAACGGTGACGGTGTGAACGAACAACATAGAACAGGACCAGACGTGGCGTTGTTTCCTCTTTTCACCGACAGCTCCACTCTCCCTTACTTACACTAACTACTGTTATTGTTGAGGCCAGAGGATTGTGGGATTTGTAGTTTTTGACCAATCGCAGGTTGTGCTCTTTCTTTTTTGTGATTTTCCTGGTTCACACATGTTTGTTTTTTTTTAGGGGCAAATGCGAGCGAAATGCTCGCCCATGGTGGGCATACGAAAATTTAAGAGCTGTCTTATTTAAGTCTTGAACACAATAATTCAACAAATTTAAGACATTTTAAGGCCTAAAAGTGTGTAATGGACATATAGGCCTATATAATGTGCTATAACCAGAGACAACCATGAATGAGTTCGCCTCAGTTTCACGTGATTGTCACTGTCAGCCTGTTAGAAAAACATTTTACTGACCCCAGCTGAGACCCCCCCCTCCCAAAAACAAAAACTCTTCGGATCTGAACGATTCACACAAGTCACCTAATTGGTCATGAAAAAAGCGAGTTTCGCTTTTCGGCGCGCTGTTTGCATCCCTGTCAATGAAAGGCAACAATATCACTTCCAGGATAGGATGATGAAATGACAATGTTTAGAGACTAGAGCCTCCTGCAAAGCGCTTACCCATGGCAATGGCGGTCTTTCCTGTGCCAGGTTGGCCAGCAATCAGCACTGCCCTGCCAGCAATGTGGCCATCTTTGATCATCTCCAGAATGACCCCTGCTGCCCGACGGGAGGCCAGCTGGCCAACCATCCCCTGAGAGACCTGCCAGCGAATAGAAACAGGTATCCTTGAGACTAAATGTAAAACATATTCATGCACATCTGCATACTGTGAACTGTAGCGCAATATAGTCTTTAAACTCACAACATTTCTGCTTTGAACTAGCCTCACAGTTATTTAATTTCTATTACCTGTCTTGGCTCCAAAGCATCGTCCAAACCAAGGCCACGGATGTGAGAATGTGCACCTGAACACATAAGAAAACACATTCATATTTACAGCATTCAGGAGGAGAGTGAATTTAGGCAGCATTTGCATCTATAAATGTGTTGTAACACATCAAGCACTTGTTTATTTACATCTATCTACTAACATTTCAACTGTCAGGGTCTCCTGTAAATATGGATGCTTACCAATTCTCTCAATCCGCATGATATCACGAACCTCGGGAACCTTTGGGGTCGCCATCTCTGCTACAATAACAAAAAAAAAAGAAACAAACAAGCGTCCTAAATATTAAAATAAAATGGAAATTGGTGAAAATCACTCCTAGCCTTAATCCTTCACTCCATGACACATGTTAAACCATTACATGAAAACTGTTAAAGAGGGGGGGGATTGAATGTGCATTGTACCACTGTAACATCAGTGGTACAATGCACATTCAATTGTGTTTTGAATCCTATTCACAAGAAGTGGTATATCTTCATCAACAACATGACGGTCTTAATTGTGTTAATATATTTTCATTTCCACATTTATGTTGAAAATAAAAACGTCAATTTGAATAGCTAGTATGCATGATTGACAAACATTGTTGACAGTGTCATCAGTTAACAACCCTAGCGTTACTCACTGTACCTGTTTAATATGAACCTGTGTATTATTAGAGTAGCTTAGTGTTGAATGTACAATAACAAGATACGTTTATACACAACACTAGGCCCGGTTTAATATAACACACGATTTTATACAATATCTGGCCTAAAAAAACCTCTGTTGACCTTTGTGAACTCTTCAAAACTAACCGATCAGTTTTATACCAAGTTAGTTAATGCAGCTAAAGAAGCAAATGAACTCAACTACCGGTAATTGTTAGAAAAGCCTGTGTCTTGTCCAGTCGGTTGTCATAGTGACAGTCCCAACGCACGCCTCAACACAAAAGTGGCCCAACGGCTACGCTAGCTAAGTTACTAACGCCGTTTTACTTCTAATATCATTTAAAAGGCTCACTTTTACATAAACAACAAACCGCTGAGTTGTCGGCAAACTCAACTTGAGCCAAACGACATGCGAAAGACCCCAATGTAAGTTCTCCATAATAACGCTGGTTCTTCTAGTAACGTTAGAGAAACACAATGCTAACGCTAGCTGATGTTAGCTCCATTCATGAGGTTTCTGTCTTCTGTAACTAACTGTTGTTGTGTCCGGACGAAGAAGTAACGCCGGCGGATTTAGCTAAAATTACGCCTGTAGGGATATAAATACATAAAACCCAAGATGGACCCTTATGTATTCGATTTATCGTATGAGATACACACACTCACCTGTGCAGCCACACTTGTGAAAATGTGAGAATGCGGCGCTTCTTTCTGATGGTGCGCAGCGTAAATGTGTCCGGACAGAAACAAGGTCTTCAGTTCACGCTTTCCGGCTCACCACCGCCTGTAGAAGAGTCTATGCTGTAGACATGGTGGGAATGAGGGAAGGGAATACAAATAAAATAGATTTAAAGGGAGGTAATTTACCCGGGAAAATAATTGATTTTCTATCAGTCGTTTTACTTCACTGTGTTTAGTTTATGTTTATTTTGAGGGAGCTTGAATCTACATTAGGCTACTGTCGTTGTGTAGAATGAGGTAAGAGCACTTAGGGTTAGGGTTACCCTATTTGTTGTAGGCTACAACAGAAAGACACTTCATTCGATGATTTTCACGTTTTACTTGTCTGTGTCTCTTGTTCTCTCGTTTAAACGACATTTAGAAACTGAATATCACATGTTTTTCTCTTTAAGTCTTGTTTGTGTACAACAAACAAGTAGGCTATCAAGGCCTCACAATTGCTTTTTACTTTGTAGGATTAATAGACAAACATGTAGGCTACCTTCTGATAGGTAGGGTGAATTTGTTCAGGTAGGACACCTGGGTTGTAGTTCTACTATGCCAAAGCCATATGGTAGAGCTTTTTTTGCCACTTTTTTTTATGCCACTCTGCTTGCTCTTCTTATTTTTTATTTATCTTTTCACACACAGAAGCAGCCTTCCCAGGAGGGAAATGAATGGTGGCCACTGGCTAGTGACAGCTTTGGTAAGCACTGCATACATTTCTCCACTAGAGGTGGCAAGACTCTCAAGCATGTTTACTGGTTTCAAGGTAGAACAAGTGCATAGCGTAGTTGTTGTAAGTGTAGGCTACACCAACAACAAACATTGTTAGCAAACATCCTTCAACATTTGCAATGTAGAGGAAATCACAGATTGTATGTGCAAAAATCAAGTTTAATACATAATGGAAATATATTTTGCTCAAATACATGTTGATATGTGTGAGGCAGAAACTAAAATCACATAGTAAATGGCTCAAGCATATTGAGATTGAGATCAATTTGTTTCTCTTTCTGGATTTACAGAAATTGCACATATAAGCGTTTTTTAGTGCAAGTCTAGGTCTGTTCTTTTAGTCTGGCCCTTGCCCAGGGCAATAGTGGACAAGTATATTTCAGAAAATAAAGTTTACAACGACATAGGATTCTGAGGGAGTTTTTCATATCCTCTTTACAACTTCTTCAAAGTTTCCCCTCAAGGCTCCACTTTTAGGATTCCACCAATGCCACAATCACAGGAGGACGATACCGTACAACTTAAAAAACTATCCCCAAAATGTTTTGTTTGCACTCACAGCCAGTTGTTATGTTACCTGCTGTGTAATCTCTGGCATATGTTCAAATAAAACACATGTTTTGTCAATTCCCAGGCCTGTCAAAGGCCTCTCAGCAAAGAGGAAATGTTCACCAGCTTGAACTGCATTTAGTTTCTTCTACTACAATGATCAAATGGAACTCAGCCAGTTTTACAACTACTAAAAAATACCTCACTCGTTGCATCATTTTTAATGTATAACTAGATGATAAAGATCTTTACTGTCAGACTGGTTCATATACCTTAGTTCAGTAGACCACTTACACCTGAAACTGCTGCTGCTGGATGAGTTTCTGGATGAGTTTCACCCATGTGTGAACTCAAGAGCTCTCAGTCACGCCTCGACTATTTCTATACAACTCCTCTCACAAAACCATCTCAGGCATTCACACACAAGGCTTTATTGTTGTTTTATTATTGTATCTGTTGCCAATGTGGTGATGTAAGGTGATGCAATATCCTTTAGAGCAGTGCTTCCTCAACCTTTTTTCCTTGAAGCCCCCCTCTGCTTTTGTTGAAGACAAGCCAGGCCCCCATATACATTTTGAATCGATTCTGAATTATTAATCTGATTCTTTTTATTCTATCTTGTTCTATCTTATTTAGTTTTAGTTTTATTTTATCTTTCTGTCCATTTTCCTTTGTTGTCACCATGTCCCTATAAGCAATATAGGATGTAGGTTTTTGTTCCTATTGTCTTTGTCTATACATGATTTTGATTATCCAATTGGGTGTGTTATTGGGATTTTAAAATTTCAATATGCACAAATATCATTTTGATAACCATAACAATGCTTTAGAGGTAATATTTGCGTTTTGTATTTTTACAGACCAATGAGACAATATAGATGTAACTGAAAGCTACTGTTAGTTGTCTGACACACTGTGACTGGCTAGTTTCTTTCTTTCTTTCTTTCTTTCTTTCTTTCTTTCTTTCTTTCTTTCTTTCTTTCTTTCTTTCTTTCTTTCTTTCTTTTTATGAATGAATGAGTTAAGGAATGAATGAAAACAGTTTACTCCCATTTCACATTTTACCATATTCATGATTTGCAGATTGAGAGGTGATAAGATTTGGCATTTTTAAACACAGAAGGACACAGTCCATAGTTTTTATAAAATCTTTATTGATGAAAAATGTTCAGTTTATTGATAAAAAGTAGGCTAGGCCTATAGCATAGCTTCTATAAACGATAAATGATCACATGACATATTTCAAACGAGCACAGCCTTCATTGTTTTAAATAATATACATGCTCGTTCACTGTATACACCTGAGCTTACATTGCACATGTGTTGATTTGCAGAATATTCACAGTCATCAAACCGATCCCCCTGATACTCAACATAGATTATAGTATAAAATATATAGTCTAAAAAATAAAGAATACATTCAATCTTGTAAAATAATTCCAACACGTCATCATTGTGGTATCATCACACTGTACTGTACATCCATATCTCTATCGAATCACCTTTGTACATTGATTAGTCGAAGTGGGTCATTAAGTTACAGCTGGATGAGGGTGATAGCTGACTCGTACCAAATCCAGAAGCCTGGAATGACAGGTTCACTAAAAGTGGCCTTGAAGCGGTGGATGAGAGACATGGTGTCGCCCACGGTGTAGAAGGAGAGGCTGCCCCCGTCGTAGTCGAGGAACACCCCGATGCGGGAGGAATAGGGCAGGGCGATGTCTATCTGGTCCTTGTTGTGGCGGGCCGAGTAGCTGGAATCGGAGCAGAAGACGCTCCAAGACTTGCGGTTGTAGCCGATGCGGCAGCTGTCTCCGTAGCCGGTTCTCTTGATGCCTTTGTAGGTGATGCCGAGGGCCGCCCCCTCCCCGCTCCAGTCGACCTCCCAGTAGTAGGCGCCTCCAGAGAGGGGCTCTCTGCACAGGACCTGGGGCAGGGAGTCGAACCTGGCGGGGCTGTCGGCGTAGGACTGGGGGTCTCTCTTCAGGGCGGCTTTCCTGTTCCCTCGGGACAAGTAGAGCTGTCTGTAGGCTGTGTTGGTGTCCAGAGTCAGCTGACAAGCATCTAGGAAAAAGAGACAGAGGGTTGTCAACAGTTATTATTTCACGTTAGGAAGTGTCAATTTACACATTTATCCACCCAACAACTCGCCCCCCCACACGATGGGCCCATCACCTTTTCACCACCAGCTGCAAGATTATATTATATTATAGAGGTTAGTAGAATGTTATAGGCTACACTGCAAAAACTCAAAATATTTCCAAGAATATTTGTCTTATTTCTTGTCAAAAAAGTGTCTAAAAACAAGCTTCTTTTTAAATGTGAGGAGTCTTATTTTAAGTAGGCTATAATTAGATTTGTTTTGACTAGAAATAAGACAAATATTCTTGGTAAGATTTTGAGTTTTTGCAGTGTGAGGATTTATCCCTCTGATTTCTTTTTTTTTTTTTTGCAGTACCACAATATGAAAGAGAAAAAGAGTGAGACCATCTGGCTGTGCACACAGAAATCAGAATAAACCCAGGTTTGAGATGTCACCTGCCTGCTGTCTGCAGGTCACAGCTGGTGGGACACCCGGCGGGTTCGGCCTGATCTGCCCGACCTATTATCTGGAATGCCAGAGGTATCAATCAACACTGTTTGTGAGTTTGACCCCTAACAGAAGTCCATCTAACAAATCTAACATCTTAAACTTTAAAGTGAAACCCAGCGTGAAGCGAGCAGGACAATTTCCCCCAAGATTTCAGCCCCCAAAGATTATATTACTTTTAAATTTATGAATGAATATGCATGTGTTGAAATTTGTGATTTGAGTTGTTATTTGGTCTAATTTGACTGGTTAGTAAACGTCAAAGATGGAAAACTTAAACAGATTTTTTTTGCTTTAGCTGCAGTTTAAGTGCTTGCTACAATATTTGTAATCAGTCAATCCCAGTCTATGTCACCAATGTGGGACGTACTGTAGCTGCTAAAATCAGATTTTGTGGTCAGCCACAGGATCTGACAGAGAACCACATCAGCATCTAATTTGCCTCATGCAGTGAAATGAGCAGGGGGAGCAGTGAGCTGTGTCACTGCAGAAAAGAAAGGAGCGTCAGGAAAAGCCCGTACTCACATTTCAGGAAATCCTCCCTGTACTGAGGTTCCTGCACTGGGACGGACTTGTACATGGCAGCTTCCTCACCTGTGGAAGGAAGTATGTAAGCATTAGTGAAGTGAAGAAATGAATCAACGTAGCTGCACAATACATATGTCATCCCTATGATTTATTTAAGCATATTGATGCCTCAATGCCAGTAGTGTTATTATATTAGAGATAATGAAGCCTATCTGAACCCCCAATGACCACGCAGGTTGAGTTCTGCACCAGAGAAGTGTGTTAATGTAAACACAGTCAAAGTAAACATTTAACCATGTGGCAGTTGAGTTGAGTGACCCCAGGCTACCCTCTAATAAATATCATTCTCCGGCCACGACCAAACATCAAACAGGAATGCACAAAGCCTTTTGAGTGCAAAGGAAATAGTAAATCTATTTGACTTTTGGTTAAATTAGGCTAAAAGTTGAATTAACAGGGTCCTTATGATATGTAAATACTGCAGCCAGACTGGCTTAGTGGGTTAACTAGAAGATGTTTGTCCAAGATTAGTTTTTTTTGCCTATCCATTACTTTGTTGTCCACATAAAATTGGGAATCAGGATAGGAAAAACAATTTTCTTGAACGGTTGACTCACTTTTCACTGAGCGTTTCTTCTTGGACTCCTCCAGCTGACAGAAGGTCATTTTGTTAACTGTAAAATGAAGAAATAATGGATGAGTTAACATGGCAACAGTAGAAATATGTTCATAAAATGTTAGATAAAGATAAACATAACATCAAAAAACACAATTCCTACAATTCTCCAACACACTCACCTGCTTTGGCGACCTTCACCTGCTCGTCGTTGCTGAATTCATTCAAGTGCTGTTTCATCTCGGAGACGGCCTTCGTCACGGGGCCGAAGGTGAAGTAGGGGTTGACGGTCACTGTGGGCAGCTCCTCGGCCTCCGTCTGGGCTATCAGCATGTGGTAGCTCTAATGAATGAAAACAAAAGCAAATAAAAGCAATGAGTTAATGTATGTTTACACCAGGTAGCCTATGATATTTTCAGTCAGTATAGAATAAAGGAAAAGCAGGGAGATACAGCGTGGGACTCATCTCAGTACTTTTTCCTTATTCCTATAGTGAACAAAACAATTGGTAAAAGAGCATTTATGTTTAAAGCACCATCAGACTGGAATAATCTTCCTTTAAACATACGCTCATAGGTTTAAATATTCCTTGTCTTCTTATTTTGAGTTAAATTGCACATGTTTCAGATGATGTTATATCAATATTATCTCTAACGCACTGTAATTTCACTTTGCAACATTATGTTATTATTATACATTTCTCTTAGTTCTACTAGGTTTTGTGTTTATGTCTGTTGTCTTTGTTGTTGTGTGTTTGTAGATTGTTGATTGTGTTTTGTCCCTTCATTTTTGGTTGTAATGTATTTTAGGACCCCCTCGAAAACAAGAGGATTCCTCTCAAGGGGTTTATCCTATTAAATAGCCTAAAATTTCTGAATGAAAATGTTATGTGATGTTATGTCTACCTGGATGAAGTGGATGTGGTCTTCGGTGCGGGACAGCTGCGTGATCTCGCTGTCTCTTCTCTTCAGGTCGGCGATCTCGTGGCTCAGGCGCTCCATGTGGCCCTCGGCGTTGCTGAGCGCCGCTCTCTTGTTGGAGGAGATCAGCTTGGACATCTCCTGCTGCATCCTCTCGATGGAGCGCATCATGTCTCCGAACATCTTCTCGCATTCCTGCAGCGCCCTCTGCGCCGAGTTCTGCACAGGAGGAAACGTCGAGGTATGCAATAAATCAACTGTGACTCACAGAGATGTCATCCCCCCCCCCCCCCCCCTACATGAAGGAATGCTGTCCGTGTCCGTAATTTTAACTTTCCATTCATTTTCTAGTGGTTTGTCTGGTCTTATCTAGATGATGGATGACGGTGGCACAAACCTTGAGCGAATCCACTGCTTGTTTTAGTTCCTCCATCTGCTTGAGTCGGTCGTGAATCTTCTCCTGGATCTCAGCCTGGGTGGCGCCCAGCCGTTGCTATGGCGAGAACAACAGACATTGTTGTTAGGGATGACAGCATTTACACTAAATCGCCTTTTCAAGACGTATGCATGTTTAACTTTATGATAACAGCGTACAGATTAACTCAAGTAGAAATCACACATTTTCTTTTGCAGACAGAGGCGTATTTCACTTGAGTGAGACTCAGTAAACACTGGAGCTTTGTTTTAAAGGGCTTGTTCCATCTATTGTGAGCTGCTGTTTCGTGCACTCCCTGCCACTGTGTCGATTGTGCAACCATGACTTTTGACATGCATCACCGTTGATTCACAAAGTTCAACAAAGCACATGTCAGCGTTCATCGTTGCTCCGGTTGAATAATGACATAATGATCTTTCGAAAAAAAACTTTGTAACTCTGAAAAATGAAGTTTTACCAACCTGCTCATCGGCCCTCTCCTGCTCAGCGGACACCATGTCGTGACCTTTGTGTTCTTTCACCGTACACAGCACGCAGATGCACATCTGGTCGGTGCGACAGAAGAGCTCCAGACCCTTCTGATGCTGCGGACAGATCTGCCGGTCCAGGTGGCCGATCTCGTCCACCAGCTTGTGCCGTTTGAAAGTGGCCGACTCGTAGTGAGGCTTCAGGTGCTTCTCGCAGTAGGAGGCCAGACACATCAGACAGGTCTTGACGGCTCTGTGCTTCTTGCCGATGCAGATGTCACAGCCGACATCCTGGGGTCCTGCGTAGTTGTAGTCGGGGGACGGCGGCGCGGGCGGGAAAGACTCGGAGGAGTTGCGTTGGAGGGTCGAGTGCCGGGAGCCTCCCACACGCCTCGGTGTGGGCCTCTTGTTGTAAGTGACCCTGCACTGCGGACAGTTGTACGAACCCGTGTGGTCAGCGTGGTCCCAGTACGTTTTCAGGCAAATGGAGCAGAAGCCGTGGCCGCATGGGATGGACACGGGGTCCCGGAGGTATTCCTTACACAGGTGGCAGTTGTCCTGGTCAGACGCCATGAGGGAAAACTGGGTGCTGCTGCTGCTGCTGTTCCCTCTAATAATAATACAAAGAAGATTCTGCAAAGACAAGCTAGTAGTGACTTGTAGTGAGCACAGTGGCAAACTGAACCCACAGGTACTACAGGTGGAAGTTATATAGAGTAAACAGAGAGGCTAAACTGGTTAAGCCGAAACCAGTAAAACATGGGTGGGGCCAAGAAAAGACACAGTGAATACCTCCTCCATCTGTTACAGAATGCAAGGAGAATGAATGAAATGTTTCGATGATTGTTACATACAAGTATTGGCCTTGATCACAGAAGTGTTATTCCTCAGTGTTTCATCATAAAAACACATCTAAATAGGCCTTAATGATACATTCACACATTTTTATGCAGGAAAGAGGCGGAGACTTGTGAAAAGTGACATTTCAAATCTTTGTTTGTAGAAGTTGATTACACACAGGCTGACAACTCCCAAAGCTTTTTGTGAAACAATGCAACATAAAGAAACCACACAGGTGAGTCACATGACACTGTTGAGTGTCCTCTAATTGCTGAGCGTTACAGATTCCCTGGTGACAGACTGTTCCCTTTGGGTGTGTGATGATGATACCCACTCAAGTCGCAGTACAAACTGACCTTAGATTATTCTCTGCACTGTGACTAATAATACTGCAGCTCCTTCTCTGGTGATCAGCTGTGTCATCACTGACTTGTGTGGATGAATTGCAGCGATGCCAAATTTCCTGTTTTGCTGGTTTTGGGTAGATTCACCTGGTTTTGGCTTCTTGAATCAGTGAGAGTTTGACCTTCACCTGCATTTGACTGTAATGAGTTAATTATCACCTCCTTTTGCTTTGAAATTCATTACCACTGATTTCCTCTTAGGTCTGACAGAGGCTCCTGTTTAATTTTAATTTAATTTAGTTTATTTGATAGGGACAATGCAGGTTAACATAGTGACAATGTCAATGTGACTAATGTTCTGCATACAGAGATTATACTGTAGCTAATGCTAGTTTCCAACTCCCGTCCCTAGTTAGGCTTTTAGTAGAAAAAAGGAGGTAAGAAGAAAGACATCAAAATTACATAACAACACTGAGACTCTCTTTGTTCTACAACATGAACTTGTCCCAAAATAAGAAAAAAATGCACAGCACCGAGTTCCAGCAATCATAAGAATGTTTTTCCTCTTGTGCGCTTAAAAACAAACCTTCCTCGAGCTGTATTTCATCTTACAGTGAACACACCTCCTTGCCAAGATGGAGTTTCAGGGCTGCTGAAACGGAGATAGGAATGCAACTACACTTGATAGCCCAGATAACAGGAGGGCTGAGAAAGCCTGCTTAAAAGATTCCATTGTGTTAGAGCCAGCGGGGCCCGAGCAGAGTGCCAGGCGTTATAGGGTCTGTTGTCCGTCAACAACAGTAACTACAGCTGACATGCAAGACTAAATGTAGCATCTTATTTGACTACGATTTCCACGGATGGAGTCCACACTCTTCAAGTGATGCGACATTAACTGAGACTCGATGCAGGGATGATGATAATGCAACAAGAAAGAAAGCTCAGTGTTAAGAAAAACGCACATTTAATTTCCTTCTGTTGTGTTTTCATGAAACATTGTAAAACTCATAAAAAAATATAGTTTTTTCTCAGTTCAAATAATCAACATGACCTTCAAAAGACCTTGCACCACTCGACAAAATTAACATTATTACAAATCTGCAAGAATGACTTAGCAGCTCTTTAGTCCTTTGCATTTGACTGTTGTTTGAATATGCATTGTGCATATTTACATGTCACACTCACTGAATGAGACTGACTTTAAGACCACAACAGAAAGTGACAAATACTTTCAGTGCAGTGTGTTTTTTAATCAGTCATAGCAGCAACACTTTATTATTGTATTGCAAGATTTTTCATGCATTGTTCCACCGACTTTACTGTCCCTCTAACTATTTTTTCAGCCATGAGATGGACTCTCTCTACATCTGATTTTTTTTAAAGATATTCTTATTGTTCAGTTTCCTTTTGCTATGAACTATTTGCTTATCATGTAGTCACATAGTCCAGCCTTTAGGTAAAACAAATATTTCTCACGAAACTGCGGTGCATGCACACACACACATTTTAAATTTGGACCCATGTTCGATATTTGCTAGTTTTTGCTCGTCTGATCATGACTCGTGTTGTTTTGACAACAGCAACAGTTTATGAGCGCAACAATCTTTCATTCTCATGTGACCTGCACTGCAGCCTGCAGCACCCGCCTCTATGTCTCTGCAAACTTCAGCAAATGTGTCCACTGTTTTCCCATAACATGTCTGAATATTGTGTCTTCCTGTTTTTATTACTCACACTCAAGAGAAGTGGGTCCTTATTTCCTTTGATGAAATAGCCATTTGTGTTCTCTTGCACCCGCTCTGCAGAAAGCACGCACGCTCGCTGCACCTTAATGAAGGTTGACCTCTCACCTTGACCTTGTGTTGAGCTGTAGATGACTGTAGAGTTTCTGTCTGCTTCGTCAAAGCACAGTGGGGCTTGAAACAAACATGCCACTCTTTGGCAGATGTGTGTTATTAAATCTCATTAAAGTGTCTTGTATCCAAAACATTATCATCATCATCATTCAAGTTAACTTTCTCAACTGGCATTTTAAACAAATGTGCACTGTCTATGTAGTCTTTATTTTTCTCTTATGTGTCAGAGTCTCTTATAAAACCAGATTCAGAGTTTTGTCCCTTGGTCTTCTCCGCTGTCGAGTAGTTAATCTGTAAGCACAGTGTTGCTCCCTCTACTCAGGAGGAAGGAAGGAAAACTGGCTTATCAGAAACCTGACCAAATATGGAGAGGCGAAACTATCTAGTGTACAAAGTAGAGGGTATGGAGGTGTAGTTTTTTACAACCTTAAATTAACACTTATCTTTCTTCTGCACAGCTCTGGATAAGGCAGGAAATGCAAAGTATATGAGGAAAGCTCTTATTACGAACAATAGTTCCTCTACAGCTGGGATTTTTCAAAGTACTCCTGAGAAGCAGACTGTAAAAAGGGGGAGTAGTTTTGATGGAAACCAATAGAAACCTAATTGAAATGCTAATGAGAGGCTATGATGTCAACAGACACTTCATGTTTCAGAGAGACTCAGAGTTTCCTCAGAAGTATTTCTCCTTTAACTGGTTTTGAATAACGCTACGTGAAGGCGGATGAAGAATGAAAACAAAAGGGGGGAAAAAAATGAATCATAACTCGTGATGAAACACACACACACACAAATATGTAGAACACTCAACTGCGGCAACACACCTGGAAATGACAGGAATGTGACATTTGTGCGTGTGTGCATGTGTATTTCCGTTTTGTGTCCCAACCATGACATTTTCCTTCTGCTGTGCAAACAGATACATATCTACAGTTAGTTAGAGCTTGACTGCAAGTGGCTGGACTGGTTTGACCGGTCACATTGTAAACTCGACAACACTGAACTCTTCTTGTTCTTGGACAAACTTCCCAGGGCTATAGTTTAACCTTTAAACGTATGTTTTTTGTAGTTTTTTTGGGGGGTGGGGGGATAAAAGGAGCAAGAAGCAGCGATGTTTGAAATCACTCAGAGACTCTGCTGGAGCTCACAGTGTCTCTGTTTGTTTATTGGGTGGTCCCTTAAATTCCTACAGTACCTTAGGCCGCATTGATGTTTGTCGGACTATAACCGGTTTAAGACAATGGCGATTCTGTCTGACAACAATAGGTGGAAATACAGCTGCCGAGAAGTGTGTGCGCAATACATCCACAGATGAGCCACATGAGAAATTTCAAGAATAAAGGAAACGGCATGCAGGCAGGGGAAAACGGAAAACGACGTGTCCTCCTTGCATATTAGTTTTCACTAATTTTGCAAATTTTTCACTTATTTTTCATTCACTCTTTTTCTTTTAGTCTGTTTTCTATCTCTTCCTCTCTCTTCCTCTCTCTCCCTGTCTCTCTCTCTTTTTCTCACACACTCCTTTCCTGTCTGCCCGCCCTCTCTCTCTCTCTCTCTCTCTCTCTCTCCCTCTCTCTCTCCTTCTCCCTCCTTGTTCAACCTGCTTATCTAAAACTGGGCAGGGCTCGATATACTCACAGCACAGGGGGGGAGGGCCTTGTCTGCTTTCAATCAATAACCTCTGGAATTCAGAAATACAAGTAGGTCCTGTCTCTGGCAAGGCTGTACCAAACTCTCGAGGGCGGGCTCCCAGGCACAGTCGGCGAAAGAAAGAAATCTATCTCTGCTTCTTTCTCTGGCATTCTCTCTCTCTCTCTCTCTCTCTCTGTGTCTGTCTGTTTCCACAGGTCTTGCTGTTGCTGTTGAGCCCATCACAATGGCTGACCACACTTCTCCAGATTACTTCAGCTGCACCCTGTGTCAGACCCTCCTGAGGGATCCCGTGGCCATACCCTGTGGCCACAGTTTCTGCATGGACTGCATCAGCGGCTACTGGAACGAGGCCGACTACACAGGGATTTACATTTGTCCCCAGTGCAAGATCACGTTCACCCAGAGGCCCGTGCTGCGGCCCAACGCCACTCTGAGCATGGTGGCCGAGAAGATCAAGAAGAGCGGCCTCAACCTCAACCTCAACATGACCCAGGGGAACGTCTGCGCCGGACCGAACGACGTCCCCTGCGACTTCTGTTCTGGGAAGAAACTAAAGGCTGTGAAGTCCTGTCTGAACTGTCTGGCGTCCTACTGCGAGAAGCACCTGAAGCCTCACTATGAGTCGGCCACGTTCAAACGGCACAAGCTGGTGGACGAGCTGGGGAACCTGGACAGGAAGATCTGCCCACAGCACCAGAAGTCACTGGAGCTCTTCTGTCGAACGGACCAGATGTGTATCTGTGCTCTCTGCACAGTCAGTGAACACAGGGGCCATGACATTGTCTCTGCTGAGGCAGAGAGGGGTGAGAAACAGGTAAGAAACACTCCCTATCTCTGTTGGTGACTGTATGTCTGACAGATAAAACACTTGAAGGGACAGGAAATCGTTTTTCCTCTTGTTAGAAAAACCCACTTTCAGTCGCCTCCTGTCAGAATGAAAGTGTGACTTCATGTTGGAGTTACTTGAGTTTAAGCAAACAGAGTGTTTTTGCCCAACTCCCTGTCCCTGCACTACAACTGGTGGTTGGACTTTGACCCATTTCACCCAATGCTATCAGCTAGCCTGGCAGGCATTCACCGCCAAAACAAATCCAGCTCTCTGATTAGCTGTGTAGAAGCTGGTGGGGGGGTGGGGGGGAGTGTCCTATATAGTTATCGCCTCTGAAAGCTGCTTTTCAGAGAATGTGGTGTTCCAGCTGTGGGATAGTTACACAGAAACTGTGAAGCTTCCTGCTGCTGCTGCTGCTGCTGCTGCTGCTGCTGCTGCTGCTGCTGCTGCTGCTGCTGCACCATTTCCCACCTGTGGGAGTGAGTGTGGGTCTGTAACGATACAGGAATGTCAGGGAGTCACGACCGTCCGTCCGTCCGCACCTCGTGACCAACCAGATAGTCACTGCCTGCATTGCAAACCATGGTAATGCACATTCAAATGGCACAACAGCCAGGCAGCCTGTGGTGGGGGTGAAAAAAAAATAGTAGAGTAGATAACAATGGAGTGTAAATCCTTGGGTGTTGTAATTAATGCTGCTGTACATGAGTAATTTAGGAGTGTTTTTATGGCAGCCAACAATATGGGCTAAAGGTTTTTTTAGGGCACAATGAAGTAATGATTCACTCACACAACTGTTTTCTTTACATGAGGAACCTGGTTTCTCTCATCCAAAGATTTACAACCTTTATTCTCACACATCTCACTCCATCTCCCACTCGCACCCCTCCCCCCCACCCCCCCGCCCCCCCGCCTCCTAGATTCCCCACATTCCTCAAGCTTATCTTGAAGAATGGACTGGTGGGCTTGAGTAAAAGCTGAATTAGAAGCCCCTCTATTCTGCATGTCAGTGCTGCGTGCACCTTGAAACATCTCTTTAAAAGTCAGGCAGCGGTAGATTCACATTCCTGACATGGCCTGAATTCCTTTACAGATCTTTTCCCCCCTCCACCGTCTCCCTCTGAGATAAAAGCTGGCCGTATTAAGAAGATTCTTTGAGTAGGGTTTATTAGACATGCCAAAGGGCCTCTGCAGATATTCACTTGATGAGAAAGAATGTTCACAGCAAATATGTCACCTTATATTTTGTTCAATAAATTAGCATCTTATTAATCAGCTTTTAGAGAGAGAGTTCATGATCAAAAATTGTAACATTGCGTATTAAATCAAAGGGAGTCAGTTCAGCTATCTGTATGGGAGTGCATGTGCGATAACAGTAAAATTTTGGTTGTTTTTTTGCAGAAACTATTGGGAGTATCCCAAGCTGAGATTAGACAAAAATGCCAGGACAGGGTGAAGGAGCTGGAGGAACTGAAGACGTCAGTGGATTCACTGAAGGTGAGGAAATTATGTTGATAATATAGAGTGTTTTTTTTCTACAGCAGTCTCAGATTGTGCCAGAAAAGACAAACCACCATCACCCATCATGGATCAAACCTGTTGGCACTGACTCTGCTGTGTGTTGTGTTGTGTTGTGTCCAGAACTCGGCCCAGAGAGCCATGGTGGAGAGCCAGAAGATGTTCGAGGACATGATCCGCTCCATTGAGAGGATGAGGTCAGAGGTGACCAAGCTGATCGGTATCAACGAGAAGGCTGCTTTCAACCAGGCCGAGGCTTTGATCGAGCGACTGGAACAAGAGATTGATGAGCTGAAGAAGAAGGAGACGGGGCTCAAGCAGCTTTACAGCACTGAGGACCACATCCACTTCTTGCAGGTAAGACAGACACAGCGTTACAGCAGGAAGAAACATACCTGGAGTTGATGTTTTATGCTGACAAAGGTTAGCATGTAGCATTGTCACAACTTACTAGTACATCTGGGTGAGGCTTGTCATTACATATCATGTTACTTAAAGTGTTCTTAATCTGTCTTTGTACATGATGACACAATAAAGACCAAAGCCCTTTCTAAACAAGTTAAAGCAGATATCAGTGGAATGTTTTTGTTAATATAAGTCCTAAATAGTCCTATTTTCCGTCAGCAATCACTTACATGAAGTATTTCAGCCTAAACACGAGTCTCTCCGTCACTCTGCTCTGCTGTAACCCGAGGAGAAAATTTTCCTTGTGGGATACAAGTGTTATCCAATGAGGAGAGAGAACGGCATGAAGGGCTGTGTGTGCAGCCAAGGGATGCGCGTGAATGTGGTGACGTAGCACGAGGACCAATTGATGCCTGACAAGGGCGGGGGCTGCTAACTCATGGTGCGTTCAAAGAAACTCGTACTTTGTGTTTTTCCTTCCTGTGAAGTCATACCAGTTCGATCTGGTACGAGTTCACGGGTCGGAAGTTACGAGTGGCCGTTATAGGGAACTTTCACAGACAACAGGATGGTAAAAACACGAGCTAGGGGTTACCTGGAACGCTACCAAGTCGTAGTTGTGACTTGAAGCTGTAACTTACGGTTTCAAAAGCCTGCCTTGAACGCAGCATTAGCCGAAACGGCCGTGAAGCTGATATCTGCTTTAATGAAGAGGCTGCACTTTGATATATTAATCACAATGTTGCAGATGCAATGCTCGGTACAAACCCTTTTTTTTTTTTTGCTTTTCTTTCTCAACCAAGAACTTCAACTACCTCTGCACTCCCACTGACGATGGCTTCATACCCAGAGTGACCGTCAACCCTGACTTTTCCTTCGGGGCTGTGAGGAAAGCTGTGGCTGAGATCAAGGAACGCCTTGAGGAGTTTGGAAGAGAGGAACTGCTTAAGATCTCAAAATCAGGTCTGACTTCAGCAGGAGAAACATGTGTGCATACTGGGCTTAAAAACACAGACACACACAAAAAAAACTCAGTCTCGTAATTATGAATGTGTTATATCTCTTACAGTGAATGAGGTACCGATCTACACTACAGAAAGTCGAACATTGGACAGAAGGAGCAGAGGTGAGCACTGTCACGTCCTGTAGTAATATAATATACTAGGAGGTTAATTATTTCCTATCTTGGTGCCATGAGGTGTTTGACGCAAACCACAAAGGGTTTGCATCACAGATTCCTCAGTCACGAGCCGTGAAAAAAAAAAAAAAAACACAAACAAAAAGAATTACAAGTATGTGTATGGGTGTATGCAGTTCACTCTGACCTAACACAATGTTTCTTCCCCTTAGGTAAAGAAATGATAGTGAACAACTCTCCTCCTCCAGAGCCAAAGAACAGATCTGATTTTGTGAAATGTAAGTTATCTGTTGTTTTTGCAATTTGCAAGTTTAAAGGGATAGTAGCATTTTTTTTTAAAGTGGGGTTGTATGATCTACAAATAGCCCCTAAGTACTTTAATTGCAATAGAAGACTCTCTGCACTCCTCCCGTTAGCAACACCAGCCCATAGCCCTGCCCAGAGATTTACAACATACATTGTTGTGAATGGACCCAAAGAAATGGCCTATTTTCGCGGCCTAAAGGAGGTTTTACCTGAAAAAAAATACACAGTTCCATTGTTCGCTACAATATAATTTTTTCCAGCCCTTCAAAGTGCAGGAAAAACAAAGTTTTTATTTGGACCTAACCAACTCGCATAGCCCAGGGTTAGCGCCCGCCAATCAGCAATTGGTTAGGTCCAAATAAAAACTGGGCTGGAAAAAATTATATTATAGCGAAAAATGGAACTGTGTTTTTTTTTTTTTCAGGTAAAACCTCTTTTAGGCCGCGAAAATAGGCCGTTTCTTTGGGTCTGTTCACAACACTGTATGTTGTAAATCTCTGGGCAGGGCTATGGGCTGGCGTTGCTAACGGGAGGAGTGCAGAGAGTCTTCTACTGCAATTAAAGTACTTAGGGGCTATTTGTAGATCATACAACCCCACTTTAAAAAAAAAATGCTACTATCCCTCGACACATTTCCTTCAATCAATATGAAAAATGCATTGATTGTTCTTCTTGTAGACTTCTGCCAGCTGAAGTTAGACCACATCACAGCCTACAAGGAGCTGTTCATCTCCGAAAGCAGCAGAAAAGTCCTGCGCACGAGGGACCTGCAGCCCTACGGAGACAACCCGGAGCGCTTCGACAGCTTCGCCCAGGTGCTGTGCCGGGAGTCGCTCGCCGGCGGCCGCTTCTACTGGGAGATCGAGTGGAGCGGGGAGTTCTCCATCGGCGTGGCCTACAAGGGCATCAGCCGCAAGGGCAAAGGCTCCCTGTGTCTCCTGGGCTACAACGACAAGTCCTGGAGCCTCCTCTGCTCCGACACCGGCTACTCCGCCTGGCACAACCGGGTGGACAAACCCGTCAACGGCCCGCACTCTCCCCGGATAGGCGTGTACCTGGACCACGCTGCAGGTGTGCTGGCCTTCTACAGCATCAGCAACACCATGACCCTCCTGCACAGGTTCGAGACCACATTCGTCGAGCCCCTGTATCCGGGCTTTGGAGTCGGCACCTCGGTCAAGATCTGCAATGTCAAGTGATCACCGATATTTTAGCTGTCATTTTCAATTGAAAATCTGAAAATATTTTTGCATTTTTGTTGTTGTACTTTACAGCAATGCTTTTTGAATATACTATATTTTTGCTAAATTTTCACACTGTACCAAACCACATAAATTAAGTTTTTTGTTTTTTTTAAGTTACTTCAAATGTGTATATACTTTTCTAACCTTACACATCACATATTGTATTTTGCATTATCCTATAAAAATCACATCTTCACTATAGTTTTCTAAAAAAAAAAATCTTACTGAATACATAATAACTGCATTATCACACAAGAAGAATATGAAGAAAAAAAGTGTTATCCCTTCGAGCTTCTGATAATAACTGCTGAATAATTTTCTAACATGTCAGTGTGTAATAAATGTCACTTTCAACAAGCTACTGTAATCTGTATTTTTAGATTTATCCACAATTATAACTTCATTAAGTGTATGACGTATTTTAATCCATAATGAATGTACCCTGAGATAACCTGAGGTACATTTGCCTGTGATAGGTCATCGCACCGTTGGCCAATATTACTGTATAATGAATTCATTGCACTCTTGTATGAAAATTACAATGTTGTTCATTTTGGTGCATTAACACGTATTATTATGGTTTCAGTACATTCAGGCTATTTCAGTGTCAGTTCCTTTTGTCATGTTTTGATATTATCTATTGTTATATCAGTTGCTGAAAGTTGCTTGTTTTTTCACTTTAACTAACCCTTATTTAATTTTGTGTATATTTACTTATGTAATGGTTAAACAGAACGCAACTGTTATCCAGAAAAGACTTGTTTTGTAACAAAATGATTCATTGATAGTTCAAAAATAAAGAGCTTAATGAATGAAAACTAGTTTTGGGGATTATCTGTTTTTACATAAGAATGTTAAACAAAGGTCTGGAAAGTTTCAGTCGATACAAATTAGCTACATAAACATATCATTTCAACTGTGGCTCAAGTTATGTAACTGGTATGCGGACCATCCCATTTATAATAACACGTAACGGTGAATCAGCGTTACACCTGCTGAGGAGAAAAGGTGTGCCAAGTTGCCAACATCATTTGAACAGGAAACAATTAGAGCTCCCTCTGCTGACTGTGAACAGGAACTGAGGTGAAATAAAAAATAAGATTATGGCTGCAACACTGTTGTGTGCTAATTGTGTGATCTTCAAATGTGCATCATATGTCAGTATATAACAAGAAGATTAAAGAGTCAAAAGCAAGACACGATTTCCATTAACCATTAATCTACAGGCATTTTCAACAGCCAAGATTTTAACTTGCAGAAGGAAAAGCAAGTATGTCAAAGGAATCAGCTACACAAAAAACAATTTATAATCCACCTAACAGCTAATTTATTAAACAATTTTTATTACTTTCATTTCCATTGGCTGTGTACTGCCGTGTGTCGAGAACAGACATGCCATTTGAAAACGAAACTCTGTAACATACAACCAAATAATACTGAACAGAAAGCAGAGAGAAAACACTAATTATTTTTACAACAGATATCGGTTTATTGATTCCCAGGATTCTTGCAAGAAGTTGAGCATACAACGCTCAAGAAAAAAAAAAGTATGACAGTCCATAATTTAGACATTATAACCAATGATGCCTCCTTTGCCGATGCACTCCCCAATGTAGAACCACATCATGATTTCAGTGGCGACCAGTCCGTTCCTGAGAGCATCCTGTGAAGGAACAAAAACATGAATTTAATTGGTTTCTGGATAAGTAAAACTTGGTACTAGCCACATTTCATATACATAATGTAATCATGTGTAATCATTTTTATCCCTTTTGCTTTGTGTCATGGCCAAATTGAATTTTAGGAAGTTTCATCATATCTTCATTTAAAAAATGAATATGAATAACAGTTATTGTGAGCTGTTGCAGAGATGTGATGGATTATTTATCAAACTTCCCTTATTACTTATAAAGATCAATATACTTCTAATATTTCTGATAATAGAACATTGCACAAAGAAAATGTATATACCCATAGTACATGGTGCATTCAGTGTACCAACATGTTGTAACGCTTGATTATAATTCATTCGATGGAAAAAAAGAAAAACAATAGGCCCTATTAAGATTTTTTTTTTTATCAAAGTTGACAAAAAGAAAACTGTTCTCAGTGACGTCTGTAATTGAAGAAGACATTCTTTTTGCAAGCTTTTCCACAATTTCCACAATTCAACAGTATATGCACAGTTTAACTGTATTTAGGAGGATATGCAACTAATATGATTTCTTCTTCTGTCAAAGTGTTGTGTTTTTTCCTAGACCTTTATGATGAACAACAACAACTGACGAAATGTAATAAAAACTACATACTAGTTACAGTAGAGCTCCTATGGCAACACTGAAAGTGAATGTGTTGTAATATGATATAGGCCTACATGATAGCATCTGATGATGAGAAATGTCACTGCAGTCTTTGATTATTCATAAGTGACACATATTTTCAACCAGAGAGTTTGTTATACTATCATATACTATATTCTACACTACATGTCTACAATACTACAACGGTATGTGCATGTACAGAGCACATTTTGTCACATTACAACAACATAGGTAAATTTATTTTATAGGAATTTTATTTGATAGACCGACACAAAGCAGCGTAATTGTTTAGTGGAAGGGAAATCTTGTACATCATGTATAATTTTCCTTCCACTTCACAATTATGTGCTACTTTGTGTTGGTCTATCACATAAAATCTCAATAAAACACATTAAAGTTTGTCATTGTTACCGTGATAAAATGTGGAAAGGTTCAGGGGTATGAAGACTTTTGCACGGCACTGTATGTGTGTGTGTGAAAAGTCGGTTTGATAGAGCAATAACAACATAACAGCACTATAACACACCTTCACTGTGGTTTGACCGAGACGTCCTGTCTGGAAACCCTTGATGACGTTTGTGGCTCCCTCGATGGCCTTGGGGATCTCAGCAGGGGTTGGGGGCACAAGTTCAACACGGGCATAATGCCAGAAGGTGGCTAACCGAGGTTTGGAGTAGGTGACAGCGGCTAGAAGAGAGAAGAGAGTAAAAAAGGCACATAAATATCTACACAACTCCGGTGCCACTTTGTTAAAGCTGCAGTAAATCTGATTGGAGTTAGCATTAGCCACTTAGCTCTTAGCTTTTAGTCACAAAACACAATACGTAATACAAGTCACGCGTGCTAGCTAGCAACACAACTAATTAATCTAATAACATTTATGTGACATGCAATGTGAATTACGTGTTTATTTATTTATTTTTAATTCAGACAGCATTAAACAACGTTATGTTCACTTCATTCATCTGTTAGCTTGGTTTACGGTGCAGCTGCCTGACAGCGTCGTTAAACATTAACTTACCGGTACATTACGTACAACTCGGTTCCCCAAGTGTTAGACACATAATATAATGCTGTAACTATACAAAACACAACACATAGACTTACCGCCGACCAACGTGGGTACTTTAGCGACCAGCTTTTGCACTGCCTGTGCCATGTTTAGGTGTCAGTCGATGCTAAGCGCTGCCCCTGCTGTTAGCCGACTGAATGTCACCTCCAGTGGAAGGACCCCTCCGCAGCGGACCGCCCTGTGCCTGAACAGAAACAGCCTGCAATCAAAGACCCCTACTGTATGGTGTACAATTCTTCTATTATATACTGTATAAATACAGTGAGTGACATGCAAAAGTGTGGGCATCCCTGGTCAACATTTCTGTTAATGTGAACGAACGAGAGGAAGATTAAATGATCTCCAAAATCAATCAAATTAAACATGAAATACTCTTTTGCAATATTTTAAGCAATATCTATACCTATTATTTTTGTTTTCTACAATGTTAGAGTGAAAAGGGGAAACAAAGCAGCAGCCTGCAAAAGAATGGGAAACACCCAGGAGACTTGAGCTCTCAGATAACTTTGACCAAGGTATCAGACAAGCTATTTACACACTGTGATAGTTTCCACTGGGTGTGCTACATAGGTACTAACTATGCAGGGTGGCCAAACATTTGCTGCAGGCCCTTTTCTCTGTCATTTTGAAAATGTAAAATATTTTAATAAATTTAAATATATATATATATATATATATATATATATATATATATATATATATATATATATATATATATATATATATATATATATATATATATATATTGTTTAAAAAGGGGATGTGTCATCTGTAACTTTATTCCTTTTGGAGATCATTTCATCTTCAACTTGCTTAACTGTTCATATTAACAGAAATTTTGACAAGGAGTGCCCAAACATTTGCATGGCACTGTACACTATGTACATTATGATTAAGAGTTCAGTCACTGTAACTTTAGCAACAGGAACAATCCACAGTAGCCTATGTGATATTTACCAACTCATGGATTTGTTTTAACCCAAACTACCGGTAATCAGACAAATCAGCCTTTAAAAATGTTTCTGGTTTTACAAAGACCAGCTCAAGCCAGTCACATTTTGAACATTGACGATGTATAATGTAATTGTTTTTCTCCCCTATTTGGATGGTAATGCTTTTTTTTTTTTTTTTTTGCCAGATGGTCAGCAGAGGGTGCAGTGAATCAGACCGTATCAGGCTCATTAAATCATAAAATAGGCCACAGATAATGTATAGACATATTTATTAGGAAAAATAGAGGAACAAGTTGACTTTGATGGACATTTTATTGAAATATATATTGTGGTTTAAACATTTCCTACACACTAAGGAGATTCATGAAACTCATTTGGTTTCATCCACACTTTTCTAGGGCATATGTCATGGTCTTAAATTGTAGTATATTTGGTCAGTTCAGTTACATTAAAACAGCCACTGACGTGTAACTGCACACAATCACATTTGGCTTTCAGATTATACTTTTATGCCTTTTAGATATTAAGTTATATCATTTAGTGGAGTTCAACATAGCAAACAGAAGATAAAGATTCAGAGGCCGAGATGAGATTACAAATAAAAATGTTAATGTAACATGAAATATCCTTTTTCCATCACTACACTGATAACAATCAAGAACAAACTTTTATTTCATTTAGATTAAATATACATATAACATAAAAACTCTAACCTCCCCCACCCAGTCAATACAATACATTTAACACTTTTATTTTTACATAGTTTTCACTGTCCATTGTTTTTCCCCATTTATCATCAGTTCTTTACTATCGCTGCTGTTAATTTTCTAAAGAATTTTTGAAAATGTAAATTTCCAGATGTTTTTGTGCTGAAATTTTGTTTATACTGTAGTGTTTTATTCATTAATCTACATTTTTATCAGATTAAGATCATATGTGGCAGTTTTTAGCCAAGACATACTTTCTACAGCTCATATGATTTCTATATTTTCGTAAATGCAAAGATAGGACTGAGGAAATATGTATCAATAAGTTAATAATAATACTTGGGTTTTCTTTATTAAGCTCAGTTGAGTTGACGTCTCCCTACACTACACATTGGAGAATGTCTTCAGAGTTGTGTATCGTTGTTGCTCACAAATACGATATCTCATAGCTGTCGTCCTCCTGCTGCATAGAAATTAGATTATAGATTATTGAAGTGATTTAAACATATATAAACATATTGTGCTGTATTAACATAATCCTTCTTTTACCTTTGTGATATTTCTGCTTGGTGCATCAGTGACTAGTAGTGAAAGGAAAGCTCCTCCTTCCTTCACAAGCATAATCACATCTTCCAGATATTTCTCCGCCACATTTTGTCCATTGACTTCTAACACGACGTCACCGACACGTAGTCCTGCACTTTGCCCCGAGCCACCAAAAGCCACCTGCAAGAGAGAAAACTCAATCTACTACAACATTTGACCAAAAAAAAACCCACAATATCCTGGTCTGCTCTCTTTGTGCCTCAGTCAGTAACAAGGTAATGTTGACTAAGTGAAATGAGATATTTCATCACCACCCACCTGGCTGATGAAAGTCCCAGGACTCTCGGGAACACAACTCAGATTAAAGCCGAACCCCAAAGGGCCTTTTCGCAGAGAACAGAGTCTAGACTTGCACAAGCCATCTATTTCCTTTTGCACTGACTCTTCTTCTGCCTCAGAGGCTGATGAACTGCTCTCCTTTTCTTTCTCAGCTGCATCATCCTCACAGAAGAGAAGCGGAAACAGACCCAACTAAAGGAAAATGAAATAAAAAATCAGGTAAAATAATTCTCATATGTTTCAGCTCCTCGGTTACAGTTATGCATGACTCGTGCTCTCGGAGAAGGAGAGGATATAAACACTTGTGTGTGTGTGGGCCTCCTCTGAACAACTGTTGTGCAGCCTTTTCCAAACTTCAAAGAGATTCATAATTTAATATATTACATGTGTTATTCACTTAATTTGTGGTTGTTTGTGTCCTGGTTTTCAGCTTCAGAATCTGAATCAGAGTTAAAATCCTGACACTTTATCTTGCAGTCGCCTAAACATGTTGTTTCATTTAATAGTTCTGTCACATCATCACAATTTGATATTTTCTCACCCCTCCCTGCCCCCTTTAAAAATTATAAAACAGTAAATTTCACTGAGACCCACTGTTCGTTTTAAAGGGATAGTAGCATTTTTTAAAAGTGGGGTTGTATGCTCTACAAATAGCCCCTAAGTACTTTAATTGCAGTAGAAGACTCTCTGCACTCCTCTCGTTAGCAACGCCAGCCCATAGCCCTGCCCAGAGATTTACAACATACAGTGTTGTGAACAGACCCAAAGAAACAGCCTATTTTCGCGGCCTAAAAGAGGTTTTACCTGAAAAAAAAAACACACAGTTCCATCGTTCGCTATAATATAATTTTTTCCAGAACTGTGTTTTTTTTTTTCAGGTAAAACCTCTTTTAGGCCGCGAAAATAGGCCGTTTCTTTGGGTCTGTTCATAACACTGTATGTTGTAAATCTCTGGGCAGGGCTATGGGCTGGCGTTGCTAACGGGAGGAGTGCAGAGAGTCTTCTACTGCAATTAAAGTACTGAGGGGCTATTTGTAGATCATACAACCCCACTTTATTAAATTGTTTTGCTTGTTGTGTTTTTGTTCTGATTCTACCTTTATATTTGTCTATTGTATTTGTTTTTATGAGACCAAAATAAACTAAACTAAAACTTTTTAAAAAACGCTACTATCCCTTTAACTGAGTACATTTTTACACATGTAATTCTATTCAAGTACATTTTCCCCAGATCTTATACGAAACAGTTTCGGAGATGCCCACCTGGGTGTAAAACTCGAGCCCCTGCAGAGTGATGGTGGTGAAGGAAACCTGCTCTTTACTCTGCCTCACTCTGTCCACGATGTCTTCGTGCTTCAGCGTCTCCACCGACTCTCCGTTGAGCTCCAGCAGCAGCTCCCCGCTACGAATACCGGCCCTGTCCGCCGGGCCGCCTCGGTCCATCTCACGCAGAACGTGAACTAAAAAATACACAGAAATGTATTTAACCCTCCTGTTGTCCTTCTGTTCACTTCCTCCATCTTTCTTTCCTTCCCTTTTCCCTTCCTTCTTTCCACAATCCTTTTTTCCTCCCTTCCTTCCTCCCTTCCCTTCGTCCTTACTTCTTCCTTCTTTTTTGACCCAATCTGTTCCTTCCCTCGATCTTTCTTTCCCTTCTTTTTCCCTTCCTTCTTTCCTCCCATCGTTCCCTTTGTCCTTCCTTCCTTCTATCCCTTTATCCTTCCTTCTTTCCCTTATGCGTTCCTTCCTTCCTTCCTACTTCCTTCCTTCCCTTCGTCCTTACTTCTTCCTTCTTTTTTTATGACCCAATCTGTTCCTTCCCTCCATCTTTCTTTCCCTCCTTTTTCCCTTCCTTCTTTCCTCCCATCGTTCCTTTTGTCCTTCCTTCCTTTCTTCTTTCCCTTCGTCCTTCCTGCCTTCCTTCCTTCTTTCTTTCCCTTCGTCTTTCCTTCCTTCCTTCCTTCCTTCCTTCCTTCTTTCCCTTTGTCCTTCCTTCCTTCCTTCCTTCCTTCCTTCCTTCCTTCCTTCCTTCCTTCCTTCCTTCCTTCCTTCTTTCCCTTTGTCCTTCCTTCCTTCCTAACTTCCTTCCTTCCCTTCATCCCTTTTTCCCTTCCTTCCTTCCTTCCTTCTTTCCCTTCGTCCTTCCTTCCTTCCTTCCTTCCTTCCTTCCTTCCTTCCTTCCTTCCTTCCTTCCTTCCTTCCTTCCTTCCTTCCTTCCTTCCTTCCTTCTATCCCTTTATCCTTCCTTCCTTCCTAACTTCCTTCCTTCCCTTCATCCCTTTTTCCCTTCCTTCCTTCCTTCCTTCTTTCCCTTCGTCCTTCCTGCCTTCCTTCCTTCTTTCTTTCCCTTTGTCCTTCCTGCCTTCCTTCCTTCTATCCCTTTATCCTTCCTTCCTTCCTTCTTTCCCTTATTCCTTCCTTCCTTCCTTCTTTCCTTCCTAACTTCCTTCCTTCCTTCTATCCCTTTATCCTTCCTTCCTTCCTTCTTTCCCTTTATCCTTCCTTCTTTCCCTTTGTCCTTCCTTACTTCCTTCCTTCCTTCTTTCCCTTCATCCTTTCTGCCGTCCTTCCTTCTTTCTTTCCCTTCGTCCTTCCTTCCTTCCTTCCTTCCTTCCTTCCTTCCTTCCTTCCTTCCTTCCTTCCTTTTGTCCTTCCTTCCTTCCTTCCTTTTGTCCTTCCTTCCTTCCTTGACCCAGGAGGACAACAGGAGGGTTAAAAGGACGTAAATGCAGACTATACATTGCTCATAACACTCTGTGCTGCTGCTGCTGCTCTCCGTCTCTTACATGTGCGTCCCGACGGCGTCTTCTCCAGCTGCAGCAGGAAGCCGTAGCCCTCGGGCCCGGCCACCAGCTGGACTTCTCTGGCCCGGTGAGGAAGGTTATGTGGAACGGCCATGCTGGGTAGGATGGGCATCCTCTGTTGCATGTAGCTCTTCTCGCTCTCGCTGTCAATCACGAGGATGGTGATGTGATTGCCACATTTTTTCATCTGCAGCAAAACATAATTTGTTATTTTTTTACACAAAGTTGGATATAAATCTTGAGTGTGACGTTACAAATCTCTTATAAAAACAGGTAGGCTACCATATCAAAACTCTTATAATATTGTTGTTTGGTCTCCCTACAAATGAATGCAGCCCCTGTTACAAGCCCATACATCCCGTTTTGATTCATCATTGTTTTTTTTTTCTTTTGTCTGTCTTTAGTTAGTCTTGTTTGTTTGTTTTTTTCTCTTAAAAATATAAATATATGCAGGTTTTGTTTCTTTTAAAGGGGACATATTATGCAAAACTCACCTTTTCATTGTTTTAGTATGTGTATTTGCGTATCCAGAGTGCCTCCTCACCCCTTAAACGTCAGTTTTGACAATTACGTCAATATTTTGTAAACTGCCATAGTAAGAAAATGTGTCTCTTAACAAGCCGTTTTAATTTCACCCGGCTTATTACATCACAAGCCGGGTGATGTGAACATTCAAGCCCTCGCTCCCATGGTTACCATGGTTACCTCAGCTACCAGAGCGAAGGTTTTAAACCGACCGTTTAGAGCAGGGCTGTGAAACTGGTGTGTTTTTTCTGACCAAAGCATGTTACTAACATTACTTTTAGACATCAAGGTACCATGTCAAGAAGCAGAAATGAGCATAATATGTCCCCTTTAACATTACACAACTACAATATGGCAACAGCTATGTTTTGATATGCTGATGTTTTCCTTTCTTCTTGACAATAATTGTAAATCAAGAAATCAATACTAACTGTATAATGTATTATGTGAGGATAACAATAATAAAGAAAATTGAAAAAAAAAAAAAAGTTACCATCCTGCTGAGTGCTGAGTGTGTGAGGTCAGACGCTACTGCTCCATTTATCCACACCAGGCGATCTCCCTTACGCACCCCGGCCCTCTCAGCTGCTCCTCCACTCACAAGGCTGACGGAGAAGTGGCCTTTCTCTCCTACAGAGCAAAGACAGGAGGGAGAAGCTGTATGACACTGCATAGATTTCAAGTTAAGGTATGTATTAGAGATCTTGATCTGATCTTGAACTTTGGACTTGCTGCGATTACAAGAGGAAACTTTACCTTCTACAGGCGTGAAGTTGACGCCCAGACCTGAGACAGGATCTCTGGTGATGTAGCAGAGTCTGGGCGGTTTGCAGGCTTTGCCCTTGTGCGCTTTGACCAGATCTCGGAGGTCCTGTCCTTGTGACACAGCGTTCTCGTACTCCTCCCCGTCCAACACTAATAAACATATCTGGTGTCCACTTAGCTTTATCTTCCTGGCCACCTTAATTCATGAAAATGGAAACACACACAGGATCCAGTAAGACTCTCCTGAGACAGGTTTCTGTCCTTGTTGTAATAGTGTCGGAAGCTCATCTTTTTCATTTCATTTCATTTTTGGTTTATTCCATTCATGGTATACATTCTTCACAAGGTTGCACAAAATTACATAATGTACACATTGTCACCATAAATGAAAAGGAGCAGGATGAAGAAAACGTATAATACCTGCCCCTCTCTGTTGTTATAATTACATTGGCTTACTTCAACACCAATATTATACCCTATTTCAAAATATTAAAGATGATGAAACATAGTTGTGACAAGAAAATAAACAAAACACCACTCGTCCATCTATCTTTTTCTCTTTCTCTTACCTCAGGGTGAGAAATGTCGTCAACATAGCAGTTGTTGACTTCCAGGAGTCTGTCTCCGTCTTGCAGGCCGCTGCATGCAGCCACTCCGCCTGACGTCACCTTCCTGATTATGTGACCGTTACATCCCCTCTCCACTCGCAGATGAAAGCCGTAGGACTCCCCTTCCTCTCGCTTCAGAACACACAGACGAGGTCTGGGTCTGGGCGCAGAGTCTGAGCAGAAAGGAGACAGAAAAGTGATCTCACACAGACGACTTCCCTCATGTTTAAGAACTTAATGTATAATTTGAAATTTTCAAGCTAACCTGCGTCGTCTGTGATGACCATCACTGGGTTGTCTATTCCTTCTTTAGGATTAAATGTGAATTTCCTGTAAAAGGAGAAATGTGAGTGACCCATTTAACCTTTCAGTTACTGCGAGTTGTTCTTAGATTTAATAGCTTGTTTGATAAAGAAAAGTCCACATTTCTTTCTTTTTATGACCCCAAAGTTTATATGGGTAAACCATTCCACGGTGTAAAAGGAAAAACAAAGTTACACATTGTTTGCGAAGTTTATCTACAGAGAGTATTTGTAACATAGTCTTTATTATGTTCAACTAATGTTCGACAATGTATATGCAAACAGTCGACCAACAATCAGTAAACTATTTAAAGGTTACGGTGGGGGCAACAACTTAATTGTCATCTAATTCATCTCTAACCTGTTGAAAGGTTACATATTCCCTCTGACTATCCATATAAAGCCTGTACATGTTTCTTTCCTAATTTTGATCAGATTGTTGATTCAATTGCATCAATTACTAACACATTTCAGTGTTTATTGTATGTTAATTGCATAACCTCTCCATTATCATAATAGTAGCAACAGCATTTATCTGTACACAGTAGGCTAGGCCTTATCTTAGGCCCAAAGTCTTAAAGATTACTTTGCTCCAACAGTCAAAATGCCAAGTCAAATACGACTTCTTTTCAAGCTCTGTGAACTCAGCTTTAATATGATTTTGTTTTCCAAGCTATAAATATCAAACTCTGTTCTGTGACGTGCCAAATCATCTAAGCTTAAACAGAACATTTTACATTATAGGGTTATTTTATAATGTAAGCAAATAGATGAAACGCAGACTTACTCTGTCAAGCCAATGATTTCCACCAAACCTTGAAAGCAAAAAATAATATGAAGTCAGTGGCTTTAGCAGCATCACACTGTATGAAACTTACACATTTTCACTCATATTTGCCATTGATCATGATATGTAATACTGTTTCCATTGAATCAACAGACCCCAAATATAATGAATCCAGTCATTACCTACCAATAACAGTAATATATATTAATTTGTACTCACAGCTCTATGAACGTCCGTGTGGTTCTGTTCACTAAACTGTTACTAAACGCACCAGCTGAGCAGTAAGACTGGTATGTGTGAGCCTTGGACACGTGCTGACTATGACTATCATCGGAGGAACCATAAAACAGGGTTTGACTTCATGTGATTATCTTTAGTCTTTGGCCTTTCTAAAAGGAGAGGCTGTTAAAGCACATTGAAGTTATACAAACATCTGATGAAAGTGTGGTGAATAAAGAATTTGAACTGGTCAGGACCCGGCACTCTTCTCTGTTAGCCTGACAACCATTGTTTTTACATATTTGTTGGGGTATTTCTGAGAAGATGCTGACTAATGTATGACTTGTCACAAAAAAATACACTTTAGTTTTCGAATGCAAAATATACAACTTGCACACACATAGCTTTTTCACCCATGTGGCACATCTGAGCCACCATGATGAGCAATGTGTTTTTGCTGTTTGGGCCAAAACCTATTATGACTTGATGGCTTTAGAAAACATCCCTCTTACATAAATGATTGATGCCCTCGGCTGAGGTTGTCACTTCTGTGTCCAAATCCACATTTGCTTTGCACTGATGATGTAATTTTACAGTCTGCTGCTGCTGATTGTTATCCAATTAGTCCCCAGAGGAACAACACTCCTCTGCACTGCAAGATACTCTTATCTTTATTTCTCTCTGGGTGCTGATTTACACTTTTCCGCTCTGAGAGAGTTTAATACAGAGAGTCAAAAAAAGAAAAATACAAATATGTTGGCATCTGGCTGAGAAATGCACTTTTAAGTACAATCAGCTTCTTCCTGAGCTGCAGAAATAGGATTATTGTGGCAGCTTTCCTCTCAAATACTGCACTGAGGCCCCCAGCGTCATCTACACGCTAGTTCTTTTATATGAATATAAATAGAGAGTTCAGCTTTGTTCATCTTTTCTGTCTGACAGGCAAGCCATATGAATGCTTAATCATCAATGAAGCCTTGTTGTCATTGTATCTCATCTTTGCTGCTCTGGCACTTTGTCCCACACTTAACTCATTCCAGGAACTGGTTTATATTGCAGCATCCTAGAAAGTGCTGCAAGATGCATGGAACCAATGTTTCACATGAGCTTGTTGTTCCTTGTTGAATCTACTTACTTACGCCTGTTTTTGTTGTTGTTATCAGGTTTTTGCCATAAAAGACATTGTGTTCCTGCAGCCTGTTTCCCCCCCTCTTAGAAACAAAGTTAGCAATTTCATCCCACAAACTGTCACTGTCCTCTAATCTGCAACACTGCTGATCTGTGTGTTTCATCATGTCGGTGCACAAAGAGTCCTTGCTTCTCTGACACAGCGTGAAAACCAAACAAACTGTTGTGATGATGTAACCCACTGGATATGTGAGTGATCAGCAACAAACTCACTAAATCTCTTCTCCCGCAGAAAAAAAGCCACGTCTCTCATCATCATCACATGTACATACGTGGCTGAGCAGCCTCCTCTCCTGGATAGCTTATACCACAGGCACTTCGGTGCAGCTAATGGATCACTGTTTGCTTTTCCCCACCATAAACCCTCTCTTTAATGTTCTAGGTAGGACGTAGTGGTATACTCCAAGCACACACAAAGACAAACCACTGACTGACTTCCCTGATGATAATAACCATTCAAACATTTGTCATTTTCCATTAGCATTTGGTTGCATATGATATGATCATTTGTAGAATTTTATACATTTCTTTTCAAACATCTATGTATTGATGTAAGACAAACATGGCACAAGCATAAGAAATTTGAGCTCAAAATACCCAAAACTTAAATATAGAAATATAATCCAATCTAGTGTAACAGCTCATAGAAGATAACTGAAAAAACTACAATTAAAAGATGCAGAAGGTTTGAATCTACCTGTAGTTGATTTCATGTTGTGTCTCTTTCCCATCAGGTCAGCATGCAGTCGACCACACACAGGGCTGTAACAGTGGGAGTCCTGTACATCCAAGCATTTATGCTGACCACGGACAGACTCCTCCCCATGAGGGGGGACACCGAGATTAATGTTTAATCTATGTGTGAAATTTTGAGCACACATATCTCTGTGTAACGTCTCTGCTGCAGCGTACCATCTGCAAAACACGTAACAAGATACTTCCTTAGCTACTATCCTGTCTCAATAGATGGCATTTGTCTCGTTATTCCAGGAAAGGTTACAACTATTTGTGCATGTGACTATTATATGCTGTCTCTTTCTACCTTTGTTTAAACAAATGATCATTGACAGCATGCTCTAATTTAGATAATACTAAAAAAAGAAAAGAATTGTCACACACTTAAATGATCCACAGGAAAACAAACAGCAGAACACTGTTAGAAACAGATTCGCTATCTGTGCCTGTTCCCATGAGAATCACTTTCAGAAGGGATTTTTAGTGTCAAGGCCAAAGCTTGGTGACAAGTTGCACAAACAGACCTTCATTCCAGTTGAAACAACAACAACTCCAGAGCAGTGATTTACAGTTCACCTGCTGTGGCAGCAGAAGGAAACGAGCCGATGGATATGATCGGCAGAGGAAAGAAGGAATGAATCACACTTTGCCACTTTGGTTTCCAGGAAGTCATACAAACAATGAGGTGTTGATAGGATGTTATTGACATTTTTGTCCCTTCACCATTTTATTTTATTTTTTGGCATTTTAAAATACCTGACTTCACCTCCCACCTACCACACACATGTACCACATGTAGGCTACATGACATGCCTTGTGTCTCCCTCCATTAATTTTGTGAGGGATATTATACAGCTCTGGAAAAAAAAATAAGAGACCACTTTCACAAATGTTTCTTAAAAGCATCTCTACAAGTATGACAGTCATTCTTTTCTTTTCTTTTTTAAATACCAACATAAACACAACTCATTCTACTTAATGAGACACTGATAAGGTCATCACCTGAACCACATCTGGTTTTATAGGAAGATTATAAAAACCACTGCTGGGATTAAACACTGACATTATCCCACAAAAACTGATTTATAAACTCTTCCTGAGTTAAAATATCCTTGCTGTGTTGTTCAGGAATACATAATACATAATGAGAATATAATGTTTTCTTTGCATTATTATTATTGAAGGTCTGAAAAGACTTGATATTTTTTGTTATTTAGACTAGTTTAGTCATTTTCAGCCAATAAAAGCTCTAAATGACAATATTTTTATTTCAATTTTGGGGGAAATGTTGTCAGTAGTTGATAGAATAAAACAAACATTTTTTAATTTAATTTTACTCAAACACATACCTATAAATGGTAAAACCAGAAGAACTGATCATTTTGAAGTGGTCTCTTAATTTTTTGCTGTATGTCTCACTGAGATTTTATTTTATATGAGGTGTTATTAATATCACCAACAAAACCACATGTATACAGAAATGTCACATGTAGTTGGGTTTATTTGACAGAGATGCTTTGGTTAGGAGAAATTCTACGCTCATGGATTTGATAATAAAGGCACAGACCAAGAGAAGTTTGCTGGCAGACAGATTACACCTTGTAAAATAACATGACTTCAGATGCTCAGCAGGTGGCACTGCAGCATGTTCACGATACTCTCTATTCAAAATATGGCGCTGTGGGGAGTGTGAAGAAACCTCTGCTGTTCCGTAAGGACACATGTTTTTCTTGGAGCCCTCTGGTGTTGCTTTTTTTTTTTAATTATTATTGCTCATAGATGATCTAGTAAAGCTTCAGGATAGGTTCATATCTGACTTCAAACAATATTCACATGCACACAGCAAGAGGTCATAGCCATTGCAGCCTTCCCTCTGTGCATACCGGCAGTAAAGAGGGATAAAGAATGGGTGACAAAATCCATCCATATTTCTACACCATGGAGCATTTGCACTCTAAATTTTTGCACATAGACAGTGATTTCCTCATGTTTTGCATTGTAATTTAATTAGGAATGGTGCACTACCGGTCCATTATGGAGATAAGGAACGATTACAGTGGCCAATAAACAACCCATGAACTTAACTGCATAAGTAATTGTGGCCCTCATCTGAACATGAGAACAGGTTCAACTATAAGGGTGAAGTCAACAGTGTCTCAGCCTTTGTCCACTAGGTGGCAACAAAATCCAAATAAAAATGTCTGTACTTAAAACTACCCTTATTTAAATTACACATGATTCCAATTAAATGGTTAGCAAATGTATTTGTTAAATTTTTTTATTTTATATCAAGTTGAGCTCTAAATGCAAACAAGTTTGACCTGTTTCGCTCTTGTAGATTTAGATCATTCGATCAAGGCATACAATGAACCAAATTGCATTGCAGCAACAGGCCTTTAGATTTGAGATTATAGGCTATTTGACTTTGTTGAGTTGTTAGTTGAAGTTATTTGAGTCCTTAGACTGTGTTCCTGTGTGACTGACCGCCGGTGACAAACTATTCTTCCTCCTGCTTTGAGGGAGCAAAGGCCCACACACAGTCAATTAGTAACTCTACCTCAGCTGGCGTTCAAAGGTTAGGCTACAGTATGCTGCATGCCATTAAGGTGTATCTGTGACAATGAAATGAATATATGGTGGTGGCTCTGGATGATTTGTCAGAGTATGATGTATGTGTACACTACAGTTTGGCTCTTAACACATATAACAGACAATACGTGCAGAGTTTTACCATCGTCATGCTCATGTGACTGTGAAAGAATGACCTGAATGAAGTTGAACCCACAAGATAGAGAAAAAAGGGAGTGACAGAGAGAGAGAGAAAGAGGAGAGAGAGAGAGAGCACAAGAGGCAATGGGGCCTCTATTTGGACCCTTCAATCCTGATACCGGATCCAAGTGTCAGCCCCTCTCAGTCATCCCTGATGGGATCCTCCCAGCCACAGGAAGACACAGCTCCCATCTGTGCCTAAGTCCTTGCCAAAGCACTGAAGTGCACTCACAGACAAAAATCTGTAAAGTAGACAGTTGCCTTTTTGTGAGCTTCATCCTGTTTGCTACATACAGTATAGTATATCTCAGGTCCGAGCATGGCTGGCTGGCTGCACTTGTATTGTGGCCTCACTTGACTCTTCACTTAAAGCTGCAAGGGATGACCTACAGTATAGTAAAGAGAGAGATAGGGACATCGTGTCAGAGAGTCGATAAGGAAAGACAAGGCCAAAGGCTGCAGAGCGGAGCGACCACCACTGCTGCTGCCGTTTGTTTTTCACGGAGCCTGGAGCTAAATTCAGCCTCGGCAGGCCTGTGTGGCATCCCAGCAGAGAGTAGTAGCCTACGAACGAAGGCCAGTCTTTTATCGTGACACACATGGCTTCTCAGTGAGTGTCTGTGTCTGTGCGTTTCCTCAGCCTGCGAATCCATGGCAACAGCAGCATGAATGGTCCATTCAGGGCCACTACACCCTCTGCCTCTGAAAATATAGATCAGTAAACTAATTGCGCAGTTGGTTTGCTCAAGGTTCATTTCCACGTGACAAGCAGCTTATTATATGACTATGGGTCACAGCTGGGAAATAAAACTACACGCCTTGCTGTCATCCCAAAGAGAAATTCATTCATATTTAAATTTGCTAAAATTCCTCATGCAGGGATTTGGCTCTGGATTCATGATTAGTTGCTATGAAACACTAAATTCTAATATTCTACAATTATTTAACATAGAAAAACTTGGTCAACACATGATTATGATGCATAAATCCTTTTCAGACAATTTACATACATCAGAGGCCTATAAACTACCCTAACCCCAAACACCCCTCCCCCCCCAAACATCTGTTTGAGGACAGATCTATCTCATTGGACGGTTCAGAATCCAGATGTTGTTGTCGGACCATTGTGTTCATGGACTGATTCTCTTCTGACAACGCCTTTATTATTGTGGCTAGATAGAAGATAATAATAAAATGACCAAAAATAACATCATTGAGAATTGCAACAACATTTATAGTTATGAAAAGTTATGTATGATAACATCATTTGTGTTCTGTTACAGTAATGGATGTACTATAATTAAATTATACGGATGCACAGAGCAAAATCAGCTAGTCTGAAGGAGCCCTGGGATGTTATGTTGTTTGCAAGTAAATTTATATATAGTTTATGTACTTTCTGGTGTTATACACCCTCAAACCAAATCCAAATATCAGCAGGATTAAGAAAATGTACAAGAATATGATGCTTAGCAGGTATAATGGACAGTGATCAATAATGATTATTGGTGATTATAGTTAATGTACCCCTTAATTGTTATGGCATGGTGATGTGAGGCAGAAAAGCATATGTGTATATGTATATATGTGTATAAATGTTGATATGCATGTACTATTTTTATTTAGACAAATGAATATGTCACTTATTTTCCTTTTTTTGCTTCCTCAATGCTCATTTCTATTATGTTGGACAAGAATTTGTTCAGTAGTAAATCGGGAAGCTTTTGTCATTTTCATTTTCTAAATAAACAGTACAAAAAACCCTTTCAATGATTCATTAAGATAACAATGGAAACTTGTGTGAATCTGGTTTACAGCTGTACTCTTTCATAGTTCTCCATCTATTATGGAGGCAAACAACAATAATTGTCTCAGATGACCATTGATCTTTATTAAATGAGGGTTTGTTTTCTACAGTATTTCCACATTATGGTGATTTTCCAGAGAGGAGTGGGAGAGTCTCAATGCATTCCTCCTTTACTAAACATGATGTCTGATCAGCCTACAAATGTTCTAATCTTCATGTCAGCACACATTTTTCAGAAGCCATAATTGCTGGCTCAGCAGGATGAGATTTCTGCTAAAAGTTCAGCTCATTCGTGAGACTGTCTTCTTAGCATCCAGTCTTCCATTGAGCAATGAGTTGACATCCTCTGCCAACAGAAATTGTGGATGTAAAAAGAGGAAACGATCACTGGGGGTAGCCTACACACACACACACACCCCACCCAACAAATAGGCTATTGCATGATGCTTACTGAAACACACATCATCCTACAGACAGACTGATGAAGATGTCATTGTTTTGTGCCATATGGTTTTAATTTTTGAATTTGTATTGAGAAAATGGCATGAATGGACGTTCATTTCTTGCATATCCTCCTGTCATTTTCATTCTCTGAACACACAGCGGTGTGCTCAGATCATCAACCTAAGTGAAAGTTCATCTAAAAGTAGGGCATACGAATTGCATAACGTATTTACCGGTAGTGTGACAACAAGGAAAAAAGAAACAGGAGGGGGAAAAAAGGATTTGAGAAGAAAAAAACACACAAAAACAACCGTGAGCTTAGAAATGTCATGAAGATATGCTACGATAAAATGTGAAGAGAGTCGCTTACTACTGGGTTCAAGAAAAAGTTGAATTTCCGACTTTTGCTCCGAGCGATCTGATTGGCTGAGAGGAACAAGTGTACACCGCGTAGGGAATGACGTTAATTTACAAATACGAATGATGTGGCAAAAATCAAAGGGCGAATAGGAAGAAGTAGTTCCAGGTTTAACATTACGTTTTTTCTTCTAACCTTTGATGTTTGATGTTGAAGCTCGGGTGTTTCAAAGAGAATTAAAAACTTAATAATAATACTTAATAATTGTCATTGTTCACGACACTGTGTACTTTTTTTTTTTTTTTTTTTTAAACAGCAGTGACTCCAGTCCGTATCCCTCCGCCTCATTGAGTGCACTGCACTTCCATTTCCGGGATGTTTTCTCTGCTGACCAACCTCCACCGCCATTGCAGGTCCGGGGAAGTCGGTGTAGAAGTGGCAGCCAGTCGGTGTTGTTAGCTATAGGGGAAGAGGAGCCCGCAAGTAAACAGTTAAGGGACGAAATTAAAAAGTACCATCACGCCGACAGCACGTTTAAAAACAAGGTTTATAATCGATTCGTTTAGGTTTTTCTTTTTTTTTAAGAGGCATCCCTGGCTGTCCGGGCTAGGATCTAAGAGAAGAAGCCGTAGTTTGTTGTAGCATTTAGAAGAAACCGGAGGAGAGAGAGACAGAGAAGAGAGGAACCGCCATGGCTCAGATCCTGCCTATTCGCTTTCAGGAGCACCTGCAGGTATATTTGGATGAATGGATGAATGGTTAAGTTGTTATGTAAAGTTTGTCTTTCTTTTGATACCAATACGCGATTCCGAGTGGATACTTTGTTAGAAGTCTGTGAGGAAGAAGCTAAGTTAGCTTTCGGCGGAGCTATCCACCGGGCTAACTAGCTTGGCAGGGTGGATGACGTTTATCTTAGTTAGCATCTAGCCTTCCTGCTGCTAACACTTTTTACACTAGCAACCACCCTTGTTCGTGATGTAAAATGACGAAAGTCTACAATTTAATACCAGTGGAGGTTATGAATTGTTATTAGGTTGTATTTAGGAGTAATGCGTGTAAGCAAACTCATTAAAAAGAAGGCATAATGTTGAGAAATACTCAATGGAGGTGTTCGTTTTCTCGGAAATAGATAGTGCTACACAGGACAAATGGTCGCTGTCAGTGCTACGATGAGGCTGGTTATTAAAACAACCATACATGTAATGTTAAATCACTATTTTACCACCGATACAAACATGATTTAATTCAATTCAGTGCACTACTTTCTTTTTTTCATAGCACAGTGACGCAATAGCTAACTAAATTTTTTTTTAAAAAGTGAAAATGTGTGGACTTTTCCCCAATCAAATTACGTGTATAGCGTTGACATATTATGCACTGTACCTATCACTTTAAATAAAAGTAATTGTCTGACCTCTGTAGGGCTGTCACGTTTTGTAGGTTGTAGAAATGAATGGTCATGTGCTGTGTTGGCTTGTCAGATAGCTGCCCATGTTGAATGACTTAGCCAAAGTTGGCGGAGGCTCAAACATTCACAGAGACTTGACTTCTGCTTCTGTTTAACTCTCTTTCTGTTGCCTCTTCCTTTTGATATGGCATTCATTTCGGGTGGTATCTTTTTTTTCTTCTTTTTTTTTCTGCTGCTGCCATTGTGAACAGGTGATTTCGTGATGGTGTTGTAATCCTGTGTGACCCATTTGCACTGTGTTTGATTCTGGGTTTTAAATGGCCACACCTTCACTTCACTTTACTTTACTATACTTACACCCTAATAAAACCACAAGCTGGTCAGGTTTTTTTTTTTAGTAGGTGGAACAAGCCCATGGTTTCAGTCTCTGGGTGCTGCTGACTTTCAAGTTGTAATGAATAAATGATCAATTTGGTGTTTCATTCAAGCTTCAAATTAGAAATGTGATCCACCTCCCATCTTAACAAATACAATACAAGACTGAATTTGTTTGAGTTGAGTCTTTGTATTTGTTTTCTAGCCTGACCTTAACTCAAAAGGCTTTGTGCCTCTCTGTGTAGAGAGACTAATGTAAGTTATGACAACTTACTTGTGATCTGAGTCGTTCTTATTGCTCTTTGTTGTCTTTTTTTTTTTTTTTTTTAGCATGTAGTAGTAGTAGTAACAGTGTTTTGACACTGATTACTAGAAAGAGGTCAGAGGTCAAGGTCAGTACCATTGAACTCAGTGAAACATCAGGAGTGTCAGGTCTCCTAGTCTTAACTATTGTTCCATCTACAGAACAGCAAGGTGAAGTGCGGTGCTGTTTTTGTTTTAAATGAAGTACATTTTTGTCCTGGAGCACCAGTTACCATTCACAGTGCTGATCAACGTGCTGCTTATGTGATTATCATAAGTTAATGTGTTGGCCTGTGGCCAGAGATTGAGTAGTAGTTGCTCAACTTCACAAAGCAAAGTAAATGTATTTTGTGTAAAGATTTACATTGGAAATATTAGAACATGGTCTGTGACTTCTTTTTAAGTTCATCTTAATTGTAGGAGTGAGAGTAAACAGAGTGACCACTACAGACACAGTGCTCACTGAGCATCATAACTGAACTAATAATTTATCTCCAGCTGACAAAAAGGCCTGTGCAGTTGTACCTTGATACATGTATGCTGTGAAATTGTGAAATTATACTTATAGTTTTAAATTTTTAACCAAGATTTCATTCAAGGAACCAGCATATTTCACTTGGAACGTCAAATAGCTTCTTGTCATTAACAGCTGTTTATGTTTTATACACATACATTTGCATGATAGTACAACAATAGCTTGTTGTGTGTTCCCCCCCCCCCCCCCCCCCCAAATTACTACCTGTACTACACTTCTCAGTTCTCAGTGATATAACCATCAAAGCTGATGATGACTGAAGTGTGCTTTCTCAGATTTGTGTCATTGGCATGTCACAAGGTCATTTTGTGTGGCTAATCAACTCCCATGGGATCTCCAGCAACTATTACTAATGCATGACCTGCATATGCTGTTTCATGCATGTTTCACAGCATACATCACTTGATCATGCAGAATGATATATAAGGATGATGTGACCTAAAACATGCAAACTGTCACATTTACCTCAGTGACGCCTGATGGGTAGTCTTTTTTTTTTTTAAACATTGATATCTCTAATTGATAGGTGCAGACGAGCCTGAGCATTTCTAATATTGTTGGTTGTCAGTTTGTTAGGTGCAATAAGATGCTGGCATGGCTCTTCACAGGGTCACACAGGGGAGTAGAAAGGAAGCCAGTTTATTGGTGCACTAGAGTCACATGACGCTGGAGTAAATCATACTGATATGAGCTCCTGGCTTCTGCTATGGTGCTGTCATGACTTCTCTTACATAGTTATAACACTATGCAGACTCAGCAAAGCAGGTTTATGTCTGAATTAGCTTTGCACAAATTAGAGGAATTTTAAAATTATAGCAATATGAATTATTAATTTTGATTTATGTTTTTATTTTCCCTTTTTTTGGAGGGGGCTTGTAGTGAGATGTACAGAGCCAGCATTTACTTTGGTCTATCTCTCTCTTTCTCTCCTTCTCCCTCTCACTCTTTCCTCAGACTCTGCTGTCATGTGTTCTCTGTCATCCGGTCAACTTGCACAGCTTGCATTTTTATATATCATCCATTTATATAGTGTAGTGTAAACCCCCAGTTAGAGAACTTAAATTGCTGAATTGTCAAGTAAAATGCATCTGATCTTAGCACCTCACATCTTTTGCTCACACAACATAGTTCTCTGTTTGTCGTACACTAGTTTGTACAGTAGCAACAGGAATTGGTATCATTTTGTTGATGATGATGTTGTCAATCTCAGAACAGTTGTACACATGTCTATTTAATGAATGAGTGACGTTACTAACTAATGGATTATATTCTGTTGATTATAATACCAACAACGAACTGCAGTGCACATAGAGGGTTTGACAAGCCAGGTTGCCTTTTCAGACACTGTTGACAGTTTGTGGAGGGAAAACTTAAAGCTCTTGCTTATCAAGTGGCATGTTAATTCAACGCAGTGCGTCACATATGATTCTATAATTACATGTTGAAACACTGTTATTTTACTTTCTGTATATGCATGGATGTTTTGCAAGTACAGACAGCCATGCTCCATATTTACAAAACACTATTTAACTCTCTCACATCAACCAAGAACCTGTTAAACATACATGTAGGTGGTGGTTCTCACAGGTGTCACAACATTTTTCAAATGTATCCAGATTGCAAATATGGGAGAAAAATGTTTTGATAGACATATTAATTACAGGAAAATTACATGTTTGTGGTCTAAGAAAAGATTGAGTTTCCTGAATACACTTGAAATATGGGAGAAGAGTTCATTCGGATTCACTTTCTGTGGTGGTTGATAGTAAATTTTATCTTTTTGTGGCTTATACACTTACTGTAGGTCTCTGCTCTTTGCCTGCTGCGGAAGGACATTTGTTTATTGTGCCATGGTCTTTAAATATCACATTACGAGGTTTGCATGTTACACTTTGAACTGTGCTAGTAACTGACCAGCTGAGATCCCGTGACAGGCCGACCGGTAAGGAAGGAGTCGGACACAGATTTGCTCAACACTTGACATTCTGCAGTGCTGTCTAAACTGTTAAGATAAAGCATGCATTTGGGAGGGAAAAAAAGGAAACTGCATTCCCAAAACCACCTCAGCAGAACTGGCATGGACTGTGCAGACTGATGGGCTTCAGAAATCCATGCAGTCCTTCCTCCCCTCTGTCAGTTTATCAGTAAAGGCAGCCCTCTTGCTCCTCACCCGTGGGCTGGTCACATGTCCCCTGCCAGTGTCACATGGTAGTGGAGGAGGCAGCACTGGGCAAGCCTGTTGTTTCAGTCCTAGTAGACAATGGGTCCCTGGTTTCCTGTTGTGGAGCATTTGCAATGAAGTGCTGCAAGCCTCAGCACATTACATACTACATCCTTCCCTGCCCTGCCTTGAACTTTTACATGTGTGGGACACATAGACGGCTGGGTTTTTGCTGAGCAAGATGCTGCTTTCCTTTGAAGGAGGAAGAGCGAACAGGTTAAATCAACAAACTGGCTGGCTAATTCATGACATCTGCAAGAATCAGTAGAAACCATCAGCACAACTGGGCTGACACAGTTTCCTTACTAGAGAGCACTGTTTTTCCTGAGCTGTTGGTCCCCTTTCTAGGGTTACATGATGCATCAGTTATTGGTATTGAGCCAGAGTTGCATAAAAAATAATGTTTATTGATTTTTTTTTTTTCAGACCCATATCAGATTGAAGCCTGATATACGTATCATAGCAGTTGCAGGGAAGCTTTCATGCTGCAGAAAAGTTCACGTTCATTCATTTATTTTCACATTGAAGTGGAAGTACTTGCTATTCCAGCCAACGAGGACCTGGTGTCCGGTGATTGAACCCCCTGCTGTGCCCCCAGAATGAAGGTTTATTACACTTAGTCCGTCTATGACATATGAATGAAAAATGTAACGTGTTTCGACTGGCATATTCACCAAATCAATCAATCAATCAATCAGGCTTTATTTGTATAGCACTTTTCATGCCCATGGCAGCTCAAAGTGCTTTACATGTTAAAAACAAGCAATAAAGGGAACACATATTGGGAGACATAGGGAACACATGTTAGGGAGACATACATAGATTCGCAAACACATACACATTCACACAATCATTTTAGAACATTGGATTTTGTCGGGGAAACGCTATCTAATACTCACTCATTTGCAGTGGGGAGAACACTAGATAAAATGAGGTAAAATAAGTAAAATTGAGAAGACGAAAAAGACACTAGGTAAAATGAAATAAGATAGATAGAATGAGAGGATAAGAGAGATACTAGATCAAATGAGGTAAAATAGATAAAAAGAGAAGACCAGAAGGACACTAGGTAAGAATAAGCAGGTGTAGTGGGATAAAATAGAGAAAAGAATGGGTGAATTAAGATAGAGTAAAAAAGATAATAATAGTAAACAAATAAATAAGAAAATAAGATAAATTAAATGCATGTTTCAAAATAATAGAAATAGTACGAATCAGTTGAAAGCAAGGCTTAAAAGGTAGGTCTTCAGTTTGCTTTTAAAAATGTCCAGATTCTGTATGTATGGTTGTAACTACAACTGATTACTGCATGTCATTCATGGACATTTAGTCTGTCTTTATATAGACTTTAATAACCAGTTTAAATGGATAGTTCAACATTTTGGCATATTGGCCCATTGCCATAATCCCTATAGTCATAGCAGTAGGTTGTTACCTTTAATTGTCGGTGCAAGCTATTTTTAGAACGGCCGAGCAGAGCCGTGAGCTGCTCTGAGCTACGCTACGGAGGCTGATGGGATTTCTTGGTTTCCCTCATCAAACTCATCAAATACACAATCCAACAACTCCAAAACGCTCTGGTGGACAAGTTGTGACCTGCACATTCACCACGCTATGAGATAATAACAGATCGTTACCAGACAGAGTTGTTTTAGAGGTAAATTCAGGCAAAACCGCTGATGCATGTTTCTGTCGGGGGCAGTTTTTCAGCAAGCAGTCTCTGCATTTACCTCTAAAACAACTCTGTCTGGTAACGTTCTGTTATTATCTCATAGCGTGGTGAATGTGCAGGTCACAACTTGTCCACCAGAGCGTTTTGGAGTTGTTGGGTTGTCTGTTTGATGAGGGAAACCAAGAAATCCCATTAGCCTCTGTAGTGTAGCTCTGAGCAGCTCACGGCTCTGCTCCGCCGTTCTAAAAATAGCTTGCACCGACAATTAAAGGTAACGAACCTACTGTTAAGACTATAGGGATTATGGCAATGGGCCAAAAATGTTGAACTATCCCTTTAAAGTGTCACTCAGGACATGTGTTATCAGAAATTCTTGTGACCGGTAGTGGATCATCATCACGTTAACTTAACTGATTGGTATAACTGCCGTAAATCCTCAATAAAATATCCCATCAGACGGCAATAGATGGGGCCTCATTTCCTTACGCTGTCTTGATAAAATTCCAGGGCACCGAGTCAATAATATATAATATATCGATTATTAACCAAGGAGATTTCAGTGACGCTAACGTGACAGTTCTGTTCACTGTCCCTGGTGTAGAAATATTGCCTTGCAGCGACACTATTATGGGATTTGTCCTACTATACTGTCATGTAATTGAAGTCACAGGTCAGAAAGAGATTTGAATGAAGTGAGCAGCAGAGAGTTGAAGTTAATAATTTGTAAAGGGACTAATGATAGTAAAGCATAGTGTAATTGTGAGTCATTGTTTCTCTTGCGTGCAATTTGTTGTTGTCATCATTACTCACCATTTAGCAAACAGGTTCTTTTAATCAGGTTCTTTTGTAAATTGATTTTGTTCCTCCAGTTTACTGTGTTTAATGTTCTCTTTTCTTATCCTATCAATAAGCACTTGTTGTCTTTAGTATAAAAAGTTGAAAACAACAGTATTATTTAGACCCCGTCTGAGCACAGAGACCTTATTGTTGTCTATTGTCCTAGAGTTTATGCGATGCTTCCAATCCAGTCTCCACTCAAATGTGTCCAGTCTCTCTCCCGCTTTTGCTCAGCTCTAGTAGCAAGCAACCCTATTTTGTTAATTAGCTGTTGCTCAATTGAAAGGCTTTGGGCTAGCATTTGCTCACCTAAGCTTGTGCTAACTCACTAGGCTAAACACAGCAGTGCCAGGCCGGGCCGGGCCACACTAACAGACTAAATGGTTTTCCACATTGGTTGTAGCTCCACTGGTTTGACCTGCTTTCATCTAAATTCCTGCTCATTGATGTCACAGCAGCACTAGCCCACAGCAGTGTTTTAGCACAACTTAGGTTTTCACTGAAAAAAAAAAACCAGTCTGACAGAGCAGACCATGGTGTACACAAGTACTACAACATCTGCCTGTGTTTGTGTTTGTTTGTTTGTTTGTTGTACTCTATTTATATACAGAGGTAACATATTCTGTATGATTAGGCTGTAGTACTGCTCTTTCCTGTATTACAAATGCCTTTCATTGTGAATGAAAAGACTTCCTGCTGATCCCAGAATAGATGACAGACAGATGGTAGAGAGTTTTCTAGCCACGTAAATCTGTCTAAAACTTATTGTGTAATAATAAGAGAGAGGGATAGTCCCTCTTCGCTGCTGTATGTGTAGACACATCCTGGTCAGGTTTCGAGAGATTAGAGGATTGATGTAAAGAAAAGTCAGATGATTGATTCACATGGTCTTAAATCTTTGAAGCACTACACACACATAACAGGGTCTTGATATTGTAACAAAAGAAGACGACTCTTGTTTTGAATCCAATATGTTCATTTGAAGAACAAATGGTAGCTTTTTATTGTGTTTTGATTAAACAAACTGTTGCTAGTCAATACTGAAGCAGATGTATTCAGGGTCTAAAGTATAATCTCTGTGGTGGGCCTTTCTCTCCCTTTGGTGCTTGCATAAATGTTGCCTCAGTAAACAAAGCGTCCATGCTGGACAATGGCAATGATAAGCAAACATTTCAGTCTTCCCAGCTCACAGTAACAGTAAAGTAAAGTTACAATTATATGGCAGTGTAACAAAGGTTAAGCAAAAGAAAAAACAATCAAATTAACAATAAAAGAAAATACATTTTGGTGACAGACCTCGTATCCCATGAAAATTATATTTATAGTTATTGTGAGAGATTATTCGTTGAACATTTCTGAATGTATGTTCATTAATGATATACATTTTTTCTTGTTTGTAATAAAATTAAGAGACTTAAAATAATAATCAACTTAAATCAAAAACAACTTAAATGATGGTGAAGAATTCTGAAATTTGCATTTATGGTTATGAAATTTCCCCAATAAAATATAAAGGTTTACTATAGTACATTGTTTATTTTTCTTTGAATTCAAAAGAGGCATGAACGCTTCAGCTATGTTACTGTACTGTACTGTATGATGTCACCCATTGTAGCAGTGTAAAAAAAAAAAAAAAGATCAGTCTTCAGCTCTTTCCTCATAACTGGTAGCAGCAACACTTGTTCTGTGAAGTCATTTATCGCAATGTCATTGAAAGCGGACCAGGTTACTCGCTGGTGAAGGAATGTGGGTGGGTCGTCGTGTGGCTGTGGGAAGGGTGTGACCGGCTGCCATTGATAAAAGGTGTTCCCATTTCGTTGAGCAGTTCCTGGAACTGTGGTTTGTGTTTGCTGATTAGGCCCTGAAGCTTAGCTGAAGAAGCTACTTTTTTTTTCTTCTTTTTTTTGGGAGGGTAGAGCCACCTTTTATCATTATAACAAGCGTCATGATTAGCACTCGCCACCAAATATTGGTCAGTTGTGGCTGTGGCAGCGTCTGGCTATACTCCCTGGCAGAAATCCAACCTGTGTTGTTCACACAAAATCTACACTCATAGCATTCGAATCAGGGGACCACAACCAACAAAGAAGCGGCTAACCTTCGTGGCTACTGTCAGTACTTTCCATAAGAGCACAGATTTAAATTTTGTTTCAATGTGTACAGTAGTAGTAACTTGGTTGAAATAATGTCAAAAGGTAAGGCAAGGCATCTTTATTTATATAGCGCATTTCATACCAAGGCAACTCAATGTGCTTTACATAAAGACAAAACATTAAAAAAAAGAAGCATAAGACAGAATAAAAACAAACAAAACACTAAAAACAGAGTTAAAAGCAAGAGCAAATAAAAGTAAAAGAAAAAGAAAATAGATAAAGTTTTAAGTAACCAAACAAAGATGCCAATATTTTTTTACCCCATAAGACTGAACAGCCATGATCTCCAGGTGTTGCACCAGATAATAGTAGGTTAATAATCATGCAACGTCTGTGAAAAATGTGCTGTATAACTGATCGATTGTGAAAGTAGGGGAAGTTGCAACAGCAATACGTGGCCCATGGGAAATGTTTCTGGTAGTTTCATTTCCTTCAGGCTTTTACTTCACAGCAGCGTGGCCATTTTCAATTGATTAGCAGGAAAGACACTGGAGCCTCTGTACTAATTATATTTTATCATGTGCTATGTCAAGTGGTATTGTTGAGTGGTCGTTTTGATATGATAAATTGTAACCATGGTTTGTTCTTGTACTTAGACTGAGCCTTGATGGCGCTCAGATCTGTTGTGGCTTTGCCCGTCACTGTGGCTGCGTTCGGTAGGTAGGTATAGTGCTCTGTCAGAGTTGGTGTGCAGCAGGCAGGACGCCCTGTTTCCAGCCTTGGCAGTAAAACGGGCTGCAGAGCTTACTGGTGTTATGTGCTGCAAAGCAGTTCACCTACGGTCCCAGGCTTTTTTTTTTTACTCAAGTTAAAACTGTTAATGTCCTGTATCGGATTGCTATAATTGTGCTGCAACACCAGCAAGTCTGAGAAACAGAGGGTGTACTGAAACAGTGTTTTCATCTCATTTAGCTTGACATCACACAACATTAAAGTCCCCCTAAACCAGAAATTGACTTTTATTCATAAATTATTAATGTCAAATTGTAGTGTTTGGGTTCTGCTACAAGACATTTCAGTAGGGTAGTTGCTAATGCACGCCATAACTGGGCCGTTTTAGTTTGAAAAAATGCAGTTTCAAAGCCAGAGTCTGAAAAAGTTGGATTCAGTTTTTCAGCACCCAATCAGGTTTAATGTGTCAGAATCCCTAGCAACCAATCCCGTAGATTTTTTTCTGCATCTCATTTGTTGTCTCACTTGTTCACAGATGTGTTGTTAGCCTCTTTGAGAGTTTTTTTTTTTTTTTTTTAAACAACTTTTTTGTGGGAAAGCAATTTTAATCTGCATCTTTAGGGGGACTTTAAAGTAAAAGTGAGAATGTAAGTACAGGCGTTGTGGCCGATTTGCACTCATGTACAGTAGCGATACTGCTTCACAAAGTCTTGAGGACTAACTGCAGCTCAGCAAAATGCAATTATTTGGAAGAATAAGTCGGACCACATAAGTTGCTGGTAGTCTGCAGCAGTGTGACTCAAGTGTTGTGTAATATGGTTGTAGTTTCCTCTCTGGCCCATGTTGTTTTGAGACCTTGGCGCTGGACGAGCTCTCCACCCAGCCCAATGTCTCTCTTTCTCTCTGTGTCTCTCTGGCTGTTGTGATGAGCTCCATGTGTCCAAAGAGCTGCTCAGTGTCAGGCTGCGTGGTGGTGACCTCATTGGCTGGCTGTGGTAGCGCCAAGCAGCTGAGCAGAGAGTCAAAGCTTTCTTATTGGAAACTGGGGCTTGTTTGGTCTGCAACTGATATTTTAATGAGGTCTTTGTTGAAATGAATCATTGATAATATCCATAATATGAACAAGAACCTGGATCTCACCGGCCTCATGCAACACTTGAGTCACTTCCTGTATGTAGTCTGGCATCTAAGTTTATTTCTCTACCAATATTTTTGCCAAATAAGTCCCCCAGCTGCTGTGGGTTAACACTCACATACACAACTTCCTCTCAAATGACACACTGAATGGTTGAGCTGCGACAATTCATCGATCCATCAAACAATAATTGATTATTAAATTAATCGTCAACTATTTTGATAATCGAATAATTGTTTTGAGTAGTTTTTTTTTTTTTTATACAGGGTTCCTACGCAAGTATGGAAACTGGAAACTATTGTATGGAAATATATTTATCTTAATACTTATCCGGGTTTGGTCTTATCTGAAGTTATTTGGGTTCATTATTTTGTATGCGCTACAACCTACAACCTACAACCTCCTGGAAATTATTCGGTTGCATAATGGCATACCCATTCAGAATAATCAAAACAAATGATAAATTGCATGCTTTTTTTATGTTATGCACATCTATTTACTTAAATATCACAAATTATTTGAATTTTTATACCGAGAAGTCTGCAAATTAGGGTCTGGAAAAGTATGGAATTTGGACATTTTAAATGTGTAGGAACCCTGTTTAGAAAAAAAGGTCAAAATTCTCTGATTTCAGCTTCTTAAATGTGAATATTTCTGGTTTCTTTGTTCCTTTATGACAATAAACTGAGTCTCTCTTTGGTTTGTGGACAAAATAACGCATCATCTTGTAGTTTGGGAAACACTGATTGACTTTTTTTTAAAAAACATTTTATTGACCAAATAACTAATCGATTAATTGTTTAAATAATCAACAGATTAATCGATAATGAAAATAATGGTTAGTTGCAGCCCTAGTGATTATGGTCTACTCTTGATCTCAATGTTATCGTTACTAAACATGTTTTATTTAACTGCAGCTGTCGGTATAGGCCGTTTCCACTGATCTTAACTTGACTCTTGTCTTTTTTCTTCTCCAAAGCTCCAAAATTTAGGGATCAATCCGGCCAACATCGGCTTCAGCACCCTGACCATGGAGTCGGACAAATTCATCTGTATCCGGGAGAAGGTGGGCGAGCAGACTCAGGTGGTCATCATTGACATGGCGGACCCCAATACACCCATCCGCAGGCCGATCTCCGCCGACAGCGCCATAATGAATCCAGCCAGCAAGGTCATTGCACTTAAAGGTAAGGCAGTTTTTTTTGGAATTACGCAAGATGTTGTTTCTCAAAAATATATAGTGTAGGTGTTATCAGGAAAACTATTATATACTATTTCAGTGTTGTATTTCAACTAAACCCCTGTAAGGGACCTGCAGCATTCAATTCTGACATGTTTGTTTACTATTTCAACAGTATTCATTTGATAATTAAAAGTATTTCAAAAATATCTCCATCTATTTATGTCCATACACATTCAGCTATTTTAGTTTTTCCACTATGAAGTAGTTTTTACTGGCCAATGTGTATGTTTTTTCCAAACATTTGTCCTGTAGATATTCAAAATAGTATATTTTTATTCTTTTTGTTCAGCATCCATGATTGCTTTGACTTTTTTGTTGTTTTGTTTTTGTCTTTTCTATGTTCTTTTTTTTTCTTTTTTCTTTTTTTTTTTACTTTACTGCTTTCTTATCTGTTTGCAGACGGTGAGTTGAAATTTAACTACTTCACTGTGGAAGTAAAATCCTGTTTTCAAGACAGTATTTATGGACAAATTGGATACCTGAAATTATTTTCACATGAAGAAAAAGAAAAAAAAAGGCTAAAATTAGCATCAGTATACACACTACCTTGATTAATGCTGACACACCCTTAACTGCCATTGTGTGCTGGTGGCCTAAATCTAATCTAAACTTAGGTTTTCATACATTTCTGTAACATTTAGATAATTGTTTGGAAATTTTCCAACAACTACACCACTGAAAATATTTCTTTGCAAACAGGATTTAGCTTCCACAGCCTTATAGCTTGCTGGCATCCATCATTTTTATTATATGTACAAGTGATTTAGAACCCATTTTACATGTGCCAATACTATGGGTGAAAAATAATTTCATTTTAATTTACATGTCTCCTCAATTTCCATTTTGAAATCCATGTTTTCTTCCATCTGTGTGAAGTTGTAATTACCCAAACCTGTTGTTTCACCTGTTCCGCTGCTGTCTTTCATGTTTATTAATTTCAGTGACAAACTTATTTTCTTATGGTTCTCTGTGCTAAGGACTGGACATCTGCTTTTGCTCCTACTGGTAGAGACTTAGTACGCTCACTTTGTAGGCTGTGTGGGATAGCAGCAGCTTTGATTTTTACTTCACATGCTCCTGGTGTTGCTCTTCTCTATCTGATGTAGCTCAAGAAGCCTAGTGAACGTAGTCTGGAAGAAATGTTGAAGCCTGATTGTCAGAGTGTAAAATTTAGGAGAGTAGGTTTAGATTTGAAAGAGTTAAGGAGCACTTTTCAGCTTTTCAGCAGAGCCCAACACTCTTGTGTATCCATCTGTCTGTGTTCAGCTCTTGGCCTTTTACCCTTTCCAAATATTACAATAACATTTTAAGAGCCAAACGGGTTGTGTTTTAGTTTTTTTTGGACAACGTATTCCCCTTTGGTGCAATGAAACCAGTCCTTCAGGTTTTCTTGTAAATTAACTATACAACTTTGATTGCTTAAAATGGTTTATCCCAGCTAATTTTACTTTAATGACTAGTGAAAACCACTAATCAGACTTGAATGTCTTGATTTCAGTTGAATATACCAATAGTTCACTGGTTGATTTTAATCTTTTTCACTAATGAATTAGGAGGAATCAACAAGTAAATCAATGTAATTCTTGTTACTCGGGCATTGAGGTGGTGAGGTAAAAAAAGAAAAGAAAAGAAACTGTGACATTATCTTCCTTTGTGTGGATCTGGCTCTCCTCATGTTAGGTGTATTTGTTAAAAGTAGTCAACAATTTAACAACCTCTCTTTGCTGACTGCCCTCTCTACTGAGGATGTGGTACAATGTGCAGTTATAAACTCAACTTTTATAGAGTTTCAAGCTCCATTGCTGACAAACATGTGACATCCAACATGAGTTAGTACAGATTTAGTCTAAAAGTTATTGTCTTCTATGCTGCAGGGATTAGGATGGTGGATCTCCACAGTTTGATTTGTGTAGCTTAGCTCAGACATGGATAGATACCCAATAAATAAAAACAGTTGCACTTCAACAATTCACATTTCCTCATCACTCACAGCAAACATGAACTTGTGGTGAGTTGTTGTGGATTTTTACAACTATGTAAAGAGGAACAGGCAGCTCAGTTGAGCATTTGCAGCTGTGGAGAGCTTCATATTCATATTCACATAGGCTGTTTGTAGTATAGGACCTGTCTATTCCTTTAGAAACTATGCAGTGTGAAGTCAGAGTAGACCGACCACCTCCTCCCTCTTTTCCACCGCCACTGTCGTCCCTGCTCAGTCTACCATAATGATGATTCTCAGCCGACCTCGTCATGTGACTCAGTGTCAAGCCTTGACCTTTTCACGTAACCACGTCTTAAGGATCGACACAATGCGCACACACACTTCCAACAACTGATCATTATTGAGTTTTACAAAAAAAAGAAAATTCCTCTTTTTTGCTTGCTCTTTAAATTTTGGCTGCCGCTGCAAGTGGTCCAGTCGCCACACCGCTTTTATTGTTCTGATTACATGGCTCCGTGATGGCAAAAATGATCTTGACGGTTGTGCTAACGCATTGGTCTTTGCTTTTTTTTCTTACTTTGTTGATGAGTATTAAATAATGAACAAACAAGGAAGTCACACTGCTTCATAATAAAGCTTTAGCTCACTAAATTAACCTGAACTAATAAAACAAAACAAAAAAAAAATGCAGGTGAGTGAACCATTTTTAAACATTTAGTCTCTGGTCTGTTATCCAGACATCACATAATATATTTAACTTCAATTGTAGATAATCAAACATAATCATCATTGGAAACCTTTTCTGTGACTCATGTCTTAAAGCACCTCTTCCCCTTACTGTAATTGTGCGTCTACGTGTACGTATGTTCAACAGTTTGACTATTTGGCTCAGATGCAGATGTGTTGGCCTTTTTTGTGAGTTGTTTGTTGCTTCTACTTTCTGTCTGCTTTTATTTCTCTATGAAGGCTGTTGTTCATTTGACGGGGTGGGCCAAGTAGTCGGATAAAACAATACATGACACGTACTGAGTACATTTATTTATTCAACATCTTTAAGGAGCTGTGGTCAGCTTAGTTACATGTGTGTAGCCTATATATTGATTTTTTAAGGACTTGTGCTAAGGAGGTATGCATGTATTCTCACTCTCACAGACCACGAGGAGCACCTGTAACTCTGTCTCTCAGTCTTGGATTGTTCATTTTAAAGGGATAGTTCAACATTTTAGCAAATTGGCCCATTGCCATAATCCCTATAGTCATGGCAGTAGGTTTGTTACCGCGAGCTGTTCAGAGCTACGCTACAGAGGCACATGGGATTTCTTGGTTTCCCTCATCAAACTCATCAATTACACAATCCAACAACTCCAAAACGCTCTGGTGGACAAGTTGTGACCTGCACATTCACCACGCTATGAGATAATAACAGAACGTTTCAAGACGGAGTTGTTTTAGAGGTAAATTCAGAGACTGCTTGCTGAAAAACTGCCCCCGATGGGAACGTGTATCAGCGGTTTTGCATGAATTTGCCTCTAAAACAACTCCGTCTCGTGACGTTTTGTTATTATCTCAAAGCGTGGTGAATGTGCAGGTCACAACTTGTCCACCAGAGCGTTGTGGAGTTGTTGGAGTTTGATTAGAGAAACCAAGAAATCCCATTAGCCTCCGTAGTTTAGCTCTGAGCAGCTCGTGGCTCTGCTCTGCCGTTCTAAAAATAGCTTGCACCGACAATTAAAGGTAACGAACCTGCTGCTATGAGTATAGCGATTATGGCAATGGACCAATTTGCCAAAATGTTGAACTGTCCCTTTTTAGTCAATACACAATGAAAACAAGTTTTTACCGACAAATCAAAATTCATCTTGCAGTAGGCAACTCTGCAGTCACGTGTTCTTATTGGCTTATCAATTTATAATATAGCATTTTGATTAGAAAAATTTACTTTCTTGACGTACAAATAATTTATTCCTTATTCTGTGACACCTCATGTAGCCTCCCAGGAGGTCAAAACTTTTCAAATTCACTTGCATTTTTTGCTGTGTCTGTCTCACTACACTTCATACAACACAATTTCCGACTACAGCATGTATGGCATCCCCTATCTATCCGTCATGGCGTCGTTGCTCGATGACCTCTGTCCCATGACTTATCAATATTTTCAAATTTGAATCTCCTCTTTTTCTGTTAAAATTTGGTGTGGTCACTTTTCCTATCAGTATGTGTGTTTCTAGACATCCTGTCAGAAACTATAACATTCGTCTTGGGGCCCCGCTCCTGTCGCATTTCTCCCTCCCTCTTTTAGCCGCCAAAACCCTTCAGATCTTCAACATCGAGATGAAGAGCAAGATGAAGGCGCACACCATGACGGACGATGTCACCTTCTGGAAGTGGATCTCCCTTAACACAGTTGCACTTGTGACTGACAACGCCGTCTACCACTGGAGCATGGAGGGCGACTCACAACCCGTCAAAGTCTTTGACCGCCACTCCAGCCTGGCTGGCTGCCAGATCATCAACTACCGCACTGACGCCAAGCAGAAATGGCTCCTGCTCATTGGTATCTCAGCCCAGGTAATTCGTTGTTCAGACCAAACATGAGGTAACCTGTTGGCTTTTATTATAACCTTTATTTATTCTCGAGAGACATTGAGGTTACCCTCATTTTCAATGTTGTCGAGTTTACAACGCAGTTAAAATATTGACAGTGGTTACAGTCATTTGAAGTGATTACAACCATTAAACACTTAACAAGAAACAAGAAACACAATCATCTGAAACAGTTACAAATGGAAACACAGTTATTCATGACCAAGTACCTAAACTCACTGAGTGAAGGGAGCGCGTCCAATCTCAGGATGTGCTGTAACGCGTTCCAAGAGCTAGGGGCATCATAACAAAAAGCAGTCTTGCCAATACTCATAAAGACTCGAGGAACTTTGAGTAGAAGTAGTTCAGCCGAACACGGGTCCTGTAAGTACCAGAGTTCCATTCCAACACATACAATGGTAATTTGCCTCAAAGAGCTTTAAAAATATATAAAAACCAGTGCCGCTTTCCTATGTAACCTCAGCTAAGCAGGAGCTCTGCCTAAAAAAAAAAAAACCCTTCACAGCTTGTAAACGTAGTGTGACGCATTTTGGGGAGGCAAAACATCTCAAACGCTGGTTAGCATGTTTTAACGGTCTGTTTTTGCAAGAATGGACGAGGGAAACGCAAATTTTAGTGAATATCAAGTACACTCACTTTCCGAGACCGTGAGTATTATTTTTAAAAGTTGATTCTGACTAATGGGACGACATTCACCGAACCCTACACTCTCACTCACCGGATGGACGATTTGACAGGACTGCCCAGCTTGCCGTGAATGTAATTATCCCCCAAATAATGATTAATTTAATGTAATTTCAGACGGTCATACCCATAACATTATCCAGGCTGAAACTGATGATGCATTAGAGATTAATATTACCTGATATGAAGTGTGAGCTCCAATCCTTTCGTCTAATCGCGTTCCACCAAAGTCGTCTATGATTTCTATGACTGGCAGTGGCTGGTATGCGATAAAACATCAAGTTCGTTTTTTTGCTTTTGCTGGTTTGGCACCCAAAAACACAGCAAGATGACATTTTCGCAAGTAACAGTGACAGTGTTCGCCTCAAGCTTCCCTTTGTTTGTCCTCCAGCTATCGTTGTGACATCACAGTGACGTAGGCCATGAAGGGGTCTATAACACACTCTATACAGTATAACAATGGTAAATGTGCATATTTATGAGCCCTGCTTTGCCTTTTTTCAGCAAAATCGGGTGGTGGGAGCCATGCAGCTCTACTCTGTCGACAGAAAAGTCTCCCAGCCCATCGAAGGCCACGCTGCCAGCTTTGCCCAGTTCAAGATGGAGGGAAATACAGAGGAATCAACGCTGTTCTGCTTCGCCGTCAGAGGCCAAGCTGGAGGAAAGGTAAAAGGATGTTAAGAGCGTGATGCAATACATAGGAAAACCTCCACCGAGTCAGTTTTTCACTCATGTTTTTTTCTCTCTTTGATGCAGTTGCACATCATTGAAGTCGGGACTCCACCAACTGGCAACCAGCCGTTTCCAAAGAAAGCAGTGGATGTGTTTTTCCCTCCAGAAGCCCAGAATGACTTCCCTGTGGCTATGCAGGTATGTTTCCATAGTTCAACATCTGCCTCAGACAAAGCAGCATAAGTCAATCACTCACACTGTCATAAAATCCACACAAAACATACATTTAATAAATTCTAATGTTGCTTCAAGAGGATGTGAGTAACTGAACGATTTTTTTTAACATGACTGGACTCACCATCAGTGTATGTTTTCTTTTTTTTCCATCCATGACAGATAAGCTCCAAGCAAGATGTTGTTTTCCTTATTACCAAATATGGCTACATCCACTTGTACGATCTGGAGACGGGCACCTGCATCTACATGAACCGCATCAGCGGAGAGACGATCTTCGTCACGGCTCCACATGAGGCCACGTCAGGCATCATCGGGGTCAACAGGAAGGGACAGGTAAAAATGTCAACCAGTGCTCACCCTGTGTGCTCACAGAAATGATAGTGATCTTTATCGTGGCTCCCTGAGTCAAGTATAATTTCACTGATGAAATTTGAAGGGATAGTTCAACATTTTAGCAAATTTGCCCATTGCCATAATCTTTATAGTCTTAAGTACGGTAGGTTCGTTACCTTTAATTGTCGGTGTAAGCTATTTTTAGAACGGCGGAGCAGAGCCGTGAGCTAGGGATTTCTTGGTTTCATCAAACTCATCAAATACACAATCCAACAACTCCAAAACGCTCTGGTGGACAAGTTGTGACCTGCACATTCACCACGCTATGAGATAATAACAGAACAGTTGTTTTAGAGGTAAATTCATGCAAAACCGCTGATGCACGTTCCTGTCGGGGGCAGTTTTTCAGCAAGCAGTCTCTGTATTTGCCTCGAAAACAACTCTGTCTCGTAACATTCTGTTATTATCTCATAGCGTGGTGAATGTGCAGGTCACAACTTGTCCACCAGAGCGTTTTGGAGTTGTTGGATTGTGTATTTGATGAGTTTGATGAGGGAAACCAAGAAATCCCATTAGCCTCTGTAGCGTAGCTCTGAGCAACTCGACAATTACAGGTAACGAACCTACTCCTAAAACTATAGGGATTATGGCAATGGGCCAATTTGCCAAAAATAATGAACTATCCCTTTAATATTCTTCCTATCACACAACCAGAGCAAATCAATGTCTCAATTATTAACCCTAATGTCATCAGTAATCACATGACCAGTTAAATCTGTCACTGTATTGAATGTAAACATGCACAACATCAAACATCAGCAGCTGCGTAGGGCAATAACAGTGTCTTCCTTGTTTGTCTATCATCATTAGGCAAGCCCAGACTTTTTGCCAGGACGCATTATAAATAATCCAAAGTGTAGTGTTTCACACAGAGAGCGGAGAGGGAGAAGGGGCTGGGTCTTACTGCTTTTGTAAAAGCTGAACCAGAGAAGAGAACTGGATCCAGCCAGCTGATGAATAATGTTCCAGCCAGGCCACACACCACATGAATTATTAAGTGCAGACAGGAAAGCTGATCTGAAGCGGTGACGGATCTTGCTCTGTGCTCGTGATAGTGGAAGTGAATTGCAAATGCGTATGTGCATGTTTGTACACACACACCATATAGACAGAGGCAGTGATCCCATATAGACAGAGGCAGTGATCTGAGAGAGAACAGGCGACTGTCTTGGCCTTTTGGTGCCTAGAGTTGAGTGGGTTGGTTACCAGCAATATCGGTAATGTAATAATAACAAGAAATAGGATTCTGCAATGCTTTTTATAACACATTTCTTTGAATGTACTGCCGATCAGCACGCAGCATAAGAGTTTACATAAAGAAACAGTCACCATATGAACTAAAAGAAGTGAATTTGATCTTATGTTTCTTGTGTTGTAAAGTATACATCTTGTTTTCTTCCTGGTTTGATCGGAGTAGTGAAGACAGCACTAGAGAAACGGACGACTATGTCAGCTGAAAATCTGCAGGATGTTACAGTGGTAGTTTTGTCAAAGTTTTTTGTCAAATTGTTGTTTTGTGGTATTACAGCAATCGCGTAAAAGTTAATGGTCAGCAATCTGGAAATGAATTAGTCATCCTGTCACTCCTGTTGCAACAGGCAAAATGTGTGGATTGTGTGGAGCTGCTTAGATTTATTTACAGAACTAAATGGTGGTTAACCACAGGGGTGTGCTGTCTTATCACTTTGGAGAGGAAAAAATCAATGCAGTCACAGTCGGATTCGGTGGTAAAGTTAAAATCCATGGACTGATTTTTTTTTTTTACCAATATCAGCTTCTTCTTCAACCTTGTGTCTGGTTTCCCATCCGGTGTTTTGTTTCCCCACTGCCTTAAAGGACAATTCCGGGCAAATTCAACTCTGGGCTGTATTTTCCTAACATTTTAGGTCTAAAAGAAGGAATCTGAAGATTTTCAGTTTAATTGCTCCTGTTTTGCGGTAGTTGCTGGGAGCGGATTGAAGTTCTGCTGCTTAGGCTGTTTACATCCCTCAAAGCCGCAATGTTTTTCCACAGGCAGTGTCAGATGGCGACTCAAACATGCACCGAGAAGTTTATTTACTTCAAGCAATGCAGGGACCGACACAACTACCGCGATTAAACTGAAAATCTTCAGATTCCTTCTTTTACTGTGCGTTCACACCAAAAGCTTCCAAAGCGTCAAAACGCCGGAAGTCAATTCATTTTCAGTGAGAGCCCGGCGATGACGCGGTTCGGCGGCAACCTGTCAGAATAGAGATGTCCTTCGGCTGCCTTTTTGTATTTCGGCTCCCCAATGACCAGCGCGATCAAACTTTGACATCAGTTGCGTGACGAGCGACCAAAGCGGCTGAAAATATTTGCCGTTTTGGAAGCTGTCTTGTCTGAAGCCCACCCTCGAGCGTGTTTGACGCTTTGGAAGCTTTTGGTGTGAACGCACAGTTAGACCTAAAAATGATAGGAAAAAACAGCCCCGAGTTGAATTTGCCCCGGAATTGCCCTTTAACTGATCTTCAAACTTCGCAGCACCTTTCTGTGTGTTTAAGTCTGAGTGTCAGGATGCCTGATACCATGACTCAGCCTGGGCAGAGTGCGTGTGTGTGTGTGTGTGTGTGTTAGACCTGATCTCACATTGAAACCTAATGATGATCGCTGCAGAGGAACCGCTGCACACAAACCACAGAGAGGGACAGAAGAGGTGGAGGAAAGAGTGAAAGAAAGCGATAGAAGCCAGAGGGGAGGAGTGGAGGAGGGGAGAAAAAAAAGGGCCCACCACCACCTACATATATTAGCACATGATGTGAAGTGGGAGGCACAGCCTGGTGCCCTCAATCCTCTTAGTGTTGGTCCTCCCATCCAGTCAAATCTCCACCTTATCTTCCACGTCACCAGCATGACAGAGACCTGTGATGTCTGCCCTGCAATGTTACTACCGTGTGTGTGTGTGTGTGTGTGTGTGTGTGTGTGTGTGTGTGTGTGTCTGTGTGTGTGTGTCTGGGCTCGTGTATCACTTGATACTGCAGCTCATGTGTCATCTGACGTGCAGCAGGCAGCAGCGCTCTCTTGTTAAGAACATCTGTGCTGGCAAGTTGCTCTGTTTTTTCCGTCCAGGCTCTGATGATCGTTGTATTTCAAGGGACTGGAGTATTTTTTTTACATTTTTTTTTTTTTTTTTGTAAAGG
>NC_139903.1:8165638-8263138 GCF_905171665.1 Trachurus trachurus
TTTTTTTTTTGTAAAGGAGGTGTTTTTGCCTGATACATTTAATACAGCTCCATGTTTTGTCATTCAAGTATTAACCTAAATCATTGGAGCTTTTCAACAATGTCTTCTCTTGCTTTCATTCACAATTTTCTGTTTATTTTCATTCATACATCCGCTATACTAAGTGGACCACAGAACCTATTTTTACTCCTTCTCTTCTTTTCTGTCCATTTTCTATTACAACTACATCTAATTAGTCCACCCACATCATAATAGCTAACCCTTTAGCGGCAGGAAGAATGAGGTCTATTCACCCATGTTAAAAGCCGGGGTAACTGACCTGCTGGGCTTGTTTGTAGAAGGGCCAACACTGGTGGCCTTTCTCCTCAGACCCCTCCCCTCTCCTCCGTCCTGCTCTTTCATTCCACTCGTTCTCCTTTTTCTCTCTGCTGCCAGATCGCTCACAAAAGCTATGCGTTACACTGACCCGCTAATAATATATTTGCATTCAGCAGCCGCAACCCGAGGCCAGACAGAGTTTAATGGAGTTAAATAAATGCTGTTGTTGGCCACAGTTGAAATTCAGCTGAGCTTGCTCTCTCTGCTTATTTCTGGCAGAGACAAGGAGGACATGAATTAGGAAATGTGTTGATTAATTGCAGTGTGGTCTAGATCTGTCTAACATGAGTTTAAATAAAATAGATCATTCATTAATTCTAATAATCTGTCTGGCCTTGATAAATGTTACGGGGAAGTGGAAATGGGGCATTAGCATTAGACGAGCATAGTGTGTATATATATGATAGAGACCATGAAGGCAGATGGTTGACAAAAATAACGTGGCTGGTATGGCGATGTGATGTGATATGCCTTACTTTGATCCGACAGATTGACTTGGAAGCGATTGTTGTAACTCCGTCTAATAGACAGACTTTAAAACAAACCCCAAGTAAAATCTGTACAAGTTTCAGTGGCATTTTTTATTAGATTTATGCAAAAATAAGGATAAAAACCTGGCAGCAGCATGCTCTGGCGCCCTTATCTGGTCTCTAATGTTAACGTACTGATTTGCTTTCTATGTTTCCCCCTGTAATACAGGTGCTGTCTGTGTGCGTGGAAGAGGAAAACATCATCCCCTACATCACCAACGTGCTGCAAAATCCAGATCTGGCTCTTCGCTTAGCTGTCCGCAACAACCTCGCCGGTGCTGAGGAGCTCTTCGCACGCAAATTCAACAACCTGTTTGCTGCTGGCAACTACTCAGAGGCTGCCAAAGTGGCTGCCAATGCACCAAAGGTATTCATGATGGGGTTATTAATAAGTCGTGCCTTTTTTTTTCTTCTTCCCAATATTTATTCATTTTATTTTATTTGTTTAATTGTGTCTTTAACTGTGTTCTTAACTTTTTAACTGTGTTTTTAACTGTGTTTCCGATGAAATTTGTATCCTTCATGGTGAACCAAAAGCAATTTACCACCATTGTGGATAATAAAGATTTATTGTATTGTATTGTATTGTATTGTATTTAGTGGAGCTGCAACAATTAATCAATTAATTGAACAATAATCGATTATTAAATTAATCGTCAACTATTTTGATAATCAAATAATCGGTTTGAGTAGTTTTTTAAAGAAAGAAAAGTCAAAATTCTCTGATTTCAGCTTCTTAAATGTGAAAATTTCTGGTTTCTTTGTTCCTTTATGACAATAAACTGACTATCTCTTTGGTTTGTGGACAAAAAAAGACATTTGAGGACATCATCTTGTGGTTTGGGAAACACTGATCGACGTTTTTCAACAATTTTAAACATTTAATTAACCAAACAAAATCGATTAATCATTAAAATAATCGTTAGTTGCAGCCCTAGTATTAGGCACATAGCCTGAATAATATGTGATGTGATAAGATACATATGGTTAAATCTTCCACAGGACTGTTGTATCGGCGTATATTATACTCTCTACAGTCATTTGGATCTGTTCTCACCTTCGGTTGACCTTTCCCCTCTCAGGGTATCCTGCGTACCCCAGATACCATCCGTCGCTTCCAGAGCGTCCCCACTCAGCCGGGCCAGACCTCCCCGCTGCTGCAGTACTTTGGGATCCTTCTGGACCAAGGCCAGCTCAACAAGTTCGAGTCCCTGGAGCTCTGCAGGCCCGTCCTCCAGCAGGGACGAAAGCAGCTTCTGGAGAAGTGGCTGAAGGAAGACAAGGTATTGCAGATCTCTTATCTCGGCCTCCACTCGCAGGAAGAGGCTTTTCCTGAGCTGCCCATTTGTTTACATGACGACTCCCTATTATCTTGGATCGCATGAGATCATCGTTATGTAAGGAATTTGTGAACTTTCCCAGAGAACTGTAACTGCAAGCAGAGGAATTGTGAATTGCGTTTGATTGTTCACTTATTTCATATTCAATAGGGGTGGGAAATCGATTTTTTTTTTGAATTTTTTTAAATATTGTGCAATGTGCATTTGTTAGCCTTTTTTACATACAGAGAGTACATATTTTGAAATGGGTTTAAGTTCACTTTATAATGGAGTATGTTAATTTATAGGCTCCTACAGTATTTGTGCGCAGATAATGTTAAAAATGCAGACTAAAAATCGAGAGAATCGGCAATATCATAGAATTGCAATTTTAAATCGAATCGCCATCCAAAGAATCGTAGAAGAATCGAATCGGGAGAGAAGCATATCGTCCCAGCCCTAATATTCAACATAAAATATTATGACACACATGGTGTTTTTTGTTTTTTCATGCTGATGTTTCTTGTCCTTGTTTCTAGTTGGAGTGCTCAGAGGAACTCGGTGACCTGGTGAAGGCTGTGGATCCCACCTTGGCCCTCAGCGTCTACCTCAGGGCCAATGTTCCCAACAAGGTCATCCAGTGCTTTGCCGAGACTGGCCAGTTCCCCAAGATTGTCCTGTATGCCAAGAAGGTATGTCAGCCTTAGCCGAGACAGTAATCTAGCTCTTTCGCTGTTGCTAAATCCTGTCCTCCTTAACATTAATGGATTCAAACAATGTTTTTTTTTTTTTTTTCCAGGTGGGCTACACTCCAGATTGGATCTTTCTGCTCAGGAATGTGATGCGGATCAACCCAGAACAAGGCCTGCAGTTTGCCCAGATGCTTGTCCAGGACGAGGAGCCGCTGGCTGACATCACACAGGTCAGCTGAGGATCATGGATGTTTTTATAAAGTACTTAGAGTACTTAGTAGTAGAACATGCTGGGTTGGGTCATAGTTTGATCATTTCTCAAGAATAAACTTTGTGACCTTGTATGGCTCATATTGAAGTTAAAGGGATAGTTCAACATTTTCGCAAATTGGCCCATTGCCATAATCGCTATAGTCAAAGCAGTAGGTTCGTTACCTTTAATTGTCGGTGCAAGCTGTTTTTAGAAAGGCGGAGCAGAGCAGCAGGCTGCTCAGGGCTATGCTACGGAGGCTAATGGTATTTCTTGATTTCCCTCATCAAACTCATCAAATACACAATCCGACAACTCCAAAACGCTCTGGTGGACAAGTTGTGACCTGCACATTCACCACGCTTTGAGATAATAACAGAACGTTACCAGACAGAGTTGTTTTAGAGGTAAATACAGAGTCTGCTTGCTGAAAAACTGTCCCTGAAGGGAACGCGCATCAGCTGTTTTGCATGAATTTACCTCTAAAACAACTGTGTCTGGTAACGTTCTGTTATTATCTCATAGCGTGGTGAATGTGCAGGTCACAACTTGTCCACGACAGCGTTTTGGAGTTGTTGGATTGTGTATTTGATGAGTTTGATGAGGGAAACCAAGAAACTCCTTTAGCCTCCGTAGCGTAGCTCTGAGCAGCTCGCGGCTCTGCTCCACCGTTCTAAAAATAGCTTGCACCGACAAATAAAGGTAACGAACCTACTGCTACGACTATAGCGATTATGGCAATGGGCCAATTTGCCAAAATGTTAAACTATCCCTTTAACAAATTAACTTGAAATGACTCAAAACTTTCCTTAAAGTTGGACAAAGTATTTTACTGAGTCACATGACATCTGTGAATCTCAGCTCTATATCTCGTAGTATAAAGGAAATGCAGCTCTCGCCCTGCTTCCTGCCGCTGCAGACTCTCTGCACTGCAAATCACAGTCAACTGCTGACACAGCATCCCTAAAGTGCTGTACTAGCAGGTAACAGGAGTTTTTTAAGAATAAAACATATTGCATCAGAGGCCGTCTTCGATCGTTGGAAGAGGAAATGTGTCATTTTCACCCAACTTCCTATTTACATTGACATAAAGCTTTAGAGAAGTGTGTGTGGCCTCCTCACATCTTTAATCTTGTCAGTGGTGCAGAACTCTATTAGACCAAGGCAGGAGTGTCGTGTCTGTAGATTAGTAGTACCTTTATTTAATACAAAGCAAGGTTTTTTGACAAGTAATACTCTTGTCAGGGTTGCACCATGGTTTCTTGTGTAACAATGTTTCTCTGTGTCTGTCCAGATCGTGGATGTGTTCATGGAGTACAACCTGATCCAGCAGTGCACCTCCTTCCTCCTGGACGCTCTGAAGAACAACAGACCCTCAGAAGGACCGCTGCAGACTCGCCTGCTGGAGATGAACCTCATGCACGCTCCACAGGTGGATAACATGGGCCAAAAGGAAATAGTTATCTAAAATTAATAAAGCTTGGAACTATTTTATCTGACTTTTTTTTTCTTTTTTGTTGCTCTGTGTCACGGATGCAGGTTGCAGATGCTATCCTGGGCAACCAGATGTTCACCAACTACGACCGTGCCCACATCGCTCAGCTGTGTGAGAAGGCTGGACTGCTGCAGAGGGCCCTGGAGCACTACACCGACCTGTACGACATCAAGCGCGCTGTGGTTCATACACACCTGCTCAACCCAGAGGTAAAACTTCACTAACCAACTGACTGAGGAAAACTAGAGGTCTTTTCTCCTTTTGTGAACTCAGCTTAAAGGGATAGTTCACCCAAAATTGAAATTTCACTCATTTCACTCATTCACCCTCATGTGGACTAAGGGCTGGGAGAAGTTTCAGAGTCCTCCGTGGCTTCTCTGAGTTACAGGGGGTCTCGGCGTAGCAGTGCACTGCCATATGACGGTTGCAAATGGATACCAACTGTCTTCATAACAAAAAGACCCACCAAAAAACATCCAAATACCTCCATGCTGCTCGTATGTAATGTCCATCTCGTCAAATTTGGACGAACTGGGAAGAGGACAGACCCCGGTTCATCCAAATTTGACGGACCAGGAAGAGGAGCTTCCGCTACAAACAAGCTTGAAAAATAGACTTATTTCATTTTTTTCGGGACAATTTCGCATTTTGGGGCTTCAATACAAGACGGACATTACATACGAGCAGCATGGAGGTATTTGGATGTTTTTTGGTGTGTCTTTTTGTTACGAAGACAATTGGTATCCATTTGCAACCGTTATATGGACATGCACTGCTACGCCGAGTCCCCCTGTAACTCAGAGAAGCCACGGATAACTCTGAAACTTCTCCCAGCCCTTAGTCGACATGAAACTTCTCCCAGCCCTTAGTCGACATGAGAGTGAGTAGATAATGAGTGCAATTTCAATTTTGGGTGAACTATCCCTTTAAACTAACATGTGCTCAAGTTTACAGCTGTGACTTAAATGAACATTTCCTTGTGCCCCTTTTCAGTGGCTGGTGAACTTCTTTGGCTCGCTGTCGGTGGAAGACTCCCTGGAGTGCCTCAGGGCCATGTTGTCGGCCAACATCCGCCAGAACCTGCAGATCTGTGTGCAGGTGGCGTCCAAGTACCACGAGCAGCTCACCACACAGGCCCTCACCGAGCTCTTTGAGTCTTTCAAGAGCTTTGAAGGTGAGAAGACGAAGACTTCCTAAAGGCATTTAGATGCGTTTGATACTTAAATCAAAGGGTCGTAGCAGCTAATGCAAACATTTGAAGTTCAAATGTTTTGTAAAATGGGACAGTCCATCAAAAATATTCCCGTATTCGCCTCATAGCCCACTTGTCTCTCAATTTCAGTTATGCGGCTATTCTCCAGTCCCCTTGTACTTGGATAGATTTCCTCCCAACTAATCTGTTAGACAAGTAGGTCAAAGCAGAGGCAGGACAATCGATAGATTGTACAGAATGTCCTGGAGGTGAATTAGTGCAGCTCCTCTACTATTACTGAGCATAAAGGTTCATTAAGCCAAAGCAGTGGTCGTAGAGCTATGCCATGAAGTCAATTTAGATTTTTCTCAGGATGTTTTACTGAATCCATAATGCTGCCATTAGATTTCTTGGAGCATTTGAGGCTTTATATGTATATATATATATAACCGTCGGTCTCTGTTTTTCTCAGGTCTGTTCTACTTCTTGGGCTCCATTGTGAACTTCAGTCAGGACCCTGAGGTTCACTTCAAATACATCCAGGCCGCCTGCAAGACGGGCCAGATCAAAGAGGTGGAGAGGATCTGCAGAGAGAGCAACTGCTACGACCCTGAGCGTGTCAAGAACTTCCTCAAGGTAAAAGCCTCAGGGACGTCTGCAGCGATCAAACCCTGACATTTAACAACTCTGTCTTTGCCGGACCCGGTCCTTTCTGTTACCTCTTCTTTCTCTTGTATTTCAGTCTGTCCCTATCTGTTCCTGATCGTCACTATATTTGTTGTTATATGTTGCCATAGTCTTATCTTAAACTATACATTTATATAAGGAAAATGTTCCCTATTTCCAGTTTGTCTTCAATCATATCACATATTCCTAGAAAAAACCCAGAGTCAATCTTTAACATGCCCTTAAAAGAAAAGTTTCACATCCACATTTCCACCCTTTACCCGTAGAATAGAGATCATTGCTCTCACCAGCAGATCCCCATCAATCTGGCTGTATTGTATATGTTAAAAAAAACACAACAACATTCCTGACAGCAGTCAATTATCTTTTGTGCTTTTCCCCTTTGTCTTTGGGATGGCAGGACATGTATAAGGTAAATCTATCCCTCCTCACAGTGCAGGACATCTTCTCCTTCTTTTCTTTTTTTTCATCCCTGACCCTGAACTAGTTGCAGGATTGAAACTGGGATTTGTATGGAGGTGTATACACACATGTATGCTCATACACCACAAATCCATACACCCACAGCAAGGGGTGCACCGGAGCAACTTAGTGACCAAGTGATTCATTGGATGTTTTCTGTGTGTTAAGTTAACTGCACTTTAATGGTGGTGACAAGTTCAGGCTCTGTAACTTCATATCTGAGAACTATTCAACGTGTCAGTTTGTTTGGTGTGTACCGTATTTTCCGGACTATAAGTCGCGTTTTTTTTTTAGTAGTTTGGCTGGCCATGCGACCTACTGTATATTCAGAAGCGACTTATATATCAAAAATATAGCCTAAGCTATGACCACACGAGGGAAGGGAGGCTTTTATTTTTAAATCCTTCCTCATTCAGTAGCTCATCTTCATCTTCCTCACGTGCTGTTCTTCTCGCTGCGCTGTCGGACCTGGGTCTCTGTCAGAGATGGACAGAGTACTCGACCCCGGTACTTGAGTAAGAGTACAAATACTACTGGTCAAAATTTACTCCGTTACAAGTAAAAGTAGCTCAGTCGACATGTTACTCGAGTAAGAGTAAAGAAGTACTTGCTTTTAAAGGTACTTAAGTATCCAAAAGTACATGCTTTTAGATGTACTTTAAGTAAAAGTAAAAGTAAATTTCTTATTTTTCACATCAATGAATTACTATATTTTTTTCTAAATGAATTTAAGGACCTTTTAACTCTTGTTTCTGAGAATTAACTCTTTGAATCCACCTGCACTGATGTGCTGCTTTTAGGGGTTAGGGTTTCCTTCTTTGACAAACACAGCTTGTGTCCAATAGTATTTTAGAAAAAAGAACAGACCTGAAAGTAACAAGTACTTTTCAGCCTTCCTAGAAATTAACTCAAGTAAAAGTAAAAATATTTGTCTTGGAAATGTATTCAAGTAAGAGTAATAAGTACCAAAGAAGTAAAGTACAAATCCTCTGGATATGTTCTTAAGTACATTACTCAAGTAAATTTGGTCCGTTACTGTCCACCACTGGTCTCTGTCTCCGTAGCGCTTCACTCCCAGTCAGTTATGAGTATTTTCACAGCGTGTTCTGCGGCGACAGAGTTGTTTTTGTTTTTTCTTTTTTTTTGACCCGGCCTGTAGTAGGCTATTTGGTGCCGGCCTTTCGTGTGAACAAAGCCGCGGCCATTATATGAGACCCGGCTTTTAATTAAATGTTAGAAAAATAAATGCGATTTATAAACCGGTGCGACTTATATATGTTTTTTTCCTCTTCATGACATATTTTTTGACAGATGCAAGGCAAGGCAATTTTATTTGTATAGCCCATTTTTTACAAACAGTTTGTCTCAAAGGGCTTTACATGGCATCATAACAACATCCTCTGCCCTTAGACCCTCACATCGACTAATACTCCGGTGCAACATGTAGTCCGGAAAATACGGTAATCCTGTAATATGGGGCCTCGAGTCCATGCAGCATGTTCTTCTGTGATATTGGAAAATAAAGGTGCACAATCCCAGTTTGTTAATCCTGTATGAGTGTAGATAGCAGAAGCACAGCAGTGCATTGTGGGACAGAGGACCAGCTCTCTGCCTGCCTGGTAACGAGTAAGACAGAGAGATTTACTGTAGAGATCTTGTTCTGTGAATCACTAATTCTGCATCTAACCATCGTCTGGCCTGTCAAAACATGAGCCGTCCATTTGTCTTAGTGGCAGAACTTTTATCTCGTCTTCTTCCCCTTGATATTGTATCGTGTTAGTTTTTGAAGGTTGCTGGTACAGTAGCTGGAAAATGTTGTTTTTAAATTTCATCTTCAGTGAATCTGACAAAGGTCTTGTGCACCACCACCATCATCACACCCCAAACAAGTGCTGAATAATATTTAATCACCAAAACGGTTCTAACTCCAGTGGTTAAAGGGCATACGCACCTCTGGAGTTGGTTGATGTTTTGTGGCTTGTTGTGTTTTTGAGGCGTGGATGTTGGTTAAGAGCCGTTTGCTCACTGCTTTTCTTTCCCTCCACTCTGTGATGATGATGAACAGGAAGCCAAACTCACCGACCAGCTGCCGCTCATCATCGTCTGCGACCGATTCGACTTTGTCCACGACCTGGTCCTCTACCTGTACCGCAACAACCTGCAGAAGTACATTGAGATCTATGTTCAGAAGGTAAGGCTCAATGCACAGACGTTAAAACTACTACACTGCAAAAACTCAAAATCCTACCAAGAATATTTGTCTTATTTCTAGTCAAAACCAATTTAATTCTACTTAGAATAAGACTCATCACATAAAAAGAAGCTTGTTTTTAGACAAGAAGCATGTTTTCACTTGAAATAAGTAGAAAAATCTGATTAGTGGAGCAAGTTTCTTATTACAAGCACTAAAAACTTGCTTTCACTGGAAGATTTTTCTACTTATTTCAATTGGAAATTTGTTTGAAACAAGTGAAATTATCTAAAAACAAGTTAATTTTTAGGTAATGAATCTTATTTTAAGTGGAAAGAGGTTAGTTTTGACTAGAAATGAGACATTTTGACAAGAAATACGACAAATATTCTTGGAAAGATGTTGAGTTTTTGCAGTGTATTGTACTATATTTGCACCGTACTGACAAACACTAAGCTAAAATGACCGTTTTTGTGCTTCAGGTGAATCCGAGCCGTCTGCCTGTTGTGGTTGGCGGTCTCCTAGACGTGGACTGCTCAGAGGACGTCATCAAGAGTCTGATCTTGGTTGTTAGGGGACAGTTCTCCACCGACGAGCTGGTCGCTGAGGTGGAAAAGAGGAACAGGTGAGAGAGCATGGTCTGGTCAATGATAATGTGACGATAATGCTTTTTAAATGAAATTATTATTAAGAAATTATTTATCTGGGGCGCTGTCAGGGTGTAAAATTAACTCCCACCACCAATGATGGGTAAAAAGTGAGTTTGGCAACAGCTTATCAGCGCCGATGAAAACTTTTATGCACTCACAACCCAACACGACACCGTAGCAGCATGCATTCGATGCGCCGTGCTTTCCCCCCCCCCCCGTGCATGTCGACGGTGCACAGCTCCACAGACCTGCTCCCTCATGCTGTGTCTCTCCTACTGTTTCCCACGGAGCATCGGCCCCGTTTGAAAGGTGAAGGAAGCCCCGTATGTGGAAAGACGTCACCTCCGACATGTAGGATGTGTATTATAGAAGAGAAACACACATTTCAGGACAGAACAGACATGTCCTGTGATTTTCAGCCTCCTTTTATATTTAACAGAGGAGGGACAGTAATACTCTCAGCTGCCAGGATGTGCAGCTTTTTAAATGTTGTTTAAGTTGGATTTTTATACTGAAAACGTAATTACTTTTAGTCAAACAAGGCATGATTTTTTTCATGATTTTGGAGGGCTAAAGCTGAATCTGGTGGCCCTTTGCTGCATGTCATTCCCCCTCTCTCTGACTCCCCATTTCCAATCTCTCTCAACTATCCTATCAGTTAAAGGCAAAAAGCCCCAAAAATACTTTAATTTCTTTACTTTTTTTTTTTTTTTTTAGAGTAATCTGAATTTAATATAAGGTGTCAAATCTGAAACTGACCCTAAAGTGAAAACAAAACAAAACTCTCTGTGTGTTTCAGACTGAAGCTGCTGCTGCCTTGGCTGGAGTCACGTATACATGAAGGCTGCGAGGAGCCCGCCACCCACAACGCCCTGGCCAAGATCTACATCGACAGCAACAACAACCCCGAGCGCTTCCTGCGGGAGAACCCGTACTACGACAGCCGCGTGGTGGGAAAGTACTGCGAGAAGAGAGACCCCCACCTGGCCTGTGTTGCCTACGAGAGAGGGCAGTGCGACCAGGAGCTGATCAATGTGAGGAGGAATTTTTGTATCCAACCTGCAGCTGTTTTGTTTTTTCCAAATCACTTGCTTTCAACCCACTTTCCAGATTTAAATATTTGCTATTGTCATTTTTCCCTCTTTTTCCTGCAGGTCTGCAACGAGAACTCCCTCTTCAAAAGCCTGTCTCGCTACCTGGTGCGTCGCAAAGACCCAGAGCTGTGGGCAAGCGTGCTGCTGGAGAGCAACCCCTTCAGACGACCACTCATTGACCAGGTATTACTTTTTTTTATTTGGAGAGGACAGTGCACATTAATTAACATTTCTGGAAAAGTGCCAGTGTTGCCCAGAGGCTAGTTTTCAACTGCAGTCCTCCGGCAAGATGTTAAAATACAAATACAACAGGGACACAAGGATCATAATACATAAAAACAGGGACACAGGAGACAATGACACTAATTGAGAGACAATTAAAGCAGAAGTAAGCGGAATATTTGTGTTAATATAAGTCTTAAATAGTTATATCTTCCGACAGCAATCACTTATATAGAGTGTTTGGTCTGAAACATGGGTCTGTCAGTCACTCTGCTCTGCTGTAAGCCGAGGAGAAAACTTTCCTTGTATCCTACAACCTTTATCCAATGAGGAGAGAGAACGGCATAAAGGGGCAGTCCTCTCTGTGTGTGCAGCCAAGGGATGCGCGTGAATGTGGTGACGTAGGGACGAGGGTGGGGGCTGCTAACTCCATCGGCTGACAAGAAGTTAGCCAAAACCACCGGATCGCTTACTTCTGCTTTAATATGATACTACTAAAATCAAAAACAACAAATAGACAGTAATGCACAACAAAAAAAACAGGATGTATAGTGCAATTTAAAAAAATTGGGCGAGATGAACTGTCAGGGATGGATAGTTGAGATGGAGGTGCAGCAATGCAAGAACCAGAGCAGGGTTTTTCTTGTTGGAGTTGTGCTAAAATGGATTGAGAAACACAACGAAACCAAAGACATACACACACACAGGACTAGTATTATCTCATTCAGCAGCGATGCCCAGTGCTTTTCTAATCCTCCGCTCCCTTGTATCTTGCTCTCAGGTGGTTCAGACGGCGCTGTCGGAAACCCAGGACCCAGAGGAGGTGTCGGTCACAGTCAAGGCCTTCATGACAGCGGATCTGCCCAACGAGCTCATCGAGTTGCTGGAGAAGATCGTGCTGGACAACTCTGTCTTCAGCGAACACAGGTGTTTGGCAGCAGCATTTTTCACTGTCCTCCCCCCCCCCTCACGAGTTATTTCAAAATTAAAGTGTGCTTAATGCTCATTTTCTTCTCCTTCCCACAGAAATTTGCAGAATCTGCTGATCCTGACGGCGATCAAAGCCGACCGTACACGTGTGATGGAATACATCAGCAGGCTAGACAACTACGACGCCCCCGATATCGCTAACATCGCCATCAGCAACGAGCTCTTCGAAGAGGCCTTTGCCATCTTTAAGAAGTTTGACGTCAACACCTCTGCTGTGCAGGTCAGTGATTACCTCTAAAAAAAAAAAGAAAAAGAAAAAAAAGGCTTGACCAAAAACATTATCGACTGAAGAAGTGTTGATCATCCATATTTTATATTTTCCATTTCCCCTATAGGTGCTGATCGAGCACATTGGCAACCTTGACCGTGCCTACGAGTTTGCAGAGCGCTGCAATGAACCAGCTGTGTGGAGCCAGCTGGCTAAAGCTCAGCTACAGAAGGAACTGGTTAAAGAGGCCATTGATTCCTACATCAAAGCTGACGACCCCTCTGCATACATGGAGGTCGTACAGGCTGCAGATAAGAGTGGTACGGACAATTTAGTACCTTTTTTCTTTACACTTATAACAACATTTTTAACACTGCTGTAACGTATGGCACAGCACTGACACTGTACATTGAGTTGGTTGTCTTTATTGTCATTATACTAGATAATGAAATTGTCTTTGGACCCACGGCTTAAAAACACATACATACATACAGTACAGTAATAAATAGAATAGAAAAGAATAGAAATACAATTTAATTAAAAAAAAAACATGAAATACACCTGTCACCTTCTCGACCCCAAAATTAGTTTTTTAAACAACATCAATCAGCTCCCCTCTGTGTGTGTGCTCTGCTCTGTGCAGTTGTGTGTCCTCAGTCCAAACAGAAAGACTCTCAGAAAGAAACTCAACTGGCAGTGGAAAAGGGGTCAATCGGCTTTTATTGTTAAGTGTTTTTTCCCGGCATTAAAAAAAAGAAAAGAGAAAAAAAAGACAGTTAAGGCCTGCTAATTTTGGTGGAAAAAGGAGATTGTTGAGCTCAAGCTCAAGAGAACTCATGAACATTTGGGAAAACATTGGTTGAGATTTTATTTTATAGCATTACTGATGCTATTCAGTTTTTTAAATCCTAGCTTCAGAGCTTCTTTAGCGGGATTTCCAAAATTGTGCAGAGCCTGGTGGGAAAGTATACAAATCAATCAGTTTTAAATAAAGCAGAGCTGTCAGTTGTTTGCCACCTCAATTGCAATCAATCAGTCCCATCAGGGATCATTGCTGTTTTTGAGTTTTGTCATCCGGAGGTATTTACTGACAAGTGCAGCTGGTGCACATAATATACTCTAAGCAGTACAGTAATCAGACTCCTAACCCTTCGGTAGGAGGTGAACATAAACAATAACATGTCCAAACACAACAACATACATCATTTTTAAATTATGCTTCAGCCCTTTTGCACTCGTATTATATTAAATTATGTATTGCGCTCAAATTATGTAGCAAAATATTTTACCTATTTCTAGGTTGCTCCCTTTGCACTTGTAGTGTATATTTGATTTTTTTTAGACAATGTAGGATATAGTTTATCATATATTTCCCTTTGGAGCATCCTGGTAGAAGAATTTCCTTCGGGATGAATAAAGTTATATCTATCTATCTATCTATCTATCTATCTATCTATCTATCTATCTATCTATCTATCTATCTATCTATCTATCTATCTATCTATCTATCTATCTATCTATCTATCTATCTATCTATCTATCTATAGATGCAGATCTGTGCGAATACATCAACAGTTTAATGTTAATGTCCATGTCTGTTGTTTCAGGTAACTGGGAGGACCTGGTCAAATTCCTGCAGATGGCTCGTAAGAAGGCTCGTGAGTCTTACGTAGAAACAGAGCTCATCTTTGCTTTGGCCAAAACCAATCGCCTGGCAGAACTGGAAGAGTTCATTAACGGACCGAACAACGCTCACATCCAGCAGGTCAGCCTCGCTCGCTCTCACCCAATCGTCTGTCGATCCAACGTCAGTCAGGTTACAACAAAAAATAAAACAATATCTCTTGATGATTGAATCCGTCCTGTAGGTCGGTGACCGCTGTTACGACGAGAAAATGTACGAGGCCGCTAAGCTGCTATACAACAACGTCTCCAACTTCGGTCGCCTGGCTTCGACCCTCGTGCACCTCGGCGAGTACCAGGCCGCAGTGGACGGCGCCCGTAAGGCCAACAGCACCCGCACCTGGAAGGAGGTGTGCTTCGCCTGCGTGGACGGAAAGGAGTTCAGACTGGCCCAGATGTGCGGCCTCCACATCGTGGTGCACGCCGACGAGCTGGAAGAGCTGATCAACTACTACCAGGTAAGATGGGGGTTGAAGGCATTTAAATCGCTTATTAAAACTTGCTTTTATGTGATGTCATTCTTAAAATGGGGGATAGTGGGAAACCAGCGCTACTTCACAACGTGCAACTTACAGTATGTTTGTATCATCTAAGTGCATTAACTACATTGCAATCATTTCTCACTTGGAAACTGCAGCATTTGATTTTCTTAACACTGTCTTCTTTCTATCATCTATTTTATCTCACAATTTTACTCAGATGCTCTTTACTTTACATCATCTTCTGTTTTAACTCTTTTATCCCATCTTTTCTTATCTTATTGTATCCCATCTTAATCTCTTACCCCCCTTTTTTATTTTATCTAATTAACTGCATCCTGCATTTTTAATTTACGTCCTCCTGGTCTCAATTTGTTGTTGGGTTCCCGTTATGGCCTGTGTTGCTGTTTTGTCCATCTCTCTCTTTTTATGGCATTTGTGACTTGTCTCTTATATGTTGTTTTCTGAAGCACTTTGTAAACTTGTGTTTTTAAAGGTGCTATATAAATAAAGTTAGTTTTATTATTGTTGTTATTATTATAACCTTTATTTGAACTCGGAAATATACAGTATTGAGGAGCAACCTCATTTGCAATATAGCCGAAACATACAAGCAAATCCGAAATACCAAAAAGTAAAGTGACAAAGATAAATTGAAAGCAGAGAAGTCTAGTTAAAAAACAAAAAAGGGAGTATTTTTATATATACAGCTCTGGAAAAAATTAAGAGACCACTTCAAAATGATCAGTTCCTCTGGTTTTACTATTCATAGCTACGTATGTGTTTGGGTAAAATGAACACTTTTGTTTCATTCTATAACCTACTGACAAAATTTCTCCCAAATTGGAAATAAAAATATTGTCATTTAGAGCATTTATTTGCAGAAAAGGGCAACAGGTCAAAATAACAAAAGAATTCTGGTGTTTTCAGGCCTTGTATAATGCAAAGAAAACAAGTTCATATTCATTTTAAAGCAACACAACACTACTTTTTAAACTTAGGAAGTGTTTAGAAATCAAAATTGGTGGAATAATCCCAATTTTTATTCGCAGCAGTGTTTTTTTTAAAATTTATTTATAATCTTTCTTCCTCATTAAATATATAGTATAAGTAGAGTGAGGTGTGCTTGTGTTGGAGTTCAATAGACACTGGAATCGATGGCTGCCATACATGTAGAGATAAGGCTGATTTATTAAGAACATTTTGGAGTGGTCTCTTTATTTTTTCCAGAGCTGTATATATTATTATTATTATTATTATTATTATAATACACATGAACGCACATGACACATCCCTCTTCTCGTCTCTCAGGACCGCGGCTACTTCGAGGAGCTGATCACCATGCTGGAGGCCGCGCTGGGCCTGGAGCGCGCTCACATGGGGATGTTCACCGAGCTCGCCATCCTCTACTCCAAGTTCAAGCCGCAGAAGATGAGGGAGCATCTGGAGCTGTTCTGGTCCAGAGTCAACATCCCCAAGGTCCTGAGGGCGGCGGAGCAGGCTCACCTGTGGGCCGAGCTGGTCTTCCTCTACGACAAGTACGAGGAGTTCGACAACGCCATCATCACGATGATGAACCATCCAACAGACGCATGGAAAGAGGGACAGTTCAAAGACATCATCACCAAGGTACACTCTCATTTGATGTCCATATGATTATATTTTGATGTATTTTACTTCTTTTTTTTCCCTCCAAGTCTTTTTATTGATATGTATACATAGAGATAGAGTGCGTAAGTAAATGGAAATAATACAAACATAAACACAATGCCCAACCCCTCGCTCCAATAGAGCAATATCACTGTACCATTCAACAACCTAGTATTGATTGATCTTGCATACAACCATATACTTACTTATATTATATCATGTATCATTTGTTATATGGGGCGGCAGTGGCTCAGGTGGTAGAGCGGGTCGTCCAATGATCAGAGGGTTGGCGGTTTGAATCCCGCTCTGTCCCGGCTGCTGCTGTAGTGTCCTTGGGCAAGACACCTTACCCACCTTGCTCCTGATGGGTCGTGGTTCGCGCCTTGCATGGCAGCTTCCGCCATCAGTGTGTGTGAATGGGTGTGTGAATGGGTGAATGTGATGTACTGTAAAGCGCTTTGGGTATCGTTCAGATGGAAAAGCGCTATATAAATACAGACCATTTACCATATGTTTTTTGTTTTGTTTTTTATATATTTTTTTGTTAATTTCCTTTCTTTGAGATCCTCATTTGGGAAATACCTCAGTTTGCCTCTTATATATGTTTGTCTGTTTTCTTTAGGGTGTGTTATTTACTTTGTGAATACTGTATATACCTGGAAAGGAAAAAAAATGCAAAGTACAAAATTGCAAAGAGAATGAAATGACCGATTATGTTTATGAAGGAAAGAAGCTTTGCAGTAAAGTTTTTTTTTTTTTTTTTAAATGTATCATTTATATGTTTAAATGAAATAGTAATGGTGCATGATGGATTTGGAAACAGAAAAAAGGTATAATACATAAACAAAACCTGGTCCTTATACGTTCAAATGATATGTATTTTACTTTTATTGTGCTTTACTGTGTCATTGTGTTACCGTTCCCATCTAATGTCTGTCTCTTGAATGTCTTTCTCGCCCTCTGCTTCCTGCGCAGGTGGCCAACGTGGAGCTGTACTACAAAGCCACCCAGTTCTATCTGGAGTTTAAGCCCTTGTTACTGAATGATTTGCTCATAGTGCTTTCCCCCAGACTGGACCACTCCCGCGCCGTCAACTTCTTCAGCAAGGTACATCCATTTTAATCTGGTTCAACGATAAATAAGAAGTACGATAGAAATGTTTCTCTATTTATCAAAAAATCAACATGATTGTGTTGCTGAATTTGATTGTAAATGTGTGTTTTCAGGTTAAACAGCTGCCTCTGGTCAAACCTTACCTGCGGTCAGTACAGAACCACAACAACAAATCAGTCAATGAAGCACTTAACAACCTCTTCATCACAGAGGAGGACTATCAGGTGAGAGCTTTTAACAGTGCCACAGTTTTCTATCAAATATATATATTTTTTTATCTTAGAAATGCCATTATTATTGTTTTATATAATGTTTCTGTCACTCGTGGTAGGCACTGAGGACATCAATAGACGCCTACGACAACTTTGACAACATCTCGCTGGCCCAGCGCCTGGAGAAACACGAGCTGATTGAGTTCAGGAGAATCGCTGCCTACCTCTTCAAGGGCAACAACCGCTGGAAACAGAGTGTGGAGCTCTGCAAGAAGGACAAGCTCTATAAGGTGTTGTTTCCATTTCCCAATCATGATTAATGACGCATTTTCCTTGTAAATAATTCAGATGCAGGGTTCCCACGCCTCCTGGAAAACCTGGAAAATGAGTCGACTCATTTTTACAATCATGGCAAATACATGGAATATTAAAAAAAAAAGTCAAATGAGTTGCCCTGAAAAACTATCTATCTATCCAGACTCACTTTTATCGATTTTTCTCTCTTAATTTGGTTTTATTATTATTGCACTGCTTTTTTTGAGGATGGGTGATTTTTAAATTTTTAAGTCCAAATTTTATTTTATTATATTTTAATTTTTACTTATCTTGGTGGTTTTATTATTATATTGTCAGGCAATTCTGTCTGATATGTTTTTATTTCAGTTGTACAGCACCTTGTAACTCGTTTTTGAAAGGTGCTGTATAAATAAAGTTATTATTATTATGATGATTATTTATTATTATTTGACCTTTTCAGACCCCACTAAGGATTTTTTTCCCCCAAAGAAATGCCTAGTTAGAAAACCGGTTACCGGTATTGGACCGCAAGCACGAGGGTGCACAACTTTCTAAAAAAAAAAAAAAAACACTTATTTTAAAGCCTGCATTGGGTGTATCAGTGTATGGCATAATAACATCCGCTCTGTGTCTCCTCTCCCCTCTCTGCAGGACGCCATGCAGTACGCGTCGGAGTCCAAGGACACGGAGCTGGCCGAGGAGCTGCTGGCCTGGTTCTTACAGGAGGACAAGAAGGAGTGTTTTGCCGCCTGCCTGTTCACCTGCTACGACCTGCTGCGGCCCGACGTGGTGCTGGAGACGGCCTGGAGGCACAACATCATGGACTTTTCTATGCCATACTTCATTCAGGTCATGAGGGAGTACCTCAGCAAGGTGGGTCCGGCTGGAGACTACTAGTCCAGTGAATGATGACGATGAGTTTGATGTAAATGCAGCCGTATAGCGACGTACCACTGAGATCACAGGAATCACAAGGATCTCAAAATGTACCATTGTTTTCCTTCGACTTTAGTAACAATCAAAATTGTGTGTGTGCATCCTTTCTGTTAAAGGGATATCATACGGCAACATTTTTTTTCGTGTCTTGCCTCACTCCCGAGTCCATGACAAGCAGATAGACACCATCCTTTCGACTGTGCGTGCAGTAACAAGGGAGATGGAGCCTGTATCGCCCGTAATTAGCTCAAACACTGGAAGTGTATAGGCCGAAATCAGCAGTCAGAAGCTGATTTCATTTTAGCTCTAAACTCTGTAAATATATCACTTTATCAACATTTCAAACATTTTTAGGTGGGAAAGTAGCCGTTGAGATCAGCAGTGTGTCGTTAATTTGTCTAAATACCAGCTGTTTACAATTTTGTTGGGACGAATTCGGCGCTACTCAAGCTAGCCGTTGTGACCAATGCACTTCCGGTTACTTTCACAAAATAAAACACCCGTTGCCCTTTACATACAGAAGTGCTTTTACTTTGAAATAGGGAGCTAATGAACCCTCCGTTTTGACCGATCTCGTCCCGTTAGCGGCATTTGACCGCTCAAGATGCCTTACCGGAGAGTTTTGTCAGCTCTGAGACGAAGATCAGCCCGCCGGTTTCCGTTTAAGAGTTGCTGAAGAGTTTCTCTGATGACTTTAGGTGGAGGCAGGATAACACTACCTATGCACTTCCAGTGTTTGAGCTAAGCTAATTACGGGCGATACGGCTCTATCTCCCTTGTTACTGCACACACAGTCGAAAGGATGGTGTCTATCTGCTTGTCATGGACCCGGGAGTGAGGCAAGACATGAAGAAAAAAAAATGTTGGCGTATCCCTTTAACCACCTTAGCTTGCCTCCTTTACTACTAGGAAATATTTTTTTTAATTGTCTTCTTCTATGCTGCACCTCTTCTCTTCCAGGTTGATGCAGTTAAGGAACAGGTGAAAGTTAAAAGCTCTGTTGTTTTTGATCTCAGATCATTTACCTGAGAAGACTGCGGCCTTGAGTGTGCATGGTTTTAGCTCTACCGCGCATTACACTCTCACTGCAACACAGTCACTGAGGCATCTCTCAGCCTGACACATTTTAATTGTTATAGATAGGGAATGTGACTTTATTCCCAGAAATAAAATTATTTCCAACTAACTGATCATTTAAAAAAAAACTTTGATTTTATCTATGATATCAATAGTACTTCTTGAGAAACCACTTAATATCAATATCAGTATTATTATCTTAAATAAACATCCAGATCAAACTGGTTGCAGGATGAGACAGTGTTAAGAAAATCAAATGCTGCAGTTTCCAAGTGAGAAATGATTGCAATGTAGTTAACGCACTTAGATGATAAGAACATACTGTAAGTTGCACGTTGTGAAGTAGCACTGGTTTCCCACTATCCCCTATTTTAAAGAACTACAGTATGAACCAGCAGATGGGAACCGATGTTAACCTATAGATCCATGAAATACATCCTATACCAGTGAGTTTGTTGGAGAAAATGCACTTAACGCAAGATGATGAAAATATCAAGCATTTTGTAAAACTGGATGAGCTCGATAAGTACAAGAAGTTTGCTATTATTTCACTTCAAAGTGCATTTCCTCCTTGTTAATGACACTGCACTATATGAAGCTATACATGTATGTGGTGTTGTTTTTTTAAAGGTTGATGTGTTTTGATGTATTTGCTGTTCACTGGCACAAGCATGTGTTCAAGTGTTTTGTCAGTATGTAGCAGCAGCAGCAGCAGCAGGCCGTTGTTGTCTGTGCCTGGCTTTCTGTTGTAGAAAACTGTGAACGGTAGAGAGAGCACCTGGCCTGAGACTCACCCTCCACCCTCCACCCTCCTCCTTCCCTTCCCATCCCATAATACTGCATCTCAGCGCTGCAGCCAGAGTAACTAACACAAAGAGCATGGGATGTGTAGAGGCTTTAGCTTGATGATGAGACTGTGCGCTAACAACTTCAGCTGCAAAAGGCTACTGATCGCCTGAGGAGGCATGGACTAGGAAATGAATGCAGATATGAAGTTGCACTGCTGCTGATTTAGCTCGAACGTTTAACACTGTTGCTCTTCCTTCAGGACTCGAGCTGCACATGTTGCATATTGCTGTATCTTGACTTGCTGCCTGATAATGTCATTTGCCTTTGTTTCTAAAGAACTGCTACACTCATTACTGTCAGCAGAAAGTAAAATGATTAGTTCAATCGTCCTGTTGTTCCTCTGGGTCAAGGAAGGAAGGAAGGACACAGGGAAAGATTTGAGGAAAGAAGGAAGGAAAGATGGAGGGAGGAAACCGATTTGTTCAAGGGAGGAAGAAAGAAGGGAGGAAGGCAGGGAGGGAAAAGGGAAGGAAAGAAAGATGGAGGGAGGGGAACAGTCGTTGAGAGAAGGAAGGGGGAAAGGATGGAAAGATGGAGGGAGGGAACAGATTTGTTCAAGGAAGGAAGAAGGGAAAGAAGGAAGGAAAGATGGAGGGAGGGTATGATTTGTTCAAGGGAAGAAGAAGGAGGGAGGATGCAAGGGAGGGAAAAGGGGAGGAAAGAAAGATGGAGGGAGGGGAACAGTCGTTCAAGGAAGGAATAAGGGGGAAAAGGATGGAAAGATGGAGGGAGGGAATAGATTCGTTCAAGAAAGGAAGAAGGGAAAAAAGGAAGGAAAGATAGAGGGAGAGAACAGTCGTTCAAGGAAGGAAGAAGGGAGAGAAGGAAGGGGAAAAGGATGGAAAGATGGAGGGAGGGAATAGATTCGTTCAAGAAAGGAAGAAGGGAAAAAAGGAAGGAAAGATAGAGGGAGAGAACAGTCGTTCAAGAAAGGAAGAAGGGAAAAAAGGAAGGAAAGATAGAGGGAGAGAACAGTCGTTCAAGGGAGGAAGGAGGGAGAGAAGGAAGGGGAAAAGGATGGAAAGATGGAGGGAGGGAATAGATTCGTTCAAGAAAGGAAGAAGGGAAAAAAGGAAGGAAAGAGAGGGAGAGAACAGTCGTTCAAGGAAGGGAGAGAAGGAAAGATGGAGGGAGGGGAACAGTCGTTCAAGGGAGGAAGGAGGGAGAGAAGGAAGGGGAAAAGGATGGAAAGATGGAGGGAGGGAATAGATTCGTTCAAGAAAGGAAGAAGGGAAAAAAGGAAGGAAAGATAGAGGGAGAGAACAGTCGTTCAAGGAAGGAAGAAGGGAGAGAAGGAAGGGAAAAAGGATGGAAAGATGGAGGGAGGGAACAGATTTGTTCAAGGAAGGAAGAAGGGAAAGAAGGAAGGGAAAAGGGAAGGAAGGAAAGATAGAGGGAGAGAACAGTCATTCAAGGAAGGAAGAAGGAAGAGAAAAGGATGGAAAGATGGAGGGAGGGTATGATTTGTTCAAGGGAAGAAGAAGGGAGGCAGGGAGGGAAAGGGGGAGGAAAGAAAGATGGAGGGAGGGGAACAGTCGTTCAAGGAAGGAATAAGGGAGAAAAGAAGGGGAAAAGGATGGAAAGATGGAGGGAGGGAACAGATTTGTTCAAGGGAGGAAGGAGGGAGAGAAGGAAGGGGAAAAGGATGGAAAGATGGAGGGAGGGAATAGATGCGTTCAAAAAAGGAAGGAAAGATAGAGGGAGAGAACAGTCGTTCAAGGAAGGAAGAAGGGAGAGAAGGAAGGGAAAAAGGATGGAAAGATGGAGGGAGGGAACAGATTTGTTCAAGGGAGGAAAAAAGAAGGGAGGAAGGCAGGGAGGGAAAAGGGAAGGAAAGAAAGATGGAGGGAGGGGAACAGTCGTTCAAGGATGGAAAGATGGAGGGAGGGAACAGATTTGTTCAAGGGAGGAAGGAGGGAGAGAAGGAAGGGGAAAAGGATGGAAAGATGGAGGGAGGGAATAGATTCGTTCAAGAAAGGAAGAAGGGAAAAAAGGAAGGAAAGATAGAGGGAGAGAACAGTCGTTCAAGGAAGGAAGAAGGGAGAGAAGGAAGGGAAAAAGGATGGAAAGATGGAGGGAGGGAACAGATTTGTTCAAGGAAGTAAGGAGGGAAAGAAGGAAGGAAAGAAAGATGGAGGGAGGGAGGGAGGGAACAGATCAGGTCAACTGGATCAAAAGAGGAAGGAAGGAAAGGAGGAAAGGAAAAAGGATTGTGGAAAGAAGGAAGGGAGAAAGGAAGGATTGGGTCAGTTTGACCCAGAAGGACAACAGGAGGGTTAACGTTGTTTATTTCTAATTTCTTCTTTCATCACATCGACGTTATAAAGAAAAGCTGCTGTTGTCAGATGGTTTTAGTTTTGTGTCCCGAGTTGAAATCAGCATCACAGAAAAGTTTTATATATTTTTTAAATGTTTAACGTCTTTATTTTGCTGTTTGCTTGTCCAGTGGAGTGGGTTTATTCTGAATACGTGTATTTCTTTGTCTTGCAGGTAGACAAACTAGAAACCTCAGAGTCCGTAAGGAAAGAGGAGGAGCAGGCAACAGAGACGCAACCTATCGTCTACGGTAACGGCCTTTTAGTTTAATGACATTAATGACTCTCCTCTCTCACTGTGATCAGCCTCAGATAAAACCCCTGAACACTAAAAGTCTTTAATATTAAACATGTCGCGCTGTTTTCTAGCTTGTAGCTTTTCTTGTAGCAACAGGCAGTTTACAGTGTTTTGTTTTTTGAGAGAATATTAGGAAAAAATAATACGTGAATAAAAAGCAGACAGGATATAGTGGAGTGAAAAACAGGTATAAACAAATAATAGAGATAGATAGATAGATAGATAGATAGATAGATAGATAGATAGATAGATAGATAGATAGATAGATAGATAGATAGATAGATAGATAGATAGATAGATAGATAGATAGATACTTTATTAATCCCTGAAAGATAGATAGATACTTTATTAATCCCGAAAGATAGATAGATACTTTATTAATCCCGAAAGATAGAAAGATACTTTATTAATCCCGAAAGATAGATAGATACTTTATTAATCCCGAAAGATAGATACTTTAATAATCCCGAAAGATAGATAGATGGATACTTTAATAATCCCGATAGATAGATACAGTAGATAGATAGATAGATAGATAGATAGATAGATAGATAGATAGATAGATAGATAGATAGATAGATAGATAGATAGATAGATAGATAGATAGATAGATAGATACTTTAATAATCCCGAAAGATAGATACTTTATCTATCTTGTGTCCGTCCTGCAGGAACTCCCCAGCTGATGCTGACGGCCGGCCCCAGTGTACCGGTGCCGCCCCAGCAGCCGTACGGCTACGGCTACCAGGCGCCTGCGGGATATGCTCCGCCAGCAGCTCAGCCCGGCTTCGGCTACGGCATGTAAAGACCCCCACTACCCCCCCAACTACCCCACTACCCCCCAACTACCCCCTTCTCTCCACACGTAGGCTGGAGCTACCATCCATCCATCTCCCACAGTCCTTCACCAGACCGTTGGTCGTCTCTCTGGCCCTCGACAGGGAGCACAGGATAATACCGACAAACCTTTTTCTTTTTTCTTTTTTTTTACTGTTCTCTCCCCTTTTTAAACTGTCATGAAGGACTCAGTTTTATTTCTGTTGTCAAAGAAAGAAAAGATTGAATCACAAAGATTAATTTTCTCACATTCCGTGTTGACTAGATTAATTTTTTCTTTTGTCTATTTTATTTGAATGGGAAATGGTTTATGTACAATGGGGGAGGGGGGCGCCTGTGCGAAGAGCTAGTCCTCTTCTCGGTATATAAAAAAAAAAAATAAGGTCTGTTGTGAAGCATCTGATTTGCACTCTGTAGTGAGAAGAAATTAATGTAGAACCTCTTCCTTTTGATGTGTGTGAGCAGCTTCTTCTGTCCGACTGTAAAATGCATTTAATTATTGTATATTCAGACGCAAAAAAAAAACTTGCTACTATGTTCTTCTATATTTGAACATGCGACCGCCGCTTCCATGACCACAACAATCCTGAAACACTACGTTGTACCTGTCCAGTCCCCACACACACATACACACAACACACAGACATAAACACACATGCTTCAGGGCTACTTCTTGAAGAGGAAAAAAAAAAACCCAAGAGAGTATTTTACATACGATTTTCAGGAAAGTGTGATTTCTTTCCAGCAAAGCCTATGCAGGACTCTCCAAACAAACGAAAACTGCAGTCAGACGATATTGCCATGTGCTTTAATTTACTGCTCCAACATGGGACCATTCCACCTCAGGAGGGACTGCAGACCTTGTTTGCGTTTGACAAACATGCCCCCAACAATGCCCCCTCCTCCTCTTCTTCATGCTGCGGTTTGTTTCTGCTGGATATCATTTTAGGTTACTGTCAGCGAAGCGTGCAGGAGAGATCTCGTCCTGTTTGAGGGTTTTTTTTTTGTGTTGTTGTTTTGCCTTTAACCTTTTTCAGTTCACCACCCCCCCTCCTTTCTTTTCATCCAGTACAGAAAACAGCATCACAGATGACTTGTGGTAATTTGAGATTTTTATCAAAGGCTTGCGTGTATACAAGAAATCAATCATTAACTCCTTTGAACTTATATTCTTATCTAAATTACCTTAGATTTAAATTGTGCACCTAAGATACTTGATTGTGCATAATCAGGATCATAATGAATGAAAAACAGCGGTTGTGTTTTCCACTTAACAATAAAGGCTTCTTGTTTGTCAAGAACAGTCTGAGTGTGTCTTACATGTTCTGTGTGTTTGCTGCTCCGAGAGAAAAGGGAAGTGCTGTCATGGCTCTGAAATGAACGGTAAACAGTGGTAATCATCAGCTGCAAAGTGTATGAAAGCGCTCCTGTTTGTCCTCCAGTGTTAACACTGTACAGAACAACGTGACGACTCCCAGAATAATGACTTCCTCATTTCCAGATGTAGTTTACTGCACCTGTGTGATGTGACCAGGCAGAGGTGAAGAGCCAGACAAATGATTACAGGAAATATGTCATTGATTTTTTTTTTTTCCGTTATAGTGAATATGAGACGCAATCTGAGACCGGTGCCTAGTAGTGACCTCATCAGACCTTTAAACCACTTCTGTGGTTTCACACTCCCACGGGGGGGGGGTGATGATTCTACTGTAAAATAATTAAAGGGATAGTTCAACATTTCGGCATAATGCCATAATCGCTATCTATAGTCATAGCAGTAGGTTCGTTACCTTTATTTGTCAGTGTAAGCTATTTTTAGAACGGCAGAGCAGAGCCACGAGCTGAGTTGTTTTAGTAAATTCATGTAAAGCGTTGCCTTCGAGGACAGTTTTTCAGCAAGCAGTCTCTGCATTTACATCTAAAACAACTCTGTCTGGTAACGTTCTGTTATTATCTCATAGCGTGGTGAATGTGCAGGTCACAACTTGTCCATCAGAGTGTTTTGGATGTTTTGGAGTTGTTGGATTGTGTATTTGATGAGTTTGATGAGGGAAACCAACCATGAGCCTCCGTAGCGTAGCTCTGAGCAGCTCACGGCTCTGCTCCGTCGTTCTAAAAATAGCTTGCACCGACAATTTAAGGTAACAAACCTACTGCTATGACTATAGGGATTATGGCAATGGACCAATTTGCCACAATGTTGAACTATCCCTTTAACATGATCAGGACAGTTTATATCTCATCTTTGTCAGGTCTCAACTGTAGATACAGTAGTTTGTGAAGGTGCGAAGTGAAACTCACTCTTTTTCCACCCAGTGTCACCAATATATTTGTATCAGTCATTGATGTTAAGGATGTAGCACCAGCACCCTCTCATGGTAGTAATGAGACAGACCAAGCAAAATATTAACTTAACAGTCTGGTCCGTGAAACACATCTAGGGCTATGCAATATGCAGAAAAAACAAACATATTGCAGTCATTTTATCAGATTTTCACATTTAATTTTCTCTGAAAGATTAAAAAAAAAGTTTGTTGGGTTTTGTACCAAACAAATGTGTTCCTTCACAACCAAAAACTATGATTTGTAAACCTATGGCATCTGTAGTGGCACACTACGATGCAGAACAATGGTGTGTGGCACATTTGAACATTGTCAGAAAACCTGCAGCTCGTCCGGTTTGGATATTGCACTCGGGCTCTAATGTGATTTCCATTAATTGTGCAGCGCTAATCTCATTTTAAAACATCTGCACGAGTGAGTTAATGTTTCCTTTAGAAGATAAGACACAATAAAAGAATGTGGACATAATAGTGTTTTAAGTGGATCGATTCAATCCCTGTTTCAATTTCATTGTTTTATAACAAAAATCCAAACGACATCCAGTCACATCACAGCGTTGATATGACATCCACTACATCCAAGCAACTCCGCTGCTGCAATGCAGAGTCATGTTACATCTAAAAAGTGTTCAAACACTATGCTTATGAAATTACAGTATTTATTTTGTTCATTATGGATTTTATAATTGAGAAAACATAGCTGAGAATGATGTATCGCTGTAATTCTATTCAGACCAATGATAATACCGGATTACTTTGCTCTTTCCTCTATACCGGTAATTGATAGTTGATGTTTATAATCCATTTCCTTGGAGCATCATGTTTACAGACTTGCAGACTGAAAGGCGTGGAGGACTGCAGCATGAAATCTTTACTGTGTTATTATCGCCACGTAATAGCTCCCCCACCCCCTCCACACACACACACACAAAAGAAACTGCACCATAAATTCAAGTCGTTGACATGTAATTGAGTTGTTCTTATATAAAAAAAAATATGAATGACATGCTGCTGCAAATGCTTTTACTGTAGCAACAAAGAAAGTCCAACAGACGCCACTAGTAGAGCTTCAGGTCTCCGCTGACACTATCAATCAGATCTGCCGGACCGGGACCGATACCCAGCACGGTGCGCGACCCCGGCGCGATTTGAGTCCTTCCTGCGTCCTGGATCAGGCTGACGGGAAGTCCAACTTCTTTGGCGTGGCCCAACAGATCGATGAGGGCGTTCTCATCGGGCGCCTTGACCACCACCTTGGGCTGACCGCAGTACTCCCACTGTTTGAGGAGCTCGGGGTTTCGGCGCTGGACCTGCTTGTAGGCCGAGACGGCGGCGTGGGAGCACTGGGCCGCCACTTTCCCTTTGCCCATCTTCAGGTCGTTGCGGACCACCAGGATCATCTTGAACTCGCCTCCTTCTCCCATCACGTTCGCCGCCGCCGCCTCACCGTTGCTCCCCATCGCCGCCATCACGCTTTGGGACACCGGGCGCAAGCGTCCTCGAAGGTGCCAACCGAGGAGCAGCCCGCAGCCCAGTCCTGCCACCACGCCCAGTCCCACTGGACTAGACAGCAAATCCATGTTCACACCTATAAAGGAAAACACACAGTACACAATAATAAGTGACACTTTGTACAGTAAAGTCAGGAACGTTTGAACCTCTGCCACCACTTGTTCTCCCTCTTCTCCTCTGGAAGGAGATACAGAACGACAAGGTTCAGGAACAGCTTTTACCCACAGCAAGTGAACTTTAAAGCAGAAGTAAGTGATCCGGTCGTTTTGGCTAACTTCCTGTCAGCCGATGGAGTTAGCAGTCCCCGCCCTCGTCCCTACGTCACCACATTCACGCGCATCCCTTGGCTGCACACACAGAGAGGACTGCCCCTTTATGCCGTTCTCTCTCCTCATTGGATAAAGGTTGTAGGATACAGGGAAAGTTTTCTTCTCAGCTTACAGCAGAGCAGAGTGACTGACAGACCCGTGTTTCAGACCAAACACTGTACTACAACTATGTAAGTGATTGCTGTCGGAAGATATAACTATTTAAGACTTATATTAACACAAATATTCCGCTTACTTCTGCTTTAAACAGTGGTTCTCAAACATTTTTACATCAAGGACCCCTAAACTGACACAAATTAGACCACGGACCCCCCACTGGACAACATTTTGAAACCAGAAATACACAAATTTGTTCAGAGACTGAATAATGTTAATGTTTTTTAGTCAATGTACGTTCAAATAAGGGCCAATGGCGTGAATTTTTGGGATGTACAGGATGTAATATTTCTGAAAAAAAGTGGTAAAACTTCAAGAAAAAGTTGAAGACCCCATTGAACCCTCTCAAGGACCCCACTTTGAGAACCACTGCTTTAAAAGAAGGCATATGACATCTGCAATAACATGTTTTTTTTAGGTACCTTTTTTTTCATAACAAACCTCTTTTAGATAGGTTGTATTTATCATTGTAACTTTTTTATGTATTTATTGGAAACATTGGTTTGTCTTTCTGAGTTTCTAGTGATGTTTCTGTCTTTCTGCCTTGTGTTTTTGTAATTTCGTTCAGCTACATGCAAAATGTACTGTACTATAACTGGACTCTAAATCTTTTATGTCTTTTTAAAGCAGAGAGTAAAATTTCATTAATGTCCCTTCCACATTATAATAATAGCAGCTCTCTGGTGCCTTCAACCCATCACACCATGGTCCCCAGTTGTCATGGAAACGTTGATGTTCAAATGTACATCCCTCTTTATATTTGATGGGATTTCCCTGACAGGTTTTAACCTGCGGAAGCTACAAACCGGCGACTTTAGTGTCAGCTTTTCGTTATCTGACCCAACGCCATGTTTGTTTGTAAAGCTGAGCCAAAGATGAGCTCACAGACTCTGACTTTATTATTTTTATTTTTTAAAGTGCACATACCGTAGTTATTTCTAAATGGTTCTGAACAACTTTGAGAGTCTGTAATGACCGCTTGGACACCTCACTGATTTAAAACTCACTAACAATAACTTAATTAGTCTAATAAGCTCACTACTAAGTTCACATGTGAAGCTAGCCGGGCTAACGTTAGCTTCCTGACAGCAGGAGGAGGAGGAAGAAGTCTCTAAAAACACCGCGGCTTCAGTTTTTTAGTAAATCTCACTTCACCGACAGACAGACGGACTCATGTCGGTGACAACACGGTGCAGAACAAGTAGTTTCACTGCTTCACTTTGCTCTGCTAGTGGCTCATTCATACCTGTGGGTCCCCTCGACCATGCATGTATGTCTATGCCCTCGACGAGCTGGCGCCATGAATGACGCTTCTGCTCCATGGATGTATGGGCGCTTGGTGATGGCGTCACAATACGGCGACTTAAAAATAAATAAAATAATAACAAAAACATGACACATGTGGTGGTGTCTGTATGGCATGTCTCTTTGTCGGCAATTATTATTATTGTTCATTTTTATTTATGAAAAAATGAATTTGTTTGGAAATGACAACAGCGTTATCAGGGTTCCTACAGCTTAAGCCAAGTTAAATTTAAGACTTTTTAAGACTTTTTTAAAGCCACTTGAAATGAAATTTAAGACCGACTTCATAATAAACACAAATGCAGAAAAAAGAAAAAAAAACACCACATCAATTACATAGGGTTAGGGACAATTTTACCCACTTTCCTATGAGATCCAATAAGGTAAAGTGACTGCTACATGAACACTGTGGATTGTGTCTCTTTCCAGCTGTCCTTTCAAAATAAATGCATAAAAGTGTCCGGAAAAAAAACACTGACTCGGGAGCTGGAGGCGGTGAGAAATTTAGCGTTGACGGCCGCCACTAACTTCTCTATGTCGGAATGTTACCAATTATTTTGAGATTTGAGACTAATTACAACCATAAAATACCACTTACCATGTGTTAACATTTTTAAGACTTTTGAAAAATTGATTTAAGACATATAAGGCCTTATTTTTAGATTAATGAATTAAATGCCTTTTAAGACTTTTTAAGGATCCGTAAGAACCCTGTTTATTGTTTACAGTAGTAGTGATTGATTGATTGATTGATTGATTGATTGATTGATTGATTGATTGATTGATTGATTGATTGATTGATTGATTGAAAGGAGAGGCAGAAGACAGTCATTTAAAAAAAAATGGTTAAAAAAATATTTGTAATTGTCAGCCATGTGGAAACACTGGTATGACTGTCTCTTTTAAATTTGTATGTGTGTTTTCTTTTTTTTTAATGGACCATGAGTCTAATAATAAAGTCTATCTATCTATCTATCTATCTATCTATCTATCTATCTATCTATCTATCTATCTATCTATCTATCTATCTATCTATCTATAATTGGTTAAAGAAAGGTAATTAGCTAATAAGGTTGATAAATAAATGAAAGGACAGCACGAAAGAGGCATAACCAACTTCTGAAGAATGTATTAAAATTTATTAAAGGTCAGGTCATAGTTACAAAGAGTCACAAGTCTGTTCAAAAAGTGCCATTACTATATTATTACATTACTGTAGCTCATATAATTATTATTACTCTATATTATTACTATATTATTACATTAGCTTGTAGAATTAGCTATAGGAGAGAGTGGATGTTGTGGAAAGAGGGACCCTAAGGTCAGCTGGACGCTCTGTGTGGTATGGTGTAATGAGGATGAGACCAGCACTGAGGTTTTGTTACAGACTACATGCAGGCGTTACCTACAGTTTGGTCATCTGTTTTAAACTGACACCTTTTTTTCTCCCTAAATAGCAACAAAATGTCTTTGTGAGTCCAGATTGGCATCTGCAGTGAAATGGAGCTTTGAATCCAGCACTCACCTTTGTAAAGTTAACCATTAATAATTGTATTACTTGTGTTATGATACGATAGTGATGTACCTTATTATCACAATTTCTCTGGCTCTCTTCCTCTCTCCCTCAGAATTACAATCCCAGCTGAAGACAATTCATTTCTCATCTTTTCTCATTTAACCTCTTCTGAGGTTGTTAAGTCACGTGACTGCCCCACTCAGCCATCATGTGAGCTATTAGGGTCACTCAAGTCATGGTTTAAATCCCTACACCAAGTCTGACGGGAAGTGAGACATCTTCAAGAACTCCAAACAAGTTTATTTGCCCTCATATACACTTGTGTAACTATAGATTTTAATTATCAGGAGAGTCTGTGTGAGTGACGTTGCAGTAGGGCAGTAGTAGTTCTTTAACAGTTTCATACGTGTTGCAGTCAGATGGTGGCATGCAGTCAGGCACCATGTGGAACCTGAGATGCGCAGACAGTAGGAGTAAGACACAAAAGGTGACGCATCCTGCCACCTTGACTGCTCTCAGCACCTTCAACCAAGGACGCCACCTGCTAATAAACACACATGAATTTAGCATACATAGGTAAAACAGCAAAGCCTTTTTTATAGTGTACTTTGTGGCAGACAAGTACCTTTCAGTCTCCAGTGGCTTCTCATCATCATCATCATCATCATCATAATCGTCGTCATCCTACAACAATGGCAAAAAGCTTCAGCACATATCTTTAAACATTAAAAAAAAAAATCTGTTCTTTCATTGTCTTACTATTCATTCAATGACAATATCAATGTAATAAACACTATCTACAGTATGCCCCTATACAGCTACAGGCAGTAGTCAAAACAAAGCCAGGAAACAGCGAGAAACAGTTAGCCCGGTTCTGTCACAAGGAAAACGAAATCTACGTGCAGCCCATTTGTTCTATATGTACAAAAAACAAGACAGAAAACCAAGACATTTTGAGATATGTAAGCTTATGAGCTAAAATTTAAATATGGAGCTAGAACAGTCTCATAATGAATAAATGCAAATATGTTTCATTCCATATACAGTATAAGTAAAAAAAAAAAAAATTCACATGATCACATCAGGGGAGTCTCAAAAGTCTCACACACAAAATGCAGCGAGGTTTACAAATTAAAAGCACTTTGTAAATGCAGGTCCAACAGTTGATAATATGAATGTAACAAGCTCCAAATATGTATTTGATGAAGATTGCAAATACTTTTAGTTTTACATGCATACAGTGATACATACAGTATATTTGTGATTTTCTTTCTATTTGTGTCTTTCTGTGTGTGCATCAGAAATACAGTATGTTTATAAAACTTATTTTTTATATATGGAATGAAACATATTTGTGTGTGCATTGAAAATTGAATCTTTTTTTATGCATTCATTAATTTATATGTGCATTTATTCATTATGAGACTGTTCTAGCTTCATAGGTAAAGAGGGGTATTTTGTCATTTTCAGAAAAATATGTGATTACCAGAAACCCTCTTGTAAAACATACTTTAACCAGCCTCATCTTTGCTTATCTTACATGAAAGCCATGTCAATCTCATTTTAGCTGTCTGTGTGGAAGTGGGTGAAGCCCTGGCTGGTATCATGGAGCTGTTCTGTTTTCATGGTGTGTTGTGCGTCAATACGTTAAATAATTAATTTTATATTCACCACTGCCGAATAGTACTGTGACTGTCTTTCTTCACTTGATGTCCTGGAGTCATTTTGGAGATATGCAGCAGCTCTGTCAAATCAAATCACACAAAGATGTGAGAAAACAGACAAATCTGCTAGTTATTCTAATAACCTGGTCAGGTCACAGTCATTACATCGTCCATTCCTCTTCTCCCTCTTCTTCTCCCTGTTCCTGTATCAGGTCCTGCAGAGAAACGATGACATCAGAAATATACAATCACACAGTCTCACTATACTGCGTACGTACTGCTACATACCTGAACGGTGGTGACATGCTGTTTTGTACACTCATCATTGTTTTCAGTCAGAGTGACAAATGTCTGCAAAGACACGAAGACACTCAGATTTAACATTTTTGACATCGCATCAACAACTGTGATGTTGCAAATGGAGCTAAGAGAGTCTTAACCAGCAACATATGTGAAAGACTTCATAAATGTATTCATATCTTTACTATACACACACTGCACTTTGGGCAGGTAAACACTATAAACACTGTATATCAATGTTGATTAGTGAAAGACACGATCTTACCTTGCATTGCTGTTCAGCTGTGTCTAGATTTGAAATTTCTTCCTGATGTTTATCTCCCACACTGAGTCTGACCATCTGAAAGAAATGCAATGTGGAATGAAAATGGGATCCAGTGGATGATTCTGGGAAATAAACACCAATTAAATGCCTTTCTTTTTAGTTGTAGCTGTGTAGCTTTCATTTATTTATTAGTTTATTTGTAATGGGACTCTGCATATTCATGTACATACAAAAATAATAAGAGCTAATTTCCATCTGCAGTCCAGCAGCTTTGTTTTTCTCTATAATTCTATTAACTACTTGGGCTGTACACAACCATTAAAGGGCAACGTTTGGCTGTAAAATGGTGAGAAAGACACAAACACACACAGGAGAGAGGGTAATAATAAGCATATGGCAAAGAGTCAGAGGTCAAACCTCAGCAGTCAGCTCCTCATTTTCCTCCCTCAGCTCCTGAATCTCCCTCTCCTGTACAAAACAAACAGGACAAGAACGCAACAGTTTAGGGGAAAGAAACAAATATAACGTCACATATTATACTCCCGACCAGTGCACTACAGTTCCAGATGATATATAATTATAATATTTCATTACTCTCTCTCAATTTCCTAAAAATAAAGAAGCATGAGCATGAAGAAGAAGATGTCAATCACCTTATCCCATATGTATATCAGCTGGCTTTGCTCCTCTGAATGGAGCTTCAGGATGAGGGTTTCTTTATCCCTCTCCTCCCGATTTTTTTTCATATTTGCAATCTGCTTTTGAAACCTGAACACAAAAACATCAAGAATGTATAAGCTATATCATTTACAAACTCACTCACTCACTCTTTATGATGAGGAAAAAGTAAAAAAAAAAGTTTTATGTTATGTTTTGTACCCGTTCATTCTGCTGGTGAGGTGTTTATTCTCAGCTGTCGTCTCATTTATGAGTTTCTCAAGTTCCAGTCCATGCTCGAACATGTGGTCATGGAGCTCCCTCTCCTGTCTGTATTTGGTCTTAACTGCACTAAGTTTCCTCTTGAGCTGTTCCCTTTCTTCCTTTTCACTACAGACACACCAGAACATACAGTTTAAACCCTAACCCTTTCTAACAATTGCCACATATTTACATCTCACATATCACATATTTTCAAAAACTAATACTGAGATACGCACTTGATAGCTTGTTCCTCTTCGCCACTCTGTTGTAGCTCCTCGTTTACATCAATTATTTCCTCCAAATCTACGAACTGTGGGCCCAACATCTCAGCATATGTTTGCTCTGAAGCCCTGTTGAAGTGATCCATGTAATTACCAGCAAGTCTCTAGATTCCCTAGAAACACAACACCATTCTTATACAGATTCATTCAAATAAAAACAACAACATGCTCTTAGGTCCACCTATCTGAATCTGTCATATTATTTTAAATAGCTACAACATAATGGATACTGCAATAATATGTAATACATATCTTTATACTAAAATCATGATATATATATATGAGTTATGAGAATAAGCAAGGACTAATTTGCATTAAAATAATAACAAATAATAAAAATGATTTGATCAGTGGCGGATATGCTACACTTGCATACTACATCTATACGCCCATTAATTCTGATTCGAGTATGTGTTGTGTTTGATGTACTTAATTGTCCCCAGGATGAAATGTATTTACTATACTGTATATATACATATATTATTAATTTACCTTAAGAATTATGGCTAATGATAGTGACCATTGTCCACCTTCATGCCAGACAGGAGGGCAATAAACAATGTCAAACATGATCTAATATCAACCCATCAACCCATCAATCAGTCAATCATATCAATTACATCCGGTTTGCCTGTCCACCTGTGACCTTTTTTTAGTATGTTTTTATTTGAACTTGTATTATAAGTATTTTAAACTATTTATTGCACCCCGCACTTTCTTTCTTTCTCTTTTCTTGGATATGTTTGCCTTCGTTACTGTTATTGTATATGTATTGTGTGTACAAGGCAGCTGTTACGACACCACTTGCCAAAGACAAATTTCCCCTTGCGGGACAAATAAAGTTCATTTGATTTTGATTTGATAATATCAGCCGTCAAGATCCAGTCTGTTAATATGCTGAACATGGGCTGACATCCTCATGTAAACTGAGATGACGACATAATGTAAGTAGAGAGGAGATGTTGTCTTGTTCAGATGACTGAGGGGGGGCGGGGGGGGACGCATGCTGGGATTGCACTCATCACCACCCGACCACCCCTCCTCCTCCTCCTGACATCAATTGAAATAGAAATTCACTCATTTTTAGTTGATCCTTTACAAGGTTGTTCGTTCAGTCTTGAGGACGATCGTGCTCCGAAGGAACGATTTGCTGTTATTTACAACATTAGCACGAATCAGCATGAATTGGGACACAGCTAGATAGTAGATCTACATTTTTCATTCAATACAAAGTCATTTCTAAGTCTAATATTATTGCAGAATGCAGAGGGGATTTGACGTTAGTAAGATGTCACCTCTTTTCTTGCAGGAAACTGAACGATAGTGATATTGTGTCACTGGGGCAGAGAGAAAAAAAAATCCTGGAAGTATTGTGACGTCTTCATCTGGATGCATCTGTTATTCTTTCCTGCTTCCGAGCACATTTCTGTGTCCTTCCCCCCCAGGTCTCTACTGTGACAATCACTTTCTTTTAAACCTGATGCTTCATGTACACAAACTAAATTACCTCTCAGCAACGTGACTTCTCAGCAATATTTCAGGTCAAGACCTAGAAGGAAGTAACTGATCTGACTCCTGAGCAGCAACCAGAGGGTTTGACACAGATATCCTCCATGTTTAGCATGTCAATGTAGAGTATATCCACTACTGTGGTGTTGCTGTAAATGACACTGGAGCTCTCGTCGCCTAAAACTCTCTCTTTAAATCTGTTTGTACAGTACAGCCCGAAATGACATTAACTTAAAAACCGAGTCATGTTCGTGGCCATGTTCAAAACAACAGTCACCTAAAAAATCACTAGAAAGTGCTGCAAACTACTTCTCTCAGTCTGATAAACAAAGCGACACAGCAATTCAAATACCATCGAGGTCTTCTATCTCTAATTATGACCTGAAAAATCTGATGTCCTGAGGTGTTTTTTTTTATTTTTTTTGTAAATTTGGGATCTAGCTGAGCTCTCTTTGCCCAAATGCCATTCACTGACTCTGTGTGCGAAACCTACAGAGGACTGAGAAGTGTTAGAAGTGCGCTCCAGGAAAGAGATCCACTTATTTATAGACCTTTAATTAGACTGTCTCTCTGGAGGTTCCATCAGGCAAACGATGAAGTCTCTCCCTCTTTCTGTGTCTCTCCTCTGTCAGCCTGCTCTAACTCCCCTCCCCTCCCCCGGCAACCCTGTATCAGTACTCTATCCCTCACTGGCCCCCTCCATCACCACACCCTGCACTCAAGTTATGATGCAGTTCATGGGTAGCACACGTTTGCCCTACATTGCCACTGGGGCTCCACCACAGACTCTTATTTGTGACCAGAGCTCACTGTGGATTAAACAGCAGCTTGAACGGTGAGTTTACTCTCTCTGCAGAAAGTGTTGCTAACAAACAGAGGCTTTACTGCCCCCTGCTTTGTTTTATACAGTACTTTGTGAATATACAATGCTCCCTGCAGTGCAGTGTGTTTATCTCTGTTTGAAAGGTGCTGAAAGTGGTGACAGCTTCTTAAATGTCTCATCCTGAAGTGTATAGTGCTCCGTATTGAGTTTCTCATTGTCCCCTTGCACAAGAGTTACTCAACAGGTCTCGGTTGTTTTGGCAGAAGCGATTGCGCAATCGAGAGCTGGAGCAGGCAGCGCTGTGCTACTGTGTCTCACATAAGCTGCAGTGTTGTTGTGAAATTATTTCCCAGGTAGTTATTCTGAAAACAAATCACTGAATCTTTAAAGTCCATTGTTGTTATTAAGGCACCTATTTACACTAGCAGCTGGGGAGCATGTTAAACACAAAGTGACCTCTTTGGCACCATTTTCTATAATTTTATGTTGTTAACACAATATTGCAGAGTGACGCACTTTGTTGAGCCCTTTTGTGGGACAATGCTTTGTTGCCCTGAGTGCACGAGGAGAAATTATAGGGTGTATTAAATACTATTGTGCGTGAAGAAAAGACAAAATGCTTCTAGTGTGTGCTCAAGGTTTATCTTTTGTTTATGGTTCCCTGAGTGGGCCAGGAGCAGCCATCCAAACACCTTGCAGTCTAAATGTCCGGGAAGCTTTTTTTTTTTTTACAAATCAAACCACACAATGTGTACCTGCAGCCTTGCTGTTCACTGCTGAGTGCATGTGTGAGTGTTTGTCCTTCAGGGCACCTGAATATGCTGCACCCACATAGTGTTCCTACCTTTTCAGGTTCTCTTGGTACTACAGCAAGACTAAAAATATCAAAAAATGTCACTGCCACTGCAGAAATACCTATGGAAACATTATGGCTTGCTGTAATATCAGTGCTGTACAGCGTTGATAACCTGACAGTCAAGCAAGTTTGAATGCATGGTAACAGGAGCCAGAGGCCCAGACCTAGGGCACAGGATATAGAGGGATTAAGCCCTGACTGTGCGTGTGTGTGTGTGTGTGTGTGTGTGTGTGTGTGTGTGTGTGTGTGTGTGTGTGTGTGTGTGTGTGTGTGTGTGTGTGTGTGTGTGTGTGTGTGTGTGTGTGTGTGTGTGTGTGTGTGCGTGTGTGTAAGAGAGAGACTTTGACAATTCCACCAGATGGTGAGCTGCATACCTCAATGTCAGAGTCCCCATCTCACTGCTCACTGACAGATTCCTAGGAGACCTGAGGCTCTGTAGTATGAAAAGTCCATGCACGTGCTTCTGTTAAATGAACGTAGAAAGAGCTAAATACTGTCTTGTGCTCTTCATATAGTATTTACACATATCACTGTTTCATCCACTGTGTAAGTCTCCTGATCAGCAGGGGAGGTAGACTTTGCGAAACTCACAAGACTTGCACGTGCTCCCAGTGTCAACATTGATACTAATTAAAGTACTCATTAGGTCATGTACAGACCTGATTGGGTTACCAGTAATCTGCAGGATGCAGCAGCAGGAAAACATTGACTGGTCAGCAGGTGTGTGGGAGTGCATACGCACGTTGGGGCTTGGAGAATGTTTGGGCATGCTGTGTGTCACTGAATGTGAGTTTGTACTTGTTTTGGGCTCATATTAGTATCACATTTGGTGAGTGAGAGTGGTGTACTGTATGGCGTACGTACGTGATGCTGAACTCCGTGAATCCGTGTCGTCTCTCTGCAGAACTCCTTCCTGGTGAGCAAGATGGCAGAGCGCAGCGGCGAAGGTGAACTAACTCAGAGGTGTCCTGGTGTCAAGGAGCAGCAAAATGGAGAGCTGACAGGTAAAAACAGACATCCAACGATATGAGTACATTGGAAATGGTGGAAAAATTGTCTGTTTATTTGTGCGTGTGCTTGTGTGATGCTCACATTGTGTGACACCAGGCCCAGAGGTCCCTGTGGATGAGAGGAAGCAGAGGGAAAGGGAGGAGCGTGAGAACTTGGTGTTATGGAAGAAACCGCTACTCACACTCCACTACTTCACTCTAGAGCTGCTCATTACTCTTAAAGAGTGGATATCAAGGTGAGGTCAAAGGAAACACCAACAAAAACAAACAAAAAAACACAACTGCAGCACTTGAGGTGATTCAGTTCAAGCTGTGAGAAACCCTAGTGTTGTGTAATGTAATTGGAGACATGCTACCCTATAAACATAGAGGCCAAAAAGCAGCATGTAAAGAATAGTATAATCATGTAGTGGTGCCTCTGTAGTGCGGGGAGCAGATAAATAGTGTTTTTGTGGTGTTGGTTTTTCGTCTATTTATAAAGGTGCTAGTATTGCTTGTCAGGCAAGAGGAAGGTATGATGACTGAGAGAAAAAATAGCCATCAGTACATGTAGCCTAGTATTTTACACTCTCTCCCTCGCAGACACAAACTCAACAGACGGTAAGTGACCTTCTCAGTGCTATCAACCCAGAGGACCTTCTCTCTTGTTTGTTTAGTCTTCAGTCAGAAGCATACTCAAATGTAGAGCGCAGGAAAGAAGATGCATCACGGGAACTTTCTTTTTTCTCATGAGCTTCACACCTTACTGCTGATGAATCTGAAATGGTCTTTCTACGTCACAAACCTGTGTTACTTCACCGACAAAGAAATGGCATCAGCCCAGCCTGCGTCAGAGTTTGTTTTGATGATGACTTCCCCACATTGCACACCGTCTTTTTACTCACCTAATAATCTTTGTTGACACAGAAAGCTCTAAAGAAGGTCAGAATGTACTCCCCGGGAGGCCTTTGTGGTGAGGTGTGTGAGGACAACGTGTTTATTTTCTAAATTACAAGAGGATGTGGTGAGCCGCAAGCACCATGAGCAGCGTTTCTGACTGAGGGAGGCTGCTGTTCACCAACACTCCTTACGCGTGTTGTAAATGCTGCAGAGGGACACAGGCAAACACATTATGGCTTATTCTACAAGCGCACAGAGAAGTTTATCCTGAATCCTGACAGGAGTGGTTTGTAATTTATAGCATGTGTACAGGGGGGGCGGGGGGAGTCCTCAGGGCAATGTGCTGTTAAGTGCTGCTGGGGCTCTGCATTTGATTTTTTATTTGCTCCACTACCACCACAGCCATAATGTTAAGTAAAACAGGGCGAAATGTCCCTTTAAATTAACTCAACCAAGTCGCCACACCTGGGGCTGCGGGATGTTGGTTGGCCCACCCGAAGGTTCAGAGGGAGAGGAGTCAAAATGAGTTCCTACTTATGTTGACATTACGTCATCCTTAGGCCCCCGAACCCTGGAATCTAGTGTTCGTGCGTCACTCGGCTTTTTCCGTGAATTTACGTCACGCTCGTTGTACATACACGGAGTTGATCTGCTTATCTCACCGGTAAGTTAATACATTGATGAGGAAGGTTTAAAAAAATAAATAAAAAAAATAAAAAATCTTTCGGTCATTCTGAAACCAGCTGCTGACATTTAATGGGTCAAACTTTAAACCAGGGTTGTTACCTATGGTTGTTACACGTGTTACATGTTAGCTTAAAGCCACCTGCGGGGGGAAGGTAACTTATGTTACTTATGTTTGTTAGCTCTCGGGGTCCCCTTACAGTTGTGAAGTTTAATCATCTATTTATAAGAACAACTCAATTACATGTGCATTTTGTTGACAAGCTAAGCCCTATGTCGTCAGCAATATCTATGGTCAGCAATGACATTAGATTTCTTAGTTGAGCAACAATATGGCGTCGGTCTTACATATTTCCCTTTGACTGTGCTGTCGTCAACGAGTAAAATCCGTAAAATCCAGTCCAAGATCGACTCCTCTCTGGTCTCACGCTCGGCTACTTGCTCTTCTTTACGTCCGACAACGACGTCTTCTTTTATTTGGCCTCTTTCGGTGTCTCTGCCGTGTCAAACCATAATACTAGTGAGCTAGCTAACTTCTTGTTGCTAGGCGACACATGTTGGCGTTGCCATTGTGTAAAGCTAAGCTAGGCCAGCTACAAGGCAATGAAACGGTATGATTTTAAAACTATAATTTTAAGGAAAAGTCCACTATTTACGTACTGTCTACTGCTTTGTACCAAACTAACTCAACTGAATGCTAAAATGTCTAACGGCGGTGAGTAGACAAACTTCATTAAAGTTAGCCTACATCTTTTTCATAAGCTAACGTTAGGCTACATGTTATCAGCTAAATTTAATGTCAAAGCCAAGATGTATGTTGTTTTTATGTAAAAGCAGGACTATGTACAAATAACCTGAAATGCTCAATCCACACAACAATGCAAACGACAGTCTTTATTCAAAAACTGTGCCTGTAGATGAGCCATTAGGACTTCTGAAACTTTGTGACATCACAACTGCACAGTCACCATCATCAGCCATATTCCCAGCACAGTCCACCCAGAGTAGACACCATATATTAAAAACAACGTAACGATAGCCAATATATAATTGTTCAGTCCTCCTAGGGATAGGGGACTGACATTAGAGATGAATGGCCAAAGTTTATTTTATTCCAAATTTGACATGTGTTGGTCTCATTTTAACACTAACTACTGCCATGCATTAAGAGTGAGTTTTACCCAGCCGTAGTAGCAGGCTTCAGTATGTTACTTGTTGGTCTGTTTTTGCTAGAGATACAAAGAGACAAGAAACAAGACATAAAGTGATACTGATATGGCTTTTGGGAGTTAAAAACACAAATATCTAATTATAGATGTCAAAATGTAAAACTAAACAACAAAATAATACTTTCTACCAGTTACAGTGTGGAAATATCAAATATCAAAATGTGTGTTTTTTTATTAGCCTTTTTAGTGCAGGATATCTGGATAGTTAAGTCTTAAAATGTTGATGTTATATGTGTTAAGACAGAATTTGTCATGAATGAATGAATCCTTTAAAAATTAACCGCACATTCAACCATTAGTGGTGAAGTGTTATAACACGCCCCTTTCTCAATACACTCATAAAATCGGGTTGCTACATTATGTAGTAAAGGGTAACATATTTATGCAGTGTGATGACCACACCACACCTCTGTTATCCAATAGAGAACATACTGCAGCTCTTGATGAAGTCCTTGTGGCCTGATTAGTTTCCAGCAGATGTCTCTCTCTCCCCTAAAATAGAGATTAAAAGACCAGACTCCTCCAAAGTTGAGATGAAAATTGCATCCTGTGTTTTCACTAATTCTTCTTCATTCTCTCATCTTTTATTTTTTACTCTTCCCTCATACCTTCTCAACCGTCTTTCTCCCTGCTTTGTATTCTGTTCCCCTCTGCTCTCCCACACTTTACATCCCTCATTTCCACCTTCATTCTCTTCTTCTCCTCCATCCCAGACTCTGGCAGCAACGACAGACAGTGTTTGGCCTACTGATCCTGCTTATCCTCCTCTCCATTGCCTACCGTGTTGAAGGATCACACCAGAAGGTGACAACTGTCATTTTTTTTTCATTGCATTTTAATAACCATACCAAACAGCAGTGAAGGATTCAGCAACCTAACTGAAATAGACATAAATTGTAAGAGGCAAGTCAAAATTGAGCATGCTTGTCCTGTGTAATGTCAAGTGATTGTCCCACATATTTATTGGCAAACAACATGACATCATATTTAGCTTGTGTGTGCTTGTGTGAGTTTGCTAACATCACATCTGCTTAATTATAACTTTCCCACAAAGCCCAGATTTAGCTGTTAGAGCTGTGAGAGTTTACTGTGCTATAGATCTAGTTAACCCCCACTTCTTTCCTACACTTTTTCCTGTCATGAGCTGTAGTACTTTGAAACCCATGGCCCATACAAGCTTTTTTATTTTATACACAGACACTCAGGAGTTGTGTAATCAGTTCTCAGTAACTACAAATCGCCCATGGCTGGCACTGCACTTCCCAGCTTTCTGCCAGCAAATAGAGGGGCAGGTTGTGCTGTATTTGTTTTGCCAGGTTTCCTGGGAAATGGAGTCTCCGGTCAGAGCCTCCCCTCTCTCTCGTCATTCCCCTCCACCCCCTCAGTCCCCTCCCCTCTTCCCGTAATCTACACACTCCACGCTTCCTCCTCAAAACAACCTGCCTTGGCTCAAGGGAGGAAGTGTAAACGAAGTGATAGATGGAGCGATAGCAGTGGATGAACGGGGAGGAAGAGGACCGTAGAGAGAGAGGGAGAGAGAAAGTGATAGAGAGAGATCTTGGCTTGTCTTATTTTACTTGTTGTGTAAGAGCTGGCTGCCACCAAAAAGAATAATGGTGCTGTTATTCTGTCTGTGTGCTGAACACTCCTACCCTACGGCTCTGTCCTTTAAACTCAACAACAACCTCTGTCTCCGAAGGTCTCTCACTCACTCGCTTCCTTTCCCCCTTCTTTCTCTACCACTCACTTGCCCTCTCCCACCCTCTAAAGTGCCCTCTGTACTGCACACTTTCACTCTCGTACCTTCTCTTCACTGTGCTTCTGTCCCTCCCCTCCTCTTCTCTCTATTTGCCTCCCCCCCTCTCTCTCTCTCCCCCTCCTCCTCCCCCCCCACACACACTTCTTGTTTTCCTCACACTCTGTGCATGTGTCTCTGCCATGTGGTTGACTGTCCCTCTCTCTGGCCCCTGCAGTATGTGTGTTACATGGAGAAGAAGACGCTGTGGTGCGCCTACTGGGTTGGCCTGGGCATCCTCTCCTCGGTGGGTCTTGGCACTGGCCTGCACACCTTCCTCCTTTACCTGGTAAGACAACGTTTTTCTATGTCTCTCCACAACAAGTTGCCCCCCCACTTTTGGTTTTACACTGCAGTTATTCACTTGCCTGTGCATGTTTATGACAGAGCTGAAACTCAAACACAGTGTGTAGTGGAAGATGGTGGTGGTGCTGTGTGACGCAGGTCTGAAAAAAGCTGTGTTGATGCTGTTGTTGGGTTGTTGCTAAGGCTTTAATAAGAGCATTATTAAAAGCTTTCGGAGTTCTCCTCGTGCATTTGCACATGCATACGTGAGTGTGTTAGCAGCAGCAGCAGCAGCCTATGGGTTTGTGCGTGCGTGCATTTCAGAGCGGGGCGGAGATGAATAGACGCTGTGGTAGCCACACTGTTTTGACAGGCAGTCCAGGAACAATCGCACTCACTGACCCCTCTGACTGGGTGCACATGAGGATAAAAACACTCTCCCTCCCCCTTTCTGAGTTCTTTCTCTTTCCTTTCTCCCCGCTCTCCTGCTCCCCACTGCGTAGCTCACTCTCACTTTCTCTTACACTCCCTCCCCTTACTCGCTCTCCTTTTTATGTCTCTCCATCGCTCACAGTCCCCCCTTTTTCACCACCACCCCCCCACTTTAAGTCTCTCCTCCTCTTTCTCTCTGTTTGTGTGTCTCTGTCTGTTTCAAGTCTCCTCATCGTCCGTGTGTTTGCTCAGTTAGGAGTGCGGGGAGGTTTTGGGTCTTCACTGCTGACCAGATCAGGGTCTCAAAACATCTGCTTGTCTTCTCTGCTCTCTCCTCCGAGTCCATCTGTCACGAGGGAGTTCACTGTCACTCTTGTGTGCCCTTGCCCAGTGGAGCTGAACTGGAAACTTTGAAGTGCATGTCCTCCATTCTGCTGTTTTTTAAAAGCCAAACTCTGGTGCTCCAAAATGTAATTTGAGAGTTTCTACTCTCCCTCACTGGCCCAGCTCTCTTTTCTAGGAGGTTTAGTAGAGTAGGATGTTGCCATCTAGCGAGAGCGGCTGCTACTGCAGGTTGTGGTGTCAATGGGTTCATGACAGAACTTGGTGCTCCTTGCTGGAGCTGCTGTCCTGCATTTTTTATAGAGTTTGACTGATATTGTTAGGTAAAAGCCGATACTGGCACAGATATTTTTAGGTTTAATACACTGATAGATGATATTTTAGTGTATATGTTGAAATACATGTATCTATTTATGTATATTCCTGAATAAAATCACATTTTTTGTGCATTCTGTTTCCCATCAAATAGGCTTCTTGTAGGATGGAGGTACGTTTCAACCATGAGGCAGGAATACAAATATTTAAACATTGCAAGTTTGTACAGACTGACAAACCTGCACCAGTTGATGGAAATCTACCTTGTCAACAGTTGAATGAATGCAGACTATTAATTACTTTTTATGATGAATGTCTTTAACTGGGTGTTTAGAGTGTGGTGTAATATCAGCCTCAGTTGTTTTTTGTTTTTCATTAGCCAGTGTAGAAGTAGAGAATAGAGATCGGGGAAGAGAGAGGGGCCATGCAACAAATGATCTCCAGCCAGGAGTCAAACTGTGGATGTTGTGGTTATGTGTATCCGCCTTAACCATTAGGCTACCGGGGCGCCCTAATATTGGCCTAAATTATTAGTCTTAACCATATTTGTTTATATAAGGAACTCCTGTCTGATCTAGTATCTGCTTCCTCTCTTCAAATTGTAGCCTAAACCACAAGTAAGAAGCACAAAACTGACCTCAGAGAATTATAATTATACATCTTCTTTTCTGTAGAAGCACTGTTTAAAGACGCCATTGAGATTCCTAAGTGATTTTGTAGATTTCTGCATCCTGACAAGATATTTCTGTTTTCTGACAGTAAAAAAGTTAAAGAATTTCTGTGGTAAGTGAACTCTGGAGAGTGCAGGCAGACATGTTGTCCTGGTTTTAGGAACTAGGCCTGGGTCAGTGATTATAACTGGGTCAAACAAGTTCAGAACACTTGCTGAGATGTCCCCACAAACTTAAAACTCCAACACTTGCAGCTTGACCTCTCTGGCACTGCTTTTTTTCTTCACATCCATAAGACTTCATAATATGCCAGAAATGAATACTGCAGTGGGCGTTTACATGTCAACATTTGCAAAGAACACCATCACAATTTCTCTGTAAGTGGCAAACAAGTGCACCACTACAGATGCACTACAGTGAACTTTAGTTGCACAGCTTCTCTTCCAGTTTTGTTAAACGACTTAATGCATTTTCACCACTTCAAATCGTCTGATTATGAAAACCTGAGTAGATCAGTCAACCAGAGTTGATAATCAATCACTAATTTCATTCATTTCTTCAAAACATAAATGGCAAGACTTGGTTCCAGTCTCTTAAAAGTGAATACTTACAGCCATGCTCCAGCTTTTTAAATGTGGGGATTTATGATTTTCTTTGTGTTTGTGTTCTTTGTGTTTTGCTCTGCTAGTTAGACAAAGCATGCAGCTGTAGACATCACTATAGCATCTGGGAACTAATTAAGGCAAATTATCATAATAAATAATTTGATAGTCAATAGTTGGATTTGCAGTATGGTGGTTTTTACTTTGATTTGCTGTCAGTAGATAAGCCAGACTTTGAAAAATTGTTTGCGGTAACTGATTCATAAATTGCCAGTATGATGGTTATAACTAACCAGGTCATGGCCGTTATTGGTCAGTAGAGGGTACCAGCGGTCTAATGATGCAGATTAAACCAGAAAACACAACAGTATTGCAATATTTTCACATGCTGTGCTGGATCATTGTGTTGCTATCATGTGTCAGTCAGTATTGTTTTTTTTCTTCACACAAAGACCACGGCTGACGGTGAAGCTCTGGGAAATAAGCGAACTTGAAAGCCTTGGGAAAAGTTGCTCAGCGGCTGAGTTATGGCTTTACATAACTACTGTTTGACATTGTACTAAATATTTCAGCGTCTTTCTACAGTCAGAAAAGACAAGCCAAATTGAACAGACACCGCAAGATGTTACATTGTTAATTCACATCAAATACATTACGTCAGCAGTTCTTTGGTAATTCCCACCACTTTGAAGAAAGACGTGAATGTGAACAGGTCCTGGCTGTAACTTATGAAGGTCCTACAGTAGTCTGTGGTGCTATTTTCACATGACATAACATGTGACTGTGATGTCATGTGATTCCTCTACCTTCCCAGCTGTCATCATCATGTGTCTGTCCTATTTCAAACTGCTTCAAAGGATTTAACTCCTCGATTGAGGCGTATCGTTTCATTTCCGACAGTTGTAGTAGAGTGGAGCGTAGTGGTCGTGTGGCGTTGACACTTTCAGACAAGGTTTCTGTTTAACCTCAATGAAACTGATATGACCATGTTTTACTACTAATAGGTGTTTTGCTAGAAATGAACGACCACACCGCACATTAACAGCAGCACACACATCTCCACCCCTGTTGGTGGGACGCAATAAACATTGTGTTATGAGAGTACTGCAGAGTCACCAGAAGGGGGGGATGCAAAGCCAGTTATACGCGTTGTAAATGTGCACATCACTCGAGTTAATGAAAGCGGAAAAGAAGTGGCAGCTTTCCTGTTCCTTGACATGGGCAATTGCTGCCCTGTGTCTCCTCTCTTATGTTTGCATCCTGCTGAGACTGCGGGAGATCATTGTACATGGGCAGGACTGATGAATGGAGAAAGATAAAACCCTGCAACTCAGGCGTAGAGAAGGAAAAAAAAAAAAAAAAAGCACACTTCTTGGCACACCATCAAGTGTATTTTATCCAGCTGCTCTGAGGGAGGAGGTAGTGGGTGGGTGCTTACAATACGAACCATGAAAACAATAAAATCACGCAGGAACACTTGGAGGGATCTCATTTCAGCAGAGGCTGTGGAGGCGAGGATCAGTACACACATGCACACGTGAGCATGCTGAGAGTCGAGTCCTGCACCTGCGCATGTATCCGCCATAATGACTGGGGATGATCACAATTATGAAGCGGGAGCAGCTTTTATCCCCCACTTAAGTTTTTGAGCGTTTGTTTTTTCCAGTGACAACTAGTGTCGCTGCCCTCCACAAATCCCTCTTTTAACTGAGAAGGGGTTAGTAACGAGTGTGACTCTTGAAAGCTTGGGAATGCTGTAAATATTTTAGAGGAGAGCTCATCTGAGTCATCCACCATTAAATTACTTTCAGTAATGGCTGTTGCCATTAAGTCATTATGGGCAGCATGAAAATTGTTGTGCTCAACGTTAAATCAACAGCAACAAAGAATTAAAGTCATTATAATTGAAGCAGCGCACGTTGCTGTTTACATAATAGCAACTAGGTTAGTCTTTTTTTTTCTCTCTCTCTCTCTCCTGGCTTTGAGCTGAGTGAGAGGTGTACAACATGGTGCGTCTTTCTGGGAGCATAAATGTCAACAGGGGGAAAAACAATACCAATCCCATGGGATCCAAGTGTGTTTATGACTCATGATTTACAGTCCCTTGTCTTTCAAAAAGTAAACCAGTGGCTCATCTAAATAAAGGAACATTCTGTAGTTTTCTATATTCAGTTTCTTTTAGGATGGCTAAATTATAGGTTGCAGCGGAGGTTTGTGTTGAATATACAGATTTTCCCCAGCAAACCCCCTAAAATTAAGTTTTGGCTGTTGGCAATTACCAGGAGCACAGCTTTAATTAGCACCAACTATTGCTGAGCAGGTCTGAGAGTGTGGCTGCTTCCACACACTGTCCCGGCACTGCTGTTGCTGTCACAGCTCTCTCACACACACACACACACACACACACCAACACACACACACACACACACACACACACACACACACACACACACACACACACACACACACCAACACACACATAAACACACACACACATGCTGTTGCTCAGGTCCGTAAAGTTTTACCACTCAGCCGTTGTACAGTTAAGTGCAGTCTGCTCACACGTTCACAGTTTGACAAGAACATGTAGGTGAGGGGAAATTTGGTCACAGCATGGCATTGGTATTGAGCAACTGTGTGTGTGTGTGTGTGTGTGTCTGTGTGTGTGTTACCCCCCACCCCACACTCAGCTGGCCGGACGTTGTGTGGGGTTTTACAGTGACAATCCCAGAAGCAAACAATCAGACACCTTCACATTCACGTCCACAGAAACTTGCTTTGTTTAAATGGTGACTCACACGTCCCTGCTGACCTAAATTTTTCCACTATGCATGTTTTGTTTTTGTTTTTTGCTGTTTTGTTTTGTTTTGTTTTTGTTTTTGTTTTGTTCTCGTGTTCTCACAAAGCTCAGCGTCCGTTGACTCCTCAGAAAAGTGCTGAATCCGATGCCTTGATACTGATTCATAACTTTTTTGATGTTGCCTTGCCTGCATGCTGCTCTCTCTGCGTCAAACATGACTCGACAGGGTATCATCGTCCCTCTGCTCCAGCGAGAAGAAAATGATACCTTGCATACATGTTAGCCGGAACATGAGTGACACATCGGGATCAAGTTCAGTCGTACTTTGAAAAGCTACCCCTTGACTCACCACTGGCTGGCAGTAACAGATCTCTCGCTTTAACTTCAACACCTCTTAAATTCAATTTGAAGCCATTAATTTTTAACTACATCTAGATAGTGTGTCAGAACTTTATCGCTTGGATTTGATCCTGTCACTGCTGAACAGACAGTATTACTTACATATACCATAAAGCTACTATACGTTGTTTGACAATTTTATACTGTTAAGTTATGGAGCTGTATAGCTGAACACGAGGAGAGTTGTCAAAGTTTGGGTTTAAATGTGAAATACAACAAAAGTGCTTTTCGCTTCCTTTGGCAAAAAAAAAAAAAAAAGAAAATCTAGCAGCACAATTGGTTTCATTCATGATTTTTAAGTAATTCATTTTCTTCCTCATAAGGTTGGAGACATGGATCTGCCCAAATGTCTTGTGACTTATTCATCTTCACCAAACTCCTTCAAAGATGAATACCAGAGAGCTGTGTAAATGGGAGCTTTGTGTGTGTGTGTGTGTGTGCGTGTGTGTGTGTCTGTGCGTGTGTGTTTCTAATAGCTTCTCAATCTTAACTGTCACACCTCAGCCATCCAAGGCATGCGTCTGTCTGTGTCTTGGAGGCCCCAGGAGTCCTGTTAATACCAAGTACAATAACCATTCGCTCAGAAAGACACACACACTCTCTCTCTCTCTCTCAAACACACACACTCACACACACACATGGAGAGCCTGCAGGAAGCAAATCCTGCACCAAAGTGAGTTGAGTGTGTGTGTGTGTGTGTGTGTCGCCAGACTGGAACGGCACCAACGACCCTGCCAGAACAAGCCAAACCTGACCAGCCCAAACCAGAGCGGTGCTGGCAGACTGCAGGTGTTTAGATTTAATGAAGCGTTAGTTTTGTTATGAAATTCTTTATTAAAGGTCACCCAGTGCTTTTAAAGAAAACCACCATAGGCAAATTAAACCATGAATACTTGCATTAAAACATTTTTCCTTTTTTTTCTTTTTTTGGAATTGAAGTTTTCGGGAATGCTATATATAAATATGCAAATGAAGCCAATTAAATATTCGCCAATTTGCATACATTTCCAGGACAGAAACCAAACACTGGATGAACTCAGGATCAAAAATTGTATAGTGATAGTTTTACAAAGAGTGGATTTTGGATATGTCTTTTTTTGTATCACTCCATGAATCCAAAAACACTGTTAACAGCATAAAACATTGTTTTTTTTCGGTATAAAATACATAAATCAGGCTCTCGATGATATATGAGCAAACCTCAGAATATAAAATTGGAATTAAACTGGGAAGTTTGTTGTGTGGAACTGATGCAGAGATTCATGGTTCAAAGAGTAAAAAAAACTTTTGTATTGAGAAATTCATACATTTTTGCTAGAAAACATTATCACATGGTGTATACAGTGATCACTTTACTTTTCTAATATTTGAGGATAGAAATAGAAGAAATATAAATAAGTATGAAAAAGAAATTGGAATTTGTATTTTGGACATTTTCAGATCCTGATCTTCACATAATTTCTATTTTCCCTTTGTCCCCCAGAAATGTCCATCACAAAGTTTAAGGTGACCGCTCTCTTTGTCTCTCAAGTAATTTCCTTCAGCACCAAAGATATTCTTATAGACTGCAACGATACTACCAGGGAATTTAACATTTTCACTTGAAAACACTAAACTTGTATTATTTACTAAAATTCATTTTGAATTAATTAAATAGTTAGGAATACATTTTCTACCAATACACTCTGATGTAATGATTACAAATTATATTATAGAGCTAAATTAAAGTAAACAAAGGTTTCTCATTTGAATCTATTTACAGTACATGATAGCAATCTATTTGATGCACTGATTTGATGCAAATGAGTAGACATTAGGGATGGTTTGTACTCTGGTGTCTCATTGTCTGTGTGTCGTGTAGTGCAGTCTCACGGCACACAGACAGATAATAGTACACATATTGTGTGAGTGGGATGTTTTATAGTCACTAGTTAATATTATGTTACTGTAGATTAAGCACAGAACTGGTTTCCTTGCATTTTTTGTGTTTTTAGAGGTACAAACAGCAAAATGTTATTTGTAACTTACATATTTAAACATATATTTTTGATCAGTCAAACTGTAGTAACTAAAAAAACTGACGTGGCAAGAAAAAATAATAGAAAGCATATGTTTTTTGGTTTGTCACTGAATAATGTCATTCAATAATGATATTTTGTGAAAAAAAACACATTGAAAATTAGCTCAGTATATTTACCTGCAGTTTAACTTTTACAATGTACACAATGTGAGGTTGTTTCTCTTTCATTCTATTGAATGTCCTGATTTTTTGTACATCAAAGCATGCATCAAGTCATTTGGCTCGAAATGAAGGTGTTATCTTTCCAGTGTATGATCCATCGCTCAGTGGGGGGTCAGGGTGAGTGTGTCTGTCTGCGAGTCTGGGAGAGGCTCCTGAACATATGTTCATATGGTGCAACCACATGGATAAATCACTGGGACCAGCCCCTCTAACCTCCACCATCTCCCTCTGTGTGTGTGTGTGTGTGTGTGTGTGTGTGTCTGTGTTGAGTGTGCTTACCACCCACTTCTGCACACCCCCGCCCCTCTGTCTGTGCTCCATCACTGGCCTCCGTCCAGCCTTCTCTTGCCTCCCTCAGAGATCCCGACCGGGGCTTCTTCTTCTTCATAACGAAATAACCTCTAATGTTTGTCCTGTTTTGCCTCCAGCAGTCTCCCACTGTAAGAAGTGGTTAACAGGTTATGCTAGCCGGACCGTGTCTAATGTGCTTAAATGGCCCTTGACAACCACAGCGACCTGTTAATGACTGGACCGTCCTGTGGTCGTGGTCACTGAGAACTGGTCAATTTATGGTCACCCATTAATGTCTGGTTTGGGGATTTGGAAGCAACAATATTTGCTGCCATAAACCAACAAGATGCGTCCACTCCACGCCATGACTGGTGGTGGCTGCCACCATTATGAGGTGCATCTGCTTGGGTCTGCACATTTAAAGGGATAGTTCAACATTTTGGCAAATTGTCCCATTGCCATAATCGCTATAGTCATAGCAGTAGGTTCGATACCTTTAATTGTCGGTGCAAGCTGTTTTTAGAACGGCGGAGCAGAGCCGCGAGCTGCTCAGAGCTACGCTACGGAGGCTAATGGGATTTCTTGGTTTCCCTCATCAAACTCATCAAATACACTATCCAATAACTACTTAACGCTTCTGTGGACAAGTTGTGACCTGCACATTCACCACGCTATGAGATAATAACAGAACGTTACCAGACAGAGTTGTTTTAAAGGTAAATTCAGAGACTGCTTGCTAAAAAACTGTCCCTGAAGGCAACGCGCATCAGCGGCTTTGCATGAATTTACCTCTAAAACAACTCTGTCTGGTAACGTTCTGTTATTATCTCATAGCGTGGTGTATGTGCAGGTCACAACTTGTCCGTTGGATTGTGTATTTTATGAGTTTGATGAGGGAAACCAAGAAATCCCATGAGCCTTGCACCAACGATTAAAGGTAACAAACCTACTGCTATGACTATAGGGATTATGGCAATGGGCCAATTTGCCAAAATGTTGAACTATCCCTTTAATAAGAGAAACCAGAGACTGGATAATTTCCCCTTTCAAATTTCCATCACTTTTGATTTAACCATTAGAATCTGATTGTCATGTGCTACTGCTTCCTCATAGTAATGTGCTGATACATGATCATGTAACGTTATGAAATGAATTTCCGTCATGAGTGCGTTTACACCATTGCATAAGTTTGTACAGAATGGACCACTACTCACTGCCTTATAATTTAAAATGTAAAAGCCACTCCTTGAACAAGTTTTTACAACTCACTTCATTAAGCCTACACACTTACATTATGCTCTCTGAGTGTGTGCGTGCGTACAGTACGTCTGAAGAGTTACAACACAGCCACTGTGACGCATGAAGGTCGCACAAAGGAGAAAGTATGTCAGGTGTAAAACGTTTCAGGAACATTATAGGAATGGTGGTTGGATGATCCATGTGAAGCAGAGAGGATGGCTGACAGTGTGTGTGTCACTGCCTCCTCACACACACAGCAGCAGCTCTTGGCCTTGCTGCAGCTTTCACATCCTCCTTCAGTGGGCACGCTGACGCACACTTTGTTCTTGCTTCGCCACTGAGAGGAAGCTCCTTTCCGTTCATGTGCTTCAGCAACTGACATGTTTCGTAGCCGATCCCCCCCTTGTTCACTTGTTCAGGATCGTGGTTGAGGAACAGTTTACTATAAGTCAAAAGTCCGTTCACCTTCATCATGTCTTGTCAAACGTTCAGGCTTTTGAAGGGGCCATTCATTGCAACCTCCAGGAATTAGCCAACTAACCCCCCCACATCTGTCTTTGTGGGCATTTTTATGGTTTCTTCAGGAGTTTAAAAAAAAATGGCTCTATCATTGTTGGTATTCTGTATTTGAGAGAACTGCTGGGGCTAACTCGAGTGTGTTTAGTGCTGTGTGGAGCTTTCTTGTAAACAAACAGAAATTAGAAGAGAAGAATGGCACAATTGCAGAAAAGCATGAAACCAGCGGTAGGAATGTGTATCTTGTTTCCCGTATGCTTGCTTGTGCACATGCTTGTGCACGACGCCAACAGAATTGCGGCATGTTCATAAAGAAATAGCTCTAAAAGTGCCCAGAGTGGTCAAACATTCGACAGAGGGCTCAAGTCCCGTTGAGCTGGGATTAAAAATCAGAGGTGGTCCTTGATAATACAACTCATTATTCACCAGTATTTATCCTATGTTTTTTAAAATTATTATTATGAATTAATTCTATTTATATATGCATTGTGTTTATGCACCACTAGGAGCAGCATCTCCAACCTCGTTTTATTTGACACAATGACCATAAAGTTTCTATTCTTCTTTCTATTCTTATTCACCAGTATTTATCCATCATATATATATATATATATACAGGATGTTGGTGTTAACATGCACATCCACATGAGACAATTTTCACACTGAGCCAATTTAGCGATTGATCTACTTTACAACAGCTCCAGACAGGATTGAAATGGAGTATAGGTAATTAAAGCTGATTTTAAGAATATAAAAAAACACCCAAAATAAAAAAAAAGCAAAAACAGTCCTTTGATGTCAGTGTGTCTAAGTTAAATTTTATGGACCATTCCTTTGAATATTTCACTCAGGGTTTTTTACTTTGGTTGTCACCATGTACTCCGTAGTGGTGATGATGATGATAATATACTGTCAACACACATGGACACACACCACACACACACACATACAGTACACACTTAATTACCGGATCCTGTGTGTGTGAGTGGATGTGCTCGTACCCAGGAGTGGGGATCCCACTCGTTTTTAGAGGCCGAGTGTCGGTTTGTGCAGGTCGCCACAGGAATGCCAACAATGCTGCCTCCATTGTAGCTCCCATGGGGTCAGAGAGAGTGACTCAGTGTTAGCGCCGACATGTATTTAAGTATTAGACAGATCTCAAAGTAGACACAGTTTCAGTGCACACACATAAACCTCACCACCACTGTGTTTATAGTAAACAGTGTATAAGGAGAACAATGCTCTCCCAGAGAGACAAAGTACTTCCTCCGCTGCATGTTAATACTTTTTTTTTCCTCTTTTTTCTGTTCATCAATTGTCTCAAATATGTCTCTCCTTGGAGATGAAGTGTTTGTGTGGATGTTTGTCCCTGTGGGTAACAAAATCAGTAACAAAATGAGACTGAATGCAGCTACCTGGATATTGTGGGCCGGGCTGCTGATGAATGGTGAGTCACCTGGCCGACATGAGAGGCCTGGGCCTTTGTGTAAGTTGAGAAGCAGTGACACAGCATTAAGAGAGAGAAAAAAGAAGGGGGAGAGGGGGAGAGGGAGAGAGAGCAGGTACTCCGAGTCACGCAACGCTCTGTTGGCACGCTGTCTGTGTGTGTTTGGTAAACACACATTACCTGAGATAGGGTTGGAAAGTGTGAGCAAGGAAGAGGAATATAGCCCCGTCTTTTTGGCCACACAGACGTTCTGCTTGAAGAGAGACTGTCTATGCGCATGAAGCGTCTGTTTGTGTCTCTGTGGATTTCAGGGCAGTGTGATCTCACTGGAGAGTCAGTGGGGAGGATATGAGGCCGGGGAGTATCCAGTCTGACTGGGTCAGCGCTGCATGGGAGTTGCTTGACTTTTTTCGCTCTGGGTCACTATAAAGATTTTCCTATTTGTCTTTTTCCCTTCGTAAGAAAAAAACAAGTGTAGCATCAGATGTATTCTTTGTGAGTCCTGTGGGTGTTTTTTTTTAATGATTATTATTATTATTATTAATGTGAATGTCACTGCGCTTTCCTTTTACGAGAGTGTACAGAAACAGATCTGTGTCATCTCTAAAGGGCGTGTGCACTTGGAGGAGGCACGGCCGTTTCCTCTTGCCTCACACGCCACTGTCCTGCCCTCCCACGTCCCGTCCCGTCCTGTCGTGTTCTGCCTTGTCCCATACGGCTCCGGAAGTTTCAGCCCCACCCCAGGTTTGCCAGATTGCTTTGGCGCTACATTGCGTAATGCCAAACTGCCCCTGTGCGTCACTGGGAGCACCCTTCCTACACAAACATACGCAAGAGTGTACACACAGTTACACACAGCCCACTCAGGAGACCTGCCTTTATTTACAGAGATCACACACAGTTTTTGTTGACTTGTTTTAATAGTGTCATTTTCAGAGCCATCTGCGTTATTATTGTTCAGTGTGTGTGTATCATGCATTCTTCAGGAGGAAATGCAAAGTTACATGACCTTTTCTTCCTGACTGGATCCTGTTCAATATAAGACTTAATCAAACAATGTGCTCTCAGACGATGTTATCAATTCTACTGTCATAATGAGCCAGACTAAAATGACCAACGGCACATTTGTGCTTAGTTTCCTTGTTCCTCTCTGACAACAATGAGAGGGGTTTCACAGGAATCGTTGTACGTTTTGTACCCTGCTCTTGGTCAGCGGTTCAGCGCTCACGTTTCAACCTTTGCTGCCTTTGACCTAAATAGGAAATTAAATTACTGTGAGCAGGTGTGTCATCAGAAATCACCCTTCAAAACAGGTGCGTTAAATGAGCTCAAGCCTTTTAATGATAAGTTGTATTGCTGGGGAACAATGGAAACTTAAATGTTATGTTTAAGGTAATAGAACGAATCGCCTTGTTGTTTACAACTAGCCTACTTCCGGGTAGAAAACCAGTACGTAATTTGAATGAGATCAATAGTAACGAACGAGAGTTTAGCTATATATCATGTTTTTCACGCCACTATCACTTTTTAGACAAATCTGAAATTATTGAAGAAACATTACTATTTCTGTGTGTGTGTGTTTTGTGTTGCTATGTGTGGTATTTATTCAGTTTGGGGGAATCACAGTGTCTAGAAAGCATCAGTGGCTGCAGCTGACAGGGGCAGCTAACAGCAGCTAAGCTAATGGCGGTAGCTACTGTAAGCTAACATCAGGACGTCAGCTATTAAAACCCTCCCGGTGTTGGACATGACATGAAACTACTCCAGTTAGCTCAAAGCGGACGAAAGCCGGTGAAAAAAACAGTGTGTGTGTTGAAATGGAGATCTCCCCTCTTGATATGTTCATTTGGGTGTTTCTGCGTAATTGAGTGTAATTGCGGTGTGTGGCCTTATGAGTCGTCGTGGATATTGGGATGACTTGTTTCAGAGTTTGCAAAAATCATGAGTGAGAAGCTGGCAGCTCATTTCAACGCATAGCAGAACTCCAACCTGCTCCTCTCTTCCTCCCTTTAATTCTGTTTTCTCACAGCGAGTAAATAAACAAAGAGCCAGAAATGTAAACCAGACCAGCCCCTCAAAGAAACCCGGGTCCTCAAGTATGCTAATGTCTCCTTCATACAGCAGGAACAGTCAAACATTAATAAATTCTGTCTGAATTTAGATCCCACTGCTCTTTTCTTCATTATTATTGCATAGCTCTGCTGTGGACACACACAGATGCGACTGTGGGAAACTGCTACACTTGATTGTTGTGTGTGTGTGTGTGTGTGTGTGTGTGTGTGTGTGTGTGTGTGTGTGTGTGTGTGTGTGTGTGCGTTGCCTGAACGTGAGAGCGTGCACCAGGCAAATTCAATACAGGGCTGTTTGGACTGTAAAAATGTCCTAAATGACGTTGGTTCGAGTAAACTCTGGACTATATCCCTTCAGGACACTTGGATTGTAGTGGACGAGCAGTGTGGAGGAATATTACAAGGTTTTTGTGTAGTTTTATGGACGTTTTTTGGTGAACTATTCCTTTAATGTGCTTGTCACCTGAGAGTAGTGGGAAGAATCTGGCTTTTAAACCTCTGTTTTAATGCAACACTACATATTTTAACCATTTCTCACCATTTCTGTTGTTCATTTATAAAGTAAAGTGTACAGATCTGAGTGTGCGTGCATGCGGTGGTTTCGGTGCCCCAGCACCTGGGGCCCCTTCACTTGTCACGACTGCAAATGTATAGTGAAAAAAAAAAGAGGAGGAGTTCCACTGTTGTTGCAGCAACAAAAGACTTTGTCTCCATACTGGCCCACATACAGTAAAACTGTCCTTTTGTTATCATTCAGTACTTGACTCATTGCTCCCACTTTGTCCCCATGCTAATAAAAAAGGGGTTCTTCCTCTGACTCAAAACTACTTCCAACAGGTGGACTCACTCCCACTCCACTTTTTCACTCCTCTCGCTTTTTCTTTTTATCTTCCTTTTTCTCTGTCTTTCTCTCTTGCTTTGTCTCTCTATCTGTTTTTTCTTTTTTCCCAGGGACCACACATAGCATCTGTGACCCTGGCAGCATATGAATGTGGCTCAGTGGATTTCCCCGAGCCTCCCTATCCAGACCAAATAGTCTGTCCCCAGCAGCACGAAGCAGCTCCACCACCAGGACTGGGCTCCAATGCTGAGCAGGTGGGCGTTGAGGCCGTGGGGGCGGGGTCAGAAACCCTCCAGGGAAGCATCTCCCTCTGGACCATCATCTCCAAAGTCCGCCTGGAAGCTTGTATGTGGGTGAGTGTCTGTTACACACTGTGAAACCGGAAGAGCTAACAGGCGATTGCAGGATCTGCAGAGAGTTAAGCTTCTCTAAACATTTTTCAAAGCTCACTTTTTGGTCACAGTTTGCCACGACCTTGGACACAGGCCACAGCTTTGACCAGTATTCAAAATGTGTGCTCTGAAATATTGTTGCTGTCAGGTGAAACCCTCATATCTCTCAAACGCCAGTTTCTCAGGAGCTAAGAAAAACACCATGCATTTTTGAATTTATCCAGTGGGTTTTGAAAGGTGTCATTAGACAGAGGGTGGTAGAAACATGAAAATTACCAAAATTGAAGGCTTTTAGAGACCTGGTTTTCCAAGGGCAGGGTCAAACTGTACATGCCAAGGACTCCAAATTAGGTGCGCAAATCCAACTATGATATTTTTTCTTAGTAAAAAATATAATTTATGGTGTGGCAGCCAGCGTACAGTATAAAAAGGTGAAAACTTGACAATACCCGTGCTCTCTCTGTCAGTTTAACACAAAGATATACAGTATTTAACACTCTACCTCTGACTATGCGAAAGACCGTGTGGTTCCTGCACATTCATTTTAAAAGTCGGTGTCACAGGTGGCTATCGATCACTGTCTTGTAAATTTTTTTTTTTAGTACCGCCACCAGTTAAAGTAAAGCTCAAACCTTTAAAGGTGGAGGAACTGCACATTTGAATTCACACTCGGTGAAAATGTATTCATTGATTAATCATCTGCGCGGAAATCCCCCGCTTCTTACCATGAATTTCCCCTGTGCAGTGTCAGTGGTTTCACACTTCTAACCAGCCTTGTGGCTGCTGAGAAAGATGAAATATTTTTGACCTGCGATCTTTTTTTTTTTTTCACTACCAGAACATAAATATTTTTACCACTTAGAGCTACAGTGTATAAAAGTAAAGTGTTGAGCTTAATAAAGTCGTAGTTTCTATTAAAAGCTTTGAATTAGACAAGGAATAGCTTTCAGAGAGTCTAGTAATGCTGAGTTTATCAATGACTCACACACATCAGTTACCATGAAACCACTTTTGTGCCACAGTCTCTCTCTCTCACACACAGTCACATGGCACAGAAAAAGAAAAAGAGTACCGGTAATATCGGTGCCCGTGCATGAGCATAACTGCTGAAGAGAGCGAAAAAAGAGAAGTCAGTCACTGAAACACAATGTGACTTTTATCAGTCTTTGTTATCTGTTTCCCTGTTCTCTGTAATGTGGAAGGTGCCGAAGCGACGAGGGAGGGGGGGGGGGGGGACACACACACAGATCCTCAGCTACTTCTTCATTACCAGGGAACTTTACAGGAACCAACAACGCAGGCTTCCCACAACCTGCTCTCTACTGTTATTGGACTTCATGCTTCCTTATTGTTTGTAAAACATTAACTACGCACACGGTGCATTCAGTACACACATAAACACAATACTCACGTGCAAATACAAAACTGGGAACATGCACATACAGTACATACAAACTCACACATCACATCTATGTAATAAATAAATGTTACAATTTTGACTTATTGGATGATTATTCTTGTGCAAAAATACAGTTCAGTGATTGAATTTGGTCACCGTCCTCTAAATATAACTTAATGCAGAAAACATGAGGGTGTCTTTATATCAAGACAGACATGATTATGATATGAGGTGAAACTTATATACGTACACTACTCGTAAAAGTTACGGACAATAAATTTGACAAGAATATCCCTATAAAAAGTTCCTGCTACAGTGATATTCTACTGTATCATGAAAGCCTTTTAAGTAGAATGATGCAATGGTCATTTCTTTATCTCAAACAAAAGCTAACAGTGGTGGCTATAGCACAACAAAAATCTCAATGTCTCAATAACTTGATCAATTTGATCAAAGTGTTGACTTGGTCTCATGATGTCAATGACGACTGAACCACAAAATCGGACGCTGCTTGTGATGTTTGTGGTCAATCACCTTGTTAGAGAACAGCAAGTTATTCAATAAGTACTGAAACATTGAACATATGCATTCAAAAGTTTAGAGAAGGTTAAATTAAGTTCACCTGTAAAGGTTATAGTGCATTTTAGGTGCATTCTGAAATTTAATCCAAAAGCTAAAATATGTTTTATATCTGTATGTGTGTGTAAAAAAAACGTATATTTGATTTCCTGGAGTCAAATTTCCTCTGAACCGACCTGCAGCCCCACAACCACAACCAGCAGCATCATGCTCATTTTACCAAAGTGTGACATACGACTCTGTGTTTGCGTGTGTGTGTGTGTGTGTGTGTGTGTGTGTGTGTGTGTGTGTGTGTGTGTGTGTGTGTGTGTGTGTGTGTGCACGCCATCTAATCCCCTCGGACTCAACACCACCACCCACTCACCACTACAGCCCTGTAACCCCAGCCTGGCATGGCCTCGGCCGAAGCTTGTCAGCTCTACAGTTGGAGACACCTGTTGCAGCAGCACCCACCGTTTCAAAGCACCCCTGCCAGCGTTGCCCCCCCACCCACCCCCCCACCTCCCCACCTCCCTCTGCCAGCCTCCCACTGGTGATGACACATGACGTCCCCCAGCACCACGAGCACTTCTCCTCCTCCTCCTCCTGTCTCCTCCTGCCTCCTTTCTCTCTCCTCCTTTCTTTTTGTGTTTTTCTATTTCCTCTTGAAAACCTCTCTGTCCACTGCCGCCGCTGCCTGAAGTGCTGCACTTCAAACACCACCACTGTGCAGGTGGACGCATTTCACTGCCCCCAACACAAATACACACACACATACACACAACACAACACACATACAGGCACACAAGCAGACTCACAAACAGAGGCAGCAGAGCTATTGAATGGAGCAGCTGCCAGGGAGATTAAGGCACGTCTCCATTATGAGAAAAAACTGGCAGATTTCATCAAAGACTGCAGTGTTAACAAGAGAAGAGGGTGTTCAGATTAAAGATGCAGCCTGCCAGGTTTTTTGGGATAGCACCGCCTCCTGAGAGTGATTGTTTGGGCTTGTTGTCGCTGCCATGGTTGCTAACTACCCACTAATCATCTTCTGGCTCAGCCATCCAGCTACATGCAAGTAATGTGGCTGTGATTAGTCAGTTATGTTCTTCTGAGAGCGAGATTGAAGCTATGATTTTGTGTGTGTTCCACCTAGACCGCTAAATTTCAGTGCTTGCTTACGTTTTTGTGTTTTTTTTCTTTTTTTTCTTTTCTTTGCTGTCTGTGCATTGCAGCCAGGATGTGTCGGGGGCAAATGCCATTTGTAAATGTAACTTACACTGACTACGTATATCCTCAGCATCTTCTCTCATGCCCCTCACACCCCTGCTCTCCCCATGTGCCTGGAAACATTAAAGTAATGAGCTGTGAGCAACTCCAAAAACACTGAATTTCTTGGCGGCTGTTTTCATTGTGTTAATTAAGTCTGTAGCCCTCACCCCCTCTCTCCCCCCTTTCCCCCCTCCACCTCCACCACACTCCCTCTCCGTCCTCATGTTTTGGCAGAATGAACTTGGTGAACCGACCCAAGTGCTGAGGATTTATTTCCCTCAAATCACTTCCGCTTTTTTCCTGTTAAGCCCCCCCTCAATCACACAGGCTCCAGCGCTTTATAATCATCACAAGCTCCTTTTGGCTCTTAGATATCGATATCTCGGTTCCTTAAGTTTGCCCCCCCCTCGCCCCCCCAGAGCTTGTTAGCACTTCTGAAATTTTCCAGAAACACTGGATTCCATATGTCCAAAAAAAGTAGATTAGCACAGAGCAGTTAGCAGTGCAGCGTGTTGATATGCTGTTTAGAGGTGGCATCTGGTTTTTCACCTTCCCCAGGCCTGTGTTTTATGTGTCCATGATCGTTTAATAATCTGAGGGATTTTCGTCCTCGTAAATCCTTTCCGTTTTATTCCCATTAAGCACGCAGATCACACAATTCCAGACATCAAGCAGTGCAAGCTGCTTTGGGTAGTGGATATTGATATTTCGCCCCATTAACCCCCCAGACACCACAGTAACAGGCTTGTCATGATAATTAGCCTGATATTACGACAAATACAGAATTTTTTACAACCAACCAACCAACCTACTCGACACACAGCAGCTAAATACAATATAATAAAGTTATAAGATAAAGCAAAGTTAATACAAATAAAGAAACTGCACTGTACCGCATTCAGATTTATTAGTGAAGCCTGTGTACAAAGAAGCTCAAGGAATATTAGAAACAATAATAATGATTTGTTTTGTTTTGTTTTATTTTTGTTTCATGTTTTTTTCTGTAGTACCCATTGTAAAATACAAAAAATTAGAATATAGAAAATCTTAGCAGAACATTTACAATACAATTAAATGACCATGTCAAACAAAGCTGAATCAAGCAGTTGTTTCTGTGAAAAATTACTATTAGTAAGTTTACAAATTATTTATTTATGTTGCACCCCATGGCTATTCTTTTTCTTTTTTTCCTCCAGACACAGTGTGTGCTTTGTGAGTGAGATTATTCTGGTTGACCGAGCCTATTTTGAGACATGTAAGAAGTGTGTTGGTGGTTTGAGCCGGTTTTGGAGGTTAAGTCAACTGTTTGCCTAAGATTCTTGGGTTGTAATGCAGCTGTATGAAGAGTTTTATAGAAATTGGCTCCTGTATTGACAAATGTTTATTGTTCTGTGTGTGTCTGTGTGATCGTGTGTGTGTGTGTGTGTGATTGTGTGTGTCTCTCTGTGTGTGTAGGGTGCAGGCACTGCCATAGGAGAGCTTCCTCCTTACTTCATGGCCCGGGCTGCACGGCTCTCCGGCGCCGACCCTGACGACGAGGACTACCAGAAGTTTGAGGAAATGCTGGACCAGACCGAGTCAGCACAGGTGACACACTGCTCCCCCCATCATCATCATCAACTCACTCTTCATCCTCACCACCCTCTGTCATCAAACCCCTCTCACTTTCCCCTCCATCTGCCCCCACTTCAACCCTCCCAAAACTAAATTTATTGAGCTTTAAAGGTACATTGTGTAGGAATTACTCCCATCTAGCATTGCGGTTGTATATCGCAAGCAACTCAGTCGTATTTTTCATGCTGCATTCACGTGAAATTGGGCAGACGGCAGACGGACGACGGCCGCTGCACGTAACGGCATAAACAAGCCTATATGTGCGATGTCGTATTGTTTACCTGACCCACGTATTACCGGCTTTCTCTCGACTTCTGTGACTAAAATGACATCTGGTTTGTTACCGACGGCCGTCCGCCCGACTGCAGGTGAATGCAGCATCAGTGTAACGCTCCATTCCTCCATCACGTTGCCACTGAACGTAAAAACATGGCGACACCACATGGCAGCCAGCACCGAGCTTACCCGCTCCATGTAGATATGAATGATATGAACGGCTAATTCAGAGGTGAAAGGAACACTTCAGTTTGTTGATGGGGGCGATTACTGATGAATGAAAAACATACTTTTGAACGAAATAATCGATTTTCGTGAATAGATAACAGGAGAAGTTACACACAATGTCCCTTTAACTTGTCCTTTTACCCACTTCACTTCATTTTCACCTCTTTCCTCTTTTGTGTGTGTGTTCACCAAGCCCCACCTCAGTGTGTGCAATACAACAGGAATTGTGCTTTCACAACGTTATGACTAAGGGGGTAGCAATGATGCACTCGAGTAAAATGTTCCCGCCATTTCCGGCCCTTCATTTTGACATCCTCTGGTAAAAAACAACAACTTTCAGATCAAATATCTCCAGCAAATGCTTCGACAATGCCTCATAGCTCATTGTAAATATTTATTTTTCCACCCTTTTGAGATTATGAATGGGGGAGGAAGGGAATTTAGGGGAAATATGCATGTGGTTTAGTGAAAGCTTTTCATCAGAACCGTCCTGACACGGTCTTCCTCCTCAGGAATGCTCCTCTCTCTCCAGCAGCGTGGGTCAAACAGTCAGACAGGTCAAGTGCCGTAAAAAAAAAAACTTCATCCTTAATGGTTTTGGACTTTATAACAGGATCATTCACTCTTGTATTTACAAATAAACTATATCAGACAGGACCGAGACTGTGAGCAAATACGAGGGTATCCCAGATATCAAGGGATTACTGAGTGATTCAGAGGAATGTTTCTTTTTGTTTACAGTATGCATTTCACTTCTCAGCATGCACACTGGATTAGTATGAGTCCAACCATAGTTTAGAGGAGAATGGATCAGTAATGACATGCGGTCTTTGATAACTCCAAAAGGAAAAAATGCCTCTGATTATATTACAAAAATGTGCCTATATTAGGCCATGTTTGTGTATGTATTAGAAGTGATATAATATATGAGTCTCATAAATAGCTGGTTTTCCCACCACTATATTTGTGGATGATGGTGTAATGAGCAGAAAATGTAATTTATTGTGCTTATGTTAAAATGCTACAGTAATCTCTTTTAACAAATTCATAACTAATGCTCAGATTAAAGGTAGAATAAGTAATTTACAAGGTGAAAGTAGATTTATGTAGCAATCCAGTAAGCCCCTTTTCATTTAATGCACAGTCGGATAACTTAATTAATTCATGATCTGTTATTTTCCTTGTTACATGCTGCCTCCACATCCTGTTTCATAAAAAACAATGGAAAATTGTTGATAATGAAAGCTATTTATTTTTGAAGGGGAACTACTCACAGGCAGGATTTCACTTGTCTCTGATGTTGGTTTAACTGTCACAGTTTTCTGGAAGTGAGTTATTTCCTCAAAACACAGAAACTCACTCATCTCATTGATGTTATTTGTTTAAAATTTTAATTAATATCCAAATGTCTCGTCATACTAAATCACGGGGTCTCTGGATTCATGCCGGGACACACAAGGTTGCCTAAAAATAGTAGTTCAATAGAGTAGTTTTGTGTCTCACTCTCACTAGAATTGATTTGTCTTATCCCAGTTCAAGAATGCATTAAAAAATGACTCTAATGTGTTTCACTTCTCAGACACAGTCATACAAGTCAATGCTTAACCAGTCACTTCTTGTTTTCTTTCCTCTCTTCTCTTCCACATCCACCTGTGTAGGAACTGCTGGGCTGAGGCCAAGTCCACATGTACACGGGTATTTTTTTAAAAAGGGGGTTTTCCACCGGTGTCAGTCCACATGAAAAAACTCACTGTCGAGCTCTGTTGAGGGCACGCCAAGTCAGCAGGTGGCGATAGCCTATATAACCATTACTGTAAAGTCATGTTGGCCAATCAGAAGCCTGAATTAAAATGCCACCTGTCTGCCTTCCACCAACAATGATGTTACAAACCAAAACTTTCTTTTCACAACACTGAAAGTCTCCACCATGGACCGACAACAAAGTTTGTGTTTGGACAAAAGGCTAAAACACATACAGAAGAAGTTTTGTTTTAGAAAATACGCATGTGCATGTGGACAGGGCTTAATTGTTTTCTCAAAAAATGTTAAGACAAATGAATGAATTCATTCATAAGTAGTTTGCATTGCACCAGTTTTTGTGGCTGATGTCAAAGGGGGTGTGACTGGGTCATACACTCACAAAAGTGTTGATCTTTAAATAGGTGGTTTTACACGGTAAAGCATGAGTCAGCAGTTATATATTTGGCCCTGTGGATGTGATGTGTATGTGCATCCTCCGCTTAATTTCATTATAGTCAAGTGACAAACTGAAGCAACCCTTTTGAGACGCTAACCCTGAAACAAATTCAAGGACGTCATAAAAAAAAAAATTAAAAAAAGAAATGTGTTGAGAGGAGTGTGCACTGCTGTTTAACAAGGTCCATGCAGGGATGCAGCACCCTCAAGGTCCAGTGTTTAGTAATGCTGTGGACAGCTGGGTAGGTTGGCACGGGCAACGGCAGCCTTGGCGCTCCGACCACATGTGTGAGAGTTGGAGCTCTGACATCACTTACTGATAAAGTGGCGCTTCCCACCGAAACTGTGAGAAAAAGCGCAGAGACAAGTTGAGGAGCAAGACAAGACAAGGAGGAGTTTTTTTTTTTTTTGTCTAAACGATCATCATCATCATCTCAGCAGCAGCATCGGTCGGAGCGCTCCTGCCTGCATCTCTTTTTCCCAAACAAATGAACAGTGCGTTACGCAGGAGGAGCATCGTCTCTCTCGCATCCACGCGACGGCAGATTAGAAGTGACGCTGGCTGCCTCAGCCTCAGTCTCGCTCCCTCTCTCTCTGATATTGTGTCTTTTTCTGTTCCTATTTTTTTTTTTTAATTCTTCCTCACGCACTCTTTTTCGTCTCCTACTGCGCACTGCTCTCTCTTTTTCTCTCTCTCGCTCGCTTGCTCGCTCTCTCTCTGATGATATCTGGCAGCCATGTGTATGTATGTAGTGTAATGTGTGTGTGTGTGCTGCTTGTGTGATTGGACAGCATCTGGAGGCAGGTTGCTTGCACCAGCGAGGACCTGGTGCCTGTCTGCTGCTGCCACATACGGAAACATTTTTTTTTCCTCTCGCCATCACTCGGATGTTCTTCTCAGGGTCCCATGCATCTTTCACCCATGGAGATCCCGCAGCCGCAGCCACTCTCTGATGTTCACGCTTCCATGTTTTACCCCCTTTTCCTTTTTTCACCTTTTTTTTTAAAGGTGGACACGGAGGCAGTCATCCGCTGTGGATTTGTGTCTTCAGTTTTTTTTTTTTGATTGAAAGCTGAAAATCAATAGTAATAGAACCCCCAAGTGGAAACAGACTCCTTTGGGATTGGATGGGAGAAACTGTTGCTGTCGCTCGGATCATTGTGTTTAGACAGGAAGTGGTTAAACTTTGTCGTCAAGGATGTCACACACACACACACACACACACACACATACAAACCCCCCCCCCCTTACACACACATAGATAGTTACAGACCAGAGCTGGATTAAGATGCTGACTGCGACACCCTCCGCTCAAGTCACACAGGTTCGGAGGTGCCAGCAGTTTGACTTAAACCCCGTGGTATTTCTCTTTTCTCTCAGCCGGCACATGCCAACTTCCTGCCACAAGTGCACGTGATGCACAGCAGCAGAGCACTTTGGGTTTTTTTTTTTTTTTTTTTTTTTCTCTATTCTCATTCATTCAACAGAGCTATTCAAGAATAATGAAGTCATGCCTTTTCTAACGGCTCCAGACGCTGATGTCATGAACATCGACTTTTTTTTTCCCCTCTTAAATCTTTAGCTCAGTACGCGAGCACACACTCGTTGCTGCGTTGCCGGCCGGGTGAGAGAGGAGAGGAGAGGAGAGGAGAGGAGAGGAGAGGAGGAATCCTCAGTGTTGACACAGACCGTCTCGTCTTGTTCTCGCAGCATCCTGCATGGTGCTGGTGGATCAAGTCCATGGCTTGCTGCTGCTGCTGCTGCTGCTGCTGCTTGTAACTTCCGCTTGTAACGGAAAGGGTTAACAGGCTGTGAATTCTTGATTGCCAACTCCCAGGATCATATCTCCTGTAACTCAAATCAGGGCCATCTGCTGCGCTGGGCGTATGCCTGCCTTCCCCCCTGGCCTACTGCACTCAAAGGCTCTCTGTGCTGTGGTTTGCCCGGCCCCATCACGTGACTTCTCTGAAAGTGCCCCCTCCCTCCTCCTCCCTCTTTATTTCCAGTAAACTGTTTGAAAGGAGGGGGGTGAGTCAGAGTAAAACCAGCTTCCCTTTAACCACAGCTTGTTAAAGAATTTGTCAACGTGGACTCAGGGGTGCATTTTTTTTTTGTCTGTGTGTATGTGTGTGTGTTTTTTTGTATGTGTATGTGTGTGTGTGTGTGTGTGTGTGTGTGTGTCCAGATAGATTGAATGCGTAGCTCCTCTTTTTTCTTTTTTTTTTTCTTTTTTCTTGAAAGGGGACTGTAGCTTTGATTGCGTCAGGACTCCTTAATCACTCCACTTCTTGTGCCAGAGAGAGCAGGCGCAGGCGCGGGCTTGTCAGAAGTTAATGAGATGAACTTTAGCCGTCTTCGTGTCGGGGGGCTCATGGCCGCTCCGGAGATGTGTGTCGACTCTTCTGTGTGAAAGACTTTCATTGAGAAAAAAAAAAAAAGAAAACAGAGAGAGGAGAGAAAAAATGTGCGTGGGTGTTGACTTGTGTATAGGCTATGCATAGATTTTTCCTTGTCTGACACTTTTTTCCACATGGAGCAGGGTGCCTTGTCGCAGCCTACTTTTTTTTTTTTTTGTCTATGTTCAAAACTCTGTGCTCCATCAGTTCCTATCAAAGCCTTAATGAAAACAAATTCACCAATGAGAAGTTGACACTAAAAACACTGAGAAACTTGTCATCAACAATGAAAGAAAACAGATATCACATTGTACAACACTGCAAAAACAAAGAAAAAGCTTCTTCTCCATTACATTGTTTCAAAAGCCTCATCCTGATTACATTTAGTATATCAGCATATGCTACGATGAAGTTAATGGGACTGCAAAAATAAAGACACTGCTATTGCCCCTGAGGCTGCTGTAACAGGTTCAAAAAACTGTCTTCTGTGGGCTTTTTCCCTGTGGATTTTTCTAATAACTGTCATCACCTGGCAGCAGTAAACCACAGATATTTAGACGATATGTTAAATGTGGAGCTCACTCTGTTCCATCCACACAAAAATTCAATACAGGACATTATCCTGCACTTACTGTATAGACTAGAAGTATATAGCAATTTAATCCTGTTTACAATTCGTCATCGATTTAACAGCCTGTTGATTGTCGTTCATTACAGTCGTATGAACTGTGATTCAATCAAAAAGATCTGTACTGTGGCCTACGTAATATCTTTTGTAATGATGCTCGGATCAATGTGTCATTTTATATCAAAAGCTTCCGACACAAAAGTAGTATACGTGCTCGTGAAACCATGGCGAGGCGATGCTGCAAAGATCAGAGATATAACCGGTAAAATGTGGTTTCTGAGGAACTCTTCTGATTTGCTTATTCAAATGAGGTATTGGGTAACCTGACTATCATAAATGGGTGGAGGAGGAGGTGGAGGGAGGAGGGTGGAGGGGGTTGGTGGGTGTTAAATAACAGATCAAATGTTGGCTTCACGTGGGGTGAGTGTGTGCGGCAGAGTGCTGAGTAAAGCATCTGTGCCGAAACAGCCAAAACCTGGATCCAAAACCACCCCTCCCCCCCCCGTGGTTTTAATGACACTGCACCCTTGACAAGATCTTTTACCAAAATGTAATTGCTGCTACTAAGCCCAGCCCTATAACAGAAGACCAGTGGTGATCGGGGTTGGTTGGGGGGGGGGGGGGGGTGAGGAGGAGGAGGAGGAGGGGGAGAGGTGGGCGTTGGGTTGGGTTGGGTTGGGTTGGGGAGAGGAGGCAAGGCAAGGCAAGGCAGCCGTTTGGCAAGCTGCCTGGCAAAGATGGTGATTTTCCATAAGCCGCCAACAACAGAGTCTGGATGTCTGAACCCCAGCCATCCAAGATAGACGCTTCCCCTTAGTGCAGAAATGCAGACGAGAGAGAGAGAAAGAGAGAGAGAGAGAGTCCAAGTACAGAGTTCAACTATAGTAAATCACAGTGTCACAAGTTCACACACACACACACACCCTACACTCTCCCCTCACCTCCTCTGGGACCCTTTGTTCACACTGCGGTGATATTTTCATGCTCGCCCTCACTGCATGAGCCAAAAAGAAGAAAAAAAAGCAGCTTGACTATTATACAGCAACCTATAATGTAAACAATGCATGTGTCATGATGTCAGAAAATGAATGGGATTCACAGGCACTGATTGGTTCTGCAGGGTTTCAGTCTGTCTGTCTATGCTGCTACAACAACAACACCAGTGGTTGTCAGGTGTTCGTCCCTCGGCCCAGACACACAGTCCTGTTGCAGTGGTTCAGCTGTAAACCAGCCATACACATTCCTTCCCTCCCTGTCTCCCACCAGCTGAGCAACTCACACACACAAACACACACAAACACACACACACACAGACACACATACACCCCCACACTCTCTCTCACACATGTATGCACACATGGGGACAGGCCAGCATTAAAACTACAAGCTTGTCCAAGGGAGAGAGAAACCTTCATGATTGGACATCAGGGGAGGCAGAAATTCAAATCGTGAACCAATCAGATTCTGTGTCCCTTCGCTCCCCCCACCACCACCTTATTAGGCGACCTCCCATGTCTCTCAAATTTCCTGTCCGCTGGGTTGCACCCCGTAAAGAATGTCATCAGCACTGTACTGGTTTTGTTGACCATATTAGGCATGATCATGTATTGCCAGCCCCCCTACTGCGCCTCTTTTTTTTTTTTTTCGAAATTAATATGATGTTCCAGAAACAGAGGCCTCGGTTTTTTGAAAGAAAACATTTTTTCCTTGTATTTTCATCTGAAACTCATTAGTTTTTTCCCTAAATTCTTTCTCAGTTGTTCCTGTATTGTCTTAGATGATAAAAACAGGACATTTTCACATTCAGTAAACATTCATTAAGGATGTTTAAATGTGAATTAATTAAACTCTAATCAGAGTTTCATTCTTAAAAGCAACAGAAACAGTATGCCACATTAAAATCTACAGTAAACTGTATAAGACATGAATTAATGTTCCAAGAAAGACAAACAATTTTATAAATGTCTTGACTGAACATTCTCAACATAATTGTGTGTCCATATTTGCATGATAGAAAGGGTGTTTTCCCTCATATATGCCTTATATATACCTTTATATACTTAAAAATTGCAGTTGCAGTTATCAATGAATTATTTTAGCATTATAAATATCATAGTCACTAAAATGCAGCAAGTCTGAAGTCTTATCTGAGAGGCACAAAAGAATGGTGTTAACATGAAACATCTAGATAATTTCACAGAGAAAATACAAGCAGCAATATATACATGCATATAATATATACAGAAACAGACACATTTAAATTAAAGCCCTGAAATGTCTAATTTCAACACATCTGTGTAGATTAAGTTAAACATACATTTAAGGCTTTACCCTGCTAAATATTTATTAACATACAAAAGAAACACGGGTTATACAATCTTTTTTGATATAAAACATTACAATTATTAATTATTTACATATTATTTGATATAGAAATATGAATATATGGAGAACTTCAGAGTATTTTAAATAGAGACCACGATAATTTCATTAACACTGCAAACAAAATATAGTCTCATAGTTTTTCATGATAATACTATCACAACATAAAGAAAAGCTCAAATCTAGAAATAATAATACAGAATGAATGCCATTTTTGCAGTTTTTGGCTGTTAAATCTAAATTCTCTGCTGCCAAAATATCTATTTCTTAACATAATAAGGGCCTAGAAACTGGAGGAAAAAAATTACACTGAAGATTTTGGGAATGTAATATCCTCACTTCATGTTATTATTTTAAGAGCCACATTATCAGCTCAGAATCACACAAATTCTATGCAAAAATAAATAAATTAACAGTGATAAACCTAACATACAGACAGACAAAAGCAGGACATTTTATAATTTACCTAAATGTTGGCTCTTCAAAAAGATATGCAAGGTCCTGGATTAGAGGTTTCCTTTGCATTCCCTCGGTGTTCCCAGAAGTAGTTTAAGTAAAAATCCAAACAGATTAAAGCTCCTCTTCCCAGAAAAGGTATATTAGGGGAAAAATGTGTGTCATTGCTGTGAAAAGAGGCTTTTGTGGAGCTGTCAAGAGGGTTAGGGCAACTCCAGCAGAAAAAGTAAGAATTTGTGAGTCACAGGAATGACCAAAGTCTGTTGTCTTGTTCTCACATTCCCAGTGACAATGGACTTTACTATAACTGGCACTGGAGGTGAAGTACAGACATGTAAAAACCAGTTAAGAATTATCCTAGACTGCAGATGCATGTTGTTGATAGGTAAAAGTTGCATTTCTTACTGAATATGAGTCAGGTGAATTTGTGGCATCGCTGCCGTGAACTTGGACGGGAGATCTTTATGTGTATGATGACCATGAATTAAGCTCAGAACCTGACTTATCTCAAAACATTTTTCATTCATACATTTAAATAAATACATCCTCCCTCTTGGAAGAAGTTTACTGCTAAATAAGTTCATGGTTTTTGTGATAAATGCAAACAGGACAACTTTCCCCCACCAAGACTTCCTCATCACACACAGTTTTCACATTTATTTTTGCAAGATCTGGATGTATCAGAATTAAAACAATATATATGTTGTAAAGAGCAGGCTTAAACAGTGTGTGTTAGATATTCTTATCATTAAAAAACCAAGCACCTAAACTTCCACAGGTTAAGAAATGCTAATTCGGAAGATTTACCAAAGGAAAATCACTCTGATGCACAAACCTTTAAAATATATGTATTTTGAGTTGTAAACAGTTTGATAAGAGTCTCATTATTTTTGGTTTGTCAGCTGCTGTGTGATTCAGGGACTGGTTCAAACTTTTTTGATGGTACATTAACAAAAGAAGTTGAAAAATCCTCCTGTTGCAGCTGCAGCTCCTTTAAAACTCATTTAGTAACAAGCACAGATATAAAGAAACATGGTTTTTTCCCTCATTTTTCGTTTCATCTTAATGCCACTGTGTTTTTAGAGATGAAATGGAAAGATTTAATGCAAGCACACAGGCAGTAATCAGAGAATAAGTTGAGCAACCAGCACTCAGAGATGATGGAGAAAACCAAGAAAGCAGAAGTTTGGTTTTTCAGTGTTACCTCCAAATCAAGTTGTTATGCTGGATTTTTTTGACTTATTTTAAAGTGACATTTGAATGGTTTTCAAGTGTTTATTAAAACCCCTTCAAAAACACCATTGCAGCTGGCATACACACATCATCTCACACACCTCTGTGATTTTCCCCCTTCCACAGAAATGCTTAGTAAAACACTGTAAGAACTCTTTGCTTTATTTTTTCCTAAATAAATCTTTTAAGTACTCATAATAATTATTTGGAAGCAAACAATTTTACCAGTGAGTCTGAAGTGTATTAGGAATTAGTTGTGAGTAATTAATCAAAAATAAATGTAGATAATTAGTAATCCTTTAAAATACTTTTAAAAACAGACAGACACAGTCCTACTGTAAGTTGGTAAAAACATCATGATATGTATCCAATAGAAACTTTGATAACAATAATTAAAATATATAATTTTTATTTTGCAATTTGTTGTGCAGAGAAAAGCATGGTAGAGATGAGTGTTGTGGAGATAAGTGTGTTCATCACAGGGACGGGCAGCATGAGTGTGTGATCAGTATCAGCCAAATACAGTATCACCACATCTCTGGGGAAAATTTAATCACACATTTTTCTCACTTTTTTTTTTTTTTTCTTCCAGGACTTTGCCTCCAGAGCAAAAGTAGCAGTGCAGAAACTCATCCAGAGGGTCGGATTCCTGGGAATTTTAGCCTGTGCTTCTGTGAGTAAAAACATACATTATATCTTTCTATCTTTCTATAAAATATTCTTCACCTCCACTCTTAGACTAGACTTTATCAGTCTAAATATTTTCATCCCATGCCCATTCATCTAATACTGACCCTAATGCATAATACAAAGGAAATGTCAGTTCTGAATTGTTCAGGGTGTGAATTAAAGCATAAATATTTACTGATTTTTTTTTAAAAGTGTCAGATATTATCATGGCACGATCTGATATGTGAAATAAAGAGCTAAGATAAAAGCAGATGAAATACACTTGCGGGGATTTCAATATTGACTTAGATTGTTTCACTGAATTTCACTTTCTCTTCATTATTTGCTTGTTTTCCTCTTATGGATTTACACACTGTTAAGTCTGAATATCTCTACTGTTTTCAACAGATACCCAATCCCCTCTTTGACCTGGCAGGAATAACATGTGGACATTTTCTGGTCCCGTTCTGGACGTTTTTTGGTGCCACACTTATTGGAAAAGCAGTCATCAAAATGCACATCCAGGTAAGCTGCTGTTAAATTCTGTAAAATCTAAATAAATAACTCCATACACATTTTTTTACTAAAATATCAATGCAAATACAGCTGATACTTAATATGGTTACAGTAGAGTTTGACACCACTGGATATGTAGAAGTTGTCTGTTGTCTTTTCTGCCCCGTTACATGGTGGAGAATCAGCCAAATGTATTTTTTTGTCTAAGATTGAGATTTACATACATCTTTAATGTCGTTCCGAGGCAGAAGTGTGTTAAATAATGAATCACTCTCATGCACGACATCTCTGTACTGTACTCAGCTGCTGGTAGGGAGGCCATTTTGTGTGAAGGCATAGTAGAGGGGAGTCAACCATTTTGTTGAGTGCAGCTGCAGCAACAGCCCCACCACCACCACTACACCACATTGTACAGTAGACTGGTCAGACTGAACTGCAGCAGATTGAGAACTTATGGGGAAAGTAAAAGGGGGATTCATCCTAAAAACTAACCTCCTGAATAAGAAACTGCTGTTAAGAGACTTGGCATCACAAAAAGTTTCTTCTTCTAATCCTGGAAAATCCTCAATTTGCGTCCAGGAATTTGCAGTATGTCTGTGATTACCGTCAGCGTAGGGGTGGGGGGGTAGGTGGGGGGGGGGCTCAACTTTCTGTTTTCTAAGCAAAAAGTTGCCGTTTGGTTTGCTCATTGTGACACAAAGAGAGGAAGGGTTAAAAAGCTGAGCATTTTTTCCACTCGGCCTCCTCATTCCTTATCATACGCTAAATGCATTGTCCTGAAAGCACAGTAGAAAAAAAAGTGAAGGAGGGGGGTGAGGGGGGGGGGGGGGGGGGGGGGGGGGGCAGTGGGTGAACCTAGGGAGCGCGAGCTAAAGCAGATAAACATTGTCTGTGGGAGGTGATGGAGAAAGACAGAAGGAGAGTGAGTGTGGGGGGTTGGTTGGGGGGGGGACCAGATTACACCCAGGGGTCCCAGGGGCCCCCACACTGACAGAGGTGTGTCCCTTTCTGTCTCACGGAAAAAGAAGTTGCTTGGTTGAATCTCCTTCAAGCTCTTTTTTTTTTTGTTGCTTCTGATGCAAATGATTGAGTAGTTGCAGAAAACAAGAAGTATGAGTGAAGTGATGAGAAGAAAGCACAGGTGACGTTCTCCCTCATGGGTCCTAGGAGGGAACAAAAGGGGATTTTGAAGCTTGTTGTGCATGTGTGTGTGTATATGGGTGTGTGTGTGTGTGTATGTGTGTGTGTGTGTGTGTGTGTGTGTGTGTGTGTGTGTGTGTGTGTGTGTGTGTGTGTGGGCGTCACACTCGGAGCAGCCTCAATGCTTCAAAGCAATGTTTTTGATCTGGTTTTGTACTGTACCTGTGCTGCTGTAGGTGTGTTCTCTTCTCACCAAGTCTCCAAGGAGAGGCTTTTTTTTTTTTTTTTATTCTACTCTGCTTCCGCCTTTTATGCTCATTAAGCTTCTGAATGTGGAGCTGCTGAATGGTTATAACGTCCGCTGCTTTGCTTTGCTTTGTGACGCTGCAGGTCACTTGAGGATGATGATGACGGGTGGAAATACACATCTCAGGCCCCTGATGATTTGAGATTGGTGCTTTTTTTTTTTTTTTTTTTTTTGCTGAGGACAGAGGAGCCACAGAGTGAGGTGTGGCAGCCAGGGGACAGTAGACTTTTCATACGGCAACGGTGAAACAGGATGATTGTTATTGTCATTTGCCCTTTGACATAATACTGTATGACTTTGTCCCAGCTGCAAAAAAAACACAACTTTAAAAAGTAGGATGCTCTCATCTCCATATTACTGTTAGCTGACTCAATGCACATCATGGTTCTTGATAACAGACGGTCCCTTTTTTCTGTGAACTGCTGCTGCCGTAATTTCTGGTCCATCATCAATGTGGGGTTTTGTGACACAGCTCTGCTCTCATCAACAGTATCAGTAAATTGAAATCAGCGAGTCAAGACCAGGTCACCGTCAGTTTACGAGCAGGCACATTGAAGCCACGTTAGTCAGCCTTCCTCCGCCGGCCTCTGTCGCTCATACCCCTTCCTCCTCCTGTGTGGGATGATATAGATCAGTTATCAGTGATGCTGAGTGGGTTATGGGCTCATACATAATCAATATTTAGGTGCTTTGCTGCAAAGATATTTCTCTGAAGTCAAGGTTAAAAGTTGCCATGAGGGTTTTTCTACCTCACAGCATCACTTGATGTTAATTTTGTGTGAGGCACAGAAATAGTACGATAGCAAATGTCAGTCTTTTTTTTTTTTTTTTTTTTGCCGTTGCATTCGTTCGATGCCAAATGGTTTTGTTATTTCTGTGACATCGCCAACATTTTGACTACGAGTCCGTCATTCATTCTCTTTAACCCACTGTGTCACCCTGAGGATTAACACCCACCCAAATTAAAACACAACCAAACGGCAACAACACAGATGACCCGTTACATAACCGCTCATTGGACACTGAAACAAAGCACCGATCAAAGGACCCCCGCCACAATTTTAATCAACTTAAAATTGACATTGAGACGTCCTGTTGCAGACTTATCTGCCGTCAAACTGCAGTATATTTAAAAGTGGTGTTCAAGGTGTTTATTTGCACTGCAGTCACATTTACTTTGTCCACTCTCAGTGTAATTTGTTATATCACTCTCATTTCTATAGTCTTAAAAACTGTATAACTTAATTGTCTTTGAATTGTGTAGGAAGGAGACAGTTAGTACCTTAATTAAATTAAGTTAAATACATCTGGTTCAAAGTGAAAGTTGCTAAAATCTTTCCAATCAGAGCAGTTTGCAGCTTTTCAACTTGAAAAATGCAATATATAACATATCAAAAAATCAAAGTATCAGTAGCTTTTCAGGGTTCATCAGTAGCATTTAGCTACTGAAAATATTGATGGATATGAGTCAATATGAAATTATAAAAGCTAACTAACTAACTAACTTAATATGAGTTCAACCAGCTGCAGCCCAGTAAAGAAAACAGTCCATCCACATTATTTACAATTTATTCTGTACGTGCCCTCAGCTCCTAATCGATGTTACACATTTACAATGAGTGAAATATTCAAATCTAAGATGACATTTTTATGGCTCCATCATAACACAAAAAGGAATATTCAAGATGTCTTGTGTATCATTTTATACACTTGTCCCTGTAATTGGGGCGGTATATATTTAGTATCTTTGAAAACCTTGGGATCTGGACTAGAATTTAAACTTAGGCCTCTGTGGGTTTGAACAATCCTTTTCTGCAACAACATGAGTTTGTAATGACGGACCCGCCAAACGCTCTGTATGGGTTAAGCCTTTCTAATGGCATGTTGAAGGCAACTTTAGATGTTACTGGGATCAAACCGCACTTTTAGTGGCCAAAACACATGTTTGTTTATGTTAAGAATACAGTAACTTACAAGATCTTGAAAGGGCAAGGAAAGGACTTTTTTTTTTTTTTTTGAATTGTCTGGTCATTTTAGTGAGTGCTTACAACTACACAACACAACACAACACAACACAACACACACAGGGCCAGCAGTGTGAGCCAGAATGGCTGCCAGTCGCCCGTCGTCAGTGACTAAGCGGGAGTCAGACCAGACAGGAGCCGACATCCAGAACCCCTGTGAAGCAATGACACATCTGCTTTGATTCCTCCACTCCTCTATCCATCCATCCATCCATCCATCCTTTTCTCTCACACACACACATACACATACACAGACACACACACATGCAATTATGATGACAGCCAGTGTGATATGCTGACCTATTGTACTGTGTTGTGTGTCATAGAGCACGTACAGGCCCTTTATTTCTTGCCCTTCAGGACAAAAGGTCTTCGTCTTCGTGGCAGCTTTTTTAGACCAAACCACCTTAGTGGTGGTGGTGGTGGTGGTGCAAAGCAAAGCATGGGGCATTATGGGAAGGGTGTGTATGTGTATGTGTATGTGTGTGTGTGAGTGGGAGTTAGGGAATTACTGATCAAACTGTGATGCACACACACACACACACACACTGACACACACACACACTGCCCTGCTTCTGCACCCCAGCAGTGACCTCATGGTTCAGTAACTGACTCGATGTTTCTCTCTCTGTGTGTTTCTTTGTCATACAGAAACTGTTTGTGATCGTCACCTTCAGCAGGCACATAGTGGAGCAGATGGTCTCCCTCATCGGGTGAGTAAAGCTCAACGGGTGTGTGTGTGTGGGTGTGTATATGTGTGTATATGTGTATGTGTGTGTATGTGTGTGTGTGTGTGGGGGGGGGGGGGGGTGTGCAGCTATCACACATGAAAGATTTAAATGATGACTCCTGACGGTTGAGGGGCCTTTTGGGTGGTCACAGGGCATTCAGGTAATTTAATCCCTTTGTGAGACCTCCTTTTCTTTTTTTTATGACTCTGATGAAGGTGACACAGACTCATGGTGGTTTTGGAGAGACAACTTGTTGCTTTTGCCCCCTTTAGCTGGTTGAAACACTTTGTGTGAGACCTAATTGAAACAAAGGTTTTGTGACATTTTGTTCCCCCTTTTGGCTCCTTCCTATCCTTACCCCGCTGTAATATGCTGTAATATGCTGTAATAGCCAACATGGTGGTGATTAATGGCTTGGATTTTTCCACTGGATGACTATATGGGCATGGACATGTTCTGGCTGCTGCACAGGACAGGATGAACTCTTGTCTTGTCTCTTGTCTATCACAGAAACCTCCTCTCCTCTGGTTTATTTCTGGATCATGAACGGTCATCAGTCTGGTTTTTACCTCCGTACAGTACCAGATCTCATGGGGGAGGGGGGCACAGACCCTGTTTCTGGGGGGTCTAGAGATTGAACTCTGTGATGCAACTTTTGGTAACACTTTACTTGAATACGTGTTCATAAAACTGACCTAACACTGTCATAACCATGACAAGACACCTGTCATAAGCCCTATTCGCACGAGATTAGTGTTACCTGGTGGGGACGTCTGGTAATTTGTAAATTACCCCCCCCATGTCTGTGTTTCTTGCGGTGCATTCGCACGGGATAAGTGAAATCTGTATTTTACTCGAATTTACTGACATTAAGGCTCTGATATGACGTCAAAGCTCTGCACGTCGTAACATCCGCTGCCGTCACATCCATGTGCGAAGCAAATGTAAATAAAATGTCAAAGCTGCAACGTGACTTCGCAACAGTGTGCAGTTGTCACAATAACGGGTCGTCATGGCATTTGTATTAAAAAGCCGCCTGTCAATATCCTCTGAAATTTCGCTTTTTTTATGGATCTGAGCTGTTTCTTCAAATGGGTCTCCAGCACAGAGACAAGACTGTATTTGCACCTAAAATGGTGTCAAAATTGCCGCTCATAATTTCCACCGCAGCCTCCATGTTTCAACCAGGAAAGAAGTAGAAAAGGGCGCACAATAAAAACAACAAATACCCCCCAATCACTGAGATGCAGGTTCGCACGGGACTAGTATTATCACGGGACGTCTGTGTTTGGCGAAATATGGTAGGTAATTTGCGGAGGAATTTTTACTTTACAAATTACAGACATGATCAAGATCACAGACATCCTCCGCAATTATTACAAATTACCAGAGGTCCCCAGGTAATAGGCTACTAATCCCATGCGAATAGGGCTATAAACATATAAACAATACTTATGACAGTCGTCATTAACTGTCATTCTGTAAGTTATGTCACTTTTGATGCAAAGTTGACATTGTTTGACATGTCCTTGTTGTGACAAATTGACATAAAGACAACATAACCTGTCATAGCAGACCTAATTGCTAAGATTTTTAAATTATGTCAAGTTCTCATAACAACTCTGCATCAAAAGTGACATAACTTACCGAATGACAGTTAGCAACAACTGTCATAAGTATTTATTGATGTTTATGACAGGTGTCATGTCATGTTTATGACAGTGTTATGTCAGTTTTATGAACACGTATTCAAGCAAAGTGTTTTGTTGATAAAATGAGGCCTGTCAGGCAGGATGTGCTGCTGTTTATTTGACTGAAACATCTCGGAGGGAGCTGGAGAAATTGAGTGTTGTGAGTTGAGTTTCCGGTCGGAGAGATTCCTCAAAGAAAATTTTATTTGTGTCAGTATTTTTTTTATTTGTCAGCCCGGCTGGAAGCGGTACATAAATAATTACACCAACTTCTTGGTAGACATGAAGCCAGTCAGCCAGCAGACACTGACAGGGTTTGGAAAGTTTTGAAACTGGTGTGAAGACAAAATGCAAATCACACCTACACACACCTACACATATATAAACAACCTGCAGGATTTTCAAAATAAAAGTGAGATGTAACAGAAGTTCAGAGAGCCTTAGTGTTGTGTGTGTGTGTGTGTGTGTGTGTGTGTGTGTGTGTGTGTGTGTGTGTGTGTGTGTGTGTGTGTGTGTGTGTGTGTGTGTGTGTGTGTGTGTGTGTGTGTGTGTGTGTGTGTGTGTGTGTGTGTGTGTGTGGTGATGGGCATCCCCGTAGCAATGCCAGGGACTCGAGCTGGAAACTGCTCTGAACACACCTGCTGGTAGGAGTGCCATTTATTACATACACAAACACATACAGTACACACCCACGGACATATAAACACACACACACACACACACACACACACATAGAGAGATTCACACTCAATGCACGTTTGGTCTCTCTTTCTCTCTCTCACACACTCACACACACACATACACACACTTGATGAAATCAGACGATGAGATTGAATCAGCTCTCTCTCTTTTTTACCGTGTCGTCTTTTTGCGCATTTGCAAAATGAAGTTTGAAAAAATGAATTTATGACCGCTGTAAAATAAAATGCTGCTGCTCTTTTCTCTGCAAATCAATTTTTTATACACAGGAATATACAAGAAACTTTATTTAATGCCACAAATTAGAAATTTAGCCGAATTAAGTTTAGACAAGACAAGCTTTACACAAACTTTAAACTTTAAAAGATTATATACACACATTTATACAGTGTAAATATACAGTAGGGTGAATATGGGTAAACTGGGACACTTTCTGAAAATTAACCTTCAACATAATTTTTGATTATGAACCAAATGTCTTAGCCCATCATACTATACCATGCTAAACAGCTTAGGATCTCTACTATACTATGTGGAAGAAAAAACAAAGAAACATTAAACACTGGATGGATGACCCTTCACCAAAAACACATTGACCCAAAACCAAAATTTCCTGGCACTATTGGCAAAGTGGGACACTAGTACTACTGTATATATTGGTAAAGTGGGACACTTGCAACACGTTCCATTTTTATTCAAACACAATAATAGAAACGACCATTAATTTCTGTTTGAAATATTTGTATTAATTTTCTTTCTTTCTTAACTTTGCTTCTCCCTGATCTGCTCTTTGCTGCCACTGGATTCTGAAATAAGATTAGGCCAATCATCATTAGCCCACTAGCTAGCATAGGCTAGCTAAGCATCACGATCATCATTTTCATTGTAGCTAGCTTTATTTATGCAATAATATATAATCTTTTTCTGTGTGTGTGTATTTTCTTCTGTGTGTGTATTTTTTCTGTGTGTGTGCTGGGTTGTGAAAGGCCTGCACGCTCTCCCTCTCTCTCATTGCAGTCACTGTTCATTGAGCTGCAGACTGAAGGCGACAGATGATTGGTTATCGACAGGTTTCACTCTGACTCACTCGCGCGCTTCTTCTCTAAAGGAAGTTTCCCCCCATTACAACTCACCAACCGTCGGCTTCCTTCCTCACTGAGGCCTTTCCACCCTCACCTAGGCTATATGACTCTCTCTGTGCCTCAACTCACTCTCACTCTCAATCACACTTCACCTTATGAATGGGTGACAGCCTCTCAGTATTAACCCTTTAAGGCGCAGACGAACGCAACCGTGCAGGTGCTTGAAAGCAAATTTTACACCTTAACACCCGCTGCTACGGTTCCTTCCTGCACCTGCTGCTGTCGCCCCCACCCACACACACTGAGCGTGCACAGTTGCATGCACGCACACACACACACACACACACATACACACACACACACACACACACACCAAAGTACACAAACTCAAACATTTGTCCTCTGAACGCCCTTGTGTGCTTCATCAGATCAGTTACACTTAAACCTTCTCACCTCAGCTGCAGGACTTTTCCAAAACTTTATTGTCCCCCCCACCAACTCACTTTTGAAATGAATCTGAAGAATTGAAGTGAAGCGTTTGAAACCCCGGCCTTTTCTTAGAATCGCAGTGTAAACTTAATTTACTTTTTTCTTTAAAATTTTTCTATTGGATTTGAGTTTACAGAAACAATTTTCAAAGAAATTCTTATTTGTTGCTGCTGCTGCGTTAAGAGATTCCTAAAACAATTACGTAGAGCCAAGTCTGCAAAAAAACTGTTTGATGACTGTTTTCGGAGGGTCTGAGACTAATGACTGATTTGTTGTTCAGTCTCATCCCTTTATAACATCTGTGCTGTTTTTGTGAACTGTTTTTAAGCATGTGCAGCGTTTTCTACAGTATCTGTCCCATCTGTGTTTGCTTCCATGATAAAATTCACTTTGAACTACATGTTTTTACATGATGGTAAAAATAAAGATGCTAATTGTGTCTTTATTGTGGAATTTTAATATTGAGAGAGACTCTGAGTTTGTTTTCATCTGCCTGCCTCTGGATTAATGTCTGTACACTGAGGGAGAAGTATTTGTCTAACCGTTGGACTTTGGCTGTAGTGATTTCATCCTGACGTGACATAATACAATACGACACAATTAATTTCCTGGTTTCTGCTCGTCAGGTGAGCTGTAGTGGCGTGCGCACACACATATACACACACACACACAATGCAAAAGTCAATAACCTCTCATAGTTGACCCTTACAGAATTTGTTTGTACTGAAAACCATGAAATTTCTAATAATTTGTTACTTCCAAAACACTTTATAATTATCTTGAGGATGTTGTTTTCTGAATTCTTTTCTAATGTTTACAAAGTTATTTATATAATTATTTTATTTTCCATCATTGACTACAGTATGAAGCTGATAATTAGTTAAATTTAATCATTTGGTTTTATTAAATTGAATCATATTTCAGATCATCTTCCTCCATGAGTCTGTCTTATCTTTTCTAAGAAAAGATGTTCTTTGTTCAAAACTTAGAAAAGACTGATTTTACCTTGTGAATCCCCCGAATGACTCTGATGTGTGTGTGACCTTTAACTTTTGAAAAAGACCAGAGTTGCAATAGTACAGAAAACATACTTGATAAGAAAATAAGGTGTGTGTGTGTGTGTGTGTGTGTGTGTGTGTGTGTGTGTGTGTGTGTGTGTGTGTGTGTGTGTGTGTGTGTGTGTGTGTGTGTGTGTGTGTGTGTGTGTGTGCATTTGAGTAGCACATAGATGACACGATGGAAAGCTGATGAGATCAGAGATTAAAATACTTAACATAGGCTGGATGGATGCTGCAGTGTGTGTGTGTGTGTGTGTGTGAGTGTCAATACAGTGCAGCAGTAAAGTCGTATGTTAGATTTGGTTGATATTGATGTTCCTATTTACTCAACAGGGAGTGTCCACATACTGTTTTTTAATAAGTTTCATTGAACAACACTGTGTTTTGCTGCATTTTGAGAATATCTATGTGTCATGTGGAGTTTTGCAGCATGATACGTTCATACTATGTCTGACTCAGTTGATTTTGTAAATGAGTTTATTCCCAAATATGGGCCCGTAAAGGAATACTTCTGCAAGTTCTCACAGATTCATCAGCAGCTGAAGAAATCGGGGGGGAAACAGTTTTCTATGAATGACAAATGGAAAAGTGTGTTGCTGAACTTGAGTTTCACAGGAGAGGTTTTGGATCTGAGGCTTAAACATCACGAGGCTTTAAAACTGTCAACAGCCATTTTCATCACCTCTGTAAGCAAAAATGAGAAACTCCAGAGTTTTTTTTTTTTTTTTTTTTTATTAGCTGGAAATAAAATGTAGAGAAGATGCATGGGGACCTTCCTTCTTGAACAACTTGAACTTAAGTGATTTAAAATTTCCATCATGCGTTTATAAGCTTCTGATATTCCTTCAGAGACAAAAAAAAAAAAAACATTCAGTGGAAAAATAAGTTCTGTCCTGACAGTTGTTCATTCAAATGAAGTGTTCTTCCTTCTTCAGCTGTTTTTAAACTGATGTATGTTTGCTACAAAAACAAACTGTGCGTCAGACGTCTTAAACCTGATGTATTAGCTCTCTGTGTATTCTGCACACATACAGTATCTCACACAGCACATGTGTTTCACTCTTCTCTCTCAGTTTTTTTTCTCTCCGAGGCATTTAAGGTTAAATCTATAACTCTCTGTCAGCACTTGTAGGATAATAATAAAGATAGTTTTTCTTTGAACCGCCACAAAGTCACAATAAAGCCTCTCTTCAGATCCTTTTGGGATGATAACAAGAAGTGATAGCCAGGTCGAATGGAGCTGTGCGTCTGATCAGACTTGTTAGGTTTCTTACATCCTGTGACTAATGTACAGATGTCTCCTCTTCAAGGCCGGCCGAGTGTGGACAGTCACTGTTGATGTCAGGAGAAAATATTCGCTCTGATCAAGGCTTTGATCTCAAGCATATGTCAAGAGATTTCATGCTATTTCTTTTGGTTGTTGTTGTGGAAAAAATAAAAAGACTCATACAGTCTTCCAATCTTTTCAAACAAATAGCATGTGAGTTTTTAGATTTGATGAGGCCATATACAATTTTGAAAATGAATATACGGTATATATCTATTATGATATTTGTAATATAGATTCAGATTTTATTTAATTTTTTTAAATGGGAACAGTACATATTGATGAACACTGTGGTGTAAATATGTGGGATTGTAGCCAAGTGGCTAATTTCCATCCCCAGTCCCATCGGCAGGTTGATGTTAGACATAAAAACAATGAAGATAAAAGCACAAGAGGCAGGACTACGACAATAGAGCAATGCATCATGATAACACCTTGACATCTTACACAAACATATATGACATGAACAACATACGTATATTAATTGGCCAAAGAAGTAGTAAGGGGACCAAGATACTGAACAGTTGCTACAGTGCTAATTAAAGTGCTATGTGCTAAAGTGACGAGTGCAAGATTGAATTTATTCTGATTGCACAATGCCCCAATAAAGTGCAGGATTGCCTTAAATTGCACTATGCCCATGGCACACGATTGCACATGCACATATGAAATCACCCACGTTTCTTCTCACTGAACAATTTAACACACTGAGAAAAAACCTAGACATTGATTGCAGACATTTGAGTTTCTGCCTTTTTCCCACAACATGCAGATTTTTCCTCCCTTGGATTTGCTCAGGTTTAATGTGTAAGTGAGGTCAAAAGCCCCTGGAAGCACTTCAGACAGAGGACGGTCAAGCCGGCGCTGCCATGCATGCTCCATATAATTGCAGGGTACCAACCAGATTCATCTTTATCTGTGCCCAACTCTCCCTGTCCTCCTTCCTCTTATCTCAGCTGGAGCTTTTGTCAGCCAGTGAGTGAGGTGGTGATATACAGCAGGAAAAAGCTCAAAATCACCCAGTGGAGCGGGGGAGCTTTTCCTGTGTTTGACTCGCAGTCTGAGCCTCCAGTCTCACCCTCCAACCCTCCCCCCTTTGGCCCCGTTTGATCTGCTGTGAGTCGCCGTGTTTTGGCTGAATTGCTCTGATTTGTGCCACTTTTCCAGCCTCTTATTTGTATGTGATGATATGTGAGCAGGAAAAAATAGAAAAATAGAAGTCCCCCCCCCTCCCCTCCCAACCTCCTAATTATGAGAACAGCTGAGGGCCGTTTGTTTGGTGCCTTTGGCGTTGGAAGTGCTGGTGATTTACCGTCTGCAGGGACCCCCATGTGTTTCCTCCGTGTCAGTGGAGGTTGGGTTTAGTTTTCTACAGAAGGGTTTTGGGACAGGAAGAGAGTCAGAGTGAGTGAGGCAGGTTGATGTTTGGGAGAAAGTGAGAAGACAAAAAAACACATTTCCCGGTTTCACCTATAGTGTCTCACAGTGGTATTTTACTGGATTACTCTATTGCACGTCTTCAGGTAGTACAGAACGCAGCTGCACGTCTTTTGGATGATCCTTCAATCCTTCAAATTGTACCACATCCATGATGACCCCTGGACAAAATTTAGAAACCAGTTACTCCCAAAATATTTGTGATACATATAGGGCTGGGTCTTCTTGACTAAACAAGAAAATCACTTCTGACATGGGTTTCAAAATTTTTAACCCCTTCCTGGCCAGTTGTTTTAGCTGCAAAAACACAACATTTCTTTGGGGCTCTATGGGGTTTATTATGGCTGGTGGTGACAGTATTTTAGTGATAAAAGGAGATATCCAAAATCTCCTCAGTGAAAACTTCTGACTATAATATGTCAACAAAATAAAACAAGAATTTTGAAAGGGGCTTTATCCATTGTTCAGATTTCGGTTCTGGAAATTAGCGCATATTTCATTAGATATTGCTGCCTTCATTTACAAAAATTGGACTTTCATTCTGAAACTCGGGACATCCAGAGTTTAACCCAAAGATAGTTTACCTCCTTGCCAAAAACCAGGCCCCAGTGACCTTTCATTTGACCATGGGGAGTTGGGAAAGTGTGAGAGGTGGACAAAAATGTCCAGGGGTAACAGGAGGGTTTTAACTTATAGCTTCACTCCACTGGCTGCCCGTCCATTTTAGAATTTATTTTAAAATCCTTTTATTTGCTTTTAAATCATGGTCTTGCCCCATCGTACCTCTCTGAGCTTCCCAAAACTAGGCTGAAGCTCAGAGGAGACAGAGCGTTTTCCTGCACATTAGACAGGCCTCCTCACTGTCTGATTTTAAAACTCTTCTTAAAACCCACCTCTTTTCTTTGACTTTTTACGCTACGTAGGTTGTTGATTTTATGTGCACAGATATTTTACCTGGGGTGGACAGTATATTTATTTCCTATGTTTTATTGTGTTTTTTATCTTTAGTATGTTTTATGGTTTTTATTTTACTGTATAGTGCTTTGGAAACCTTTGTGTTTATTTAAATTGTGCTTTATAAATAAAATGGATTGGATTGGACTGTTCCACTAATCCATCATCTTGATTGAGTCTGCCACTCTCCATGTCGTGTATTGGCCTTAAAAAACCCCTTCAGACTCGTCAAGGGATGGATTATTACTGTCAGGGTCTCGAGGGGGGGAAAGCAATTGAGATGCAGAGAGGAAGAGTCGAGACTTGAAAAGGTTTTCCAGTAGTAACTGGTGTGCCGGGGCCATGGCATGGTGGAGGGGGAGGCGGGGGAGGCAGGGGGGGTCTCTGGCACATCTTCATGAGAATGCATCCATTTCCATGTGAGTCCATCTTTAAGGTGGGAGACCATTACCAGCACAATGGGCTTGCAGATGGCTGTTCCTGCTGCACAAGGCTGCTGGCATTAGAGGATCACAGCAGGTGGGCTTCGCTCAGAGGGGGGGGGGGGGGGGGGGGGGGGTTGGGGCTGCTGCAGAGTCACGGGTCAGGACAGGGCAGCCGGGGGGGGGGGGGGCCGGGGGGGTGGGATGAGGTGCTGACTGGCTCATACTGGAATTTTCCAGATCACAATCGGCATTTACATCTACTGTAAAGTTGCCATTATAACCAGAGAGAGGTTGATGTTGTACCTTGACGTGGCGGTGGCGAGTCTGGCGACGACGTTGTTGTTTTTGGAGTAATTATAAATCAGTCGGTCGGAGGAGATGCAGTTGAATAGTTGCATTACTTGTTCTCAGACTTTCTAATTACTCTGCATTTAACACTGTTTGATCTGGTTTTTCTCTCTGGGCCTTTGTTTCTGTTGCATGATGTGCCAAAGAGATCGCAGAAGAAAATGGATGCAAAGCTGTGTGTGTGTGTTTGTAGCATAGCAACAATACAAAATAGCACATAAGGATACCGGTATATGTGGATGATGATGATGATTTTCATTGATTTCTTATGTTTTCCCCTTCTATGATAGGCTGCAAGTTACCAAACACTCATGTGAACATAAATTCTTCAGTGACTCAACTAAACCTGGGTTAGTTGAGACGTGAAATGAGAACCATGCAAATCAAACTATTCTTGGTATTCACAGAAGTGCAGTTATTTATGTGTATGTGTGCGTGTGTGTGTGTGTGTGTGTGAAATAACTGAAGTTGAGGAGAAACGTCTGTTACAGCTTGTTTCCACAGAATTTCACCCATCTTAAAACAGATCCCCCTCCTCCCCTCCCCTCCTCCTCCCCCCACAGGCTCATATAGAAACTACCAGTAGGTTTGTTTCATCCTAAATGTATAAGGTTGTCTGGGTTCAGGCTGACTGATGCTGTGCTGTAAAGACTGTGAAAGTCACAGAGGGATTTTTTTTTTCTGTGTCACCTCATTTCTTGTGAGTGAGTGAAGCAGTTTGGGGTGAATGACTTTCTTGATCATCAACAAACACAGAGTAGATGGGGTAAAGTTAAAGTTAGTTAAAGTTGTTCTACCTGTGTTGATGTATCTATCGGGCACTACAGGCAAAAAGTTTTTTCATGCACTGATCAATTTTGAGATTTTGGGCTATTTTTCTTCCTTAACATGTCTTCTTTCAGAAAAGTCGAAAGAAATGGTAGAAAATCCACATTGAGGTTTTTATTTTACTTCATTTTGTCTCTTTCGTCAGTAGATTTCTCCTCAATTCACCTAAAGTTAACATGCTACTGTGACATACTGTGCTGTGCCTGTTATCTGACCCATGTCATGTCAAGTATCATTGTAAAGCTCTCTCTCTCCTGAACAATTATGTAGGCTCCAGAAATGATCATTTCCTCCGCATCCGCAACCAATCCAAAAAGTACGATTTACATTAACAATCTATGGAATTTTACAGTACAAGTCTTTAAAGGCCGTTTTCTCAAAATGAGTTTTTCCTCAGACTCTGAGCTAGAAATCTCCACTTCAGCAGCACTTACAGACCCCAAACCTTCCAGTTTGATCCCTTTCTATATCCTGAAGGTTTTTACAGAGGGGATTGTTCATTCACAGCCTGATTTATACAACATTTTATTCCTAAAAACATGGCAAATTTTGATTTTTTTTAGGGCTGGTGACAGTATTTTCTCATTTACAAAGTGATAAAAAGAGATATCAAAAATCCTCTCTGTAAAAACTTCTGACTCTAATATGTCAACAAAGTAAAACAAGAATTTTGAAAGTAGCTTTATCCATTGTTCAGATTTCGTTTCTGGAAATGTATGCAAATTGGCGCATATTTCATCAGATTTTGCCTCATTTACATATTTAAACATAAAATTCGACAAAACTTGTAATACAAAAAATATTTGTCTCAATGTAAGTGATAAACTTGGGAAGTTTCATGGTGATATCTGTTAGTTGAAATGTTTTACCCTCTTCACCTGTAGTGTCTCCCCTTAACAGGCTGTAACTGTAACTGCTGCTCGTTCAACCGATGAAAAATCCATAAAGTTTCTCTTTAACCATTTGTACCTCGGTCACATCCCGTGCTGCTATAAATAGCCCGTCTTTGGGCTGTGTGTGAGCAAAGTGTTCCTGTTGTCCCAATCTGCAGGAAGGGAGTATTTCTGATTATATTAGTCACTGGGTGCTCTGGTCACCTGAGACGCACCCTGACAAAGATGGCATTGATCAGTCCTTCCACAGCTCGCCCTGCTCTCCTACCCGCCCTAACGCAGCCAGACGCCCTCACTTAGGGTATAACGAGACCAAGAGGCAAACAGGGCGAGACAGTGGTGGTGAGGGATGGAGCGGCAGGTCGCAGCCCCGCTCTCCTTTTATACAGCGTCGTTAAGTTTAATGCGAGGCTCTGTGGGACGTCCATTTTCTCATCTCCTCCACTTCCATTCTGATTACTTTGGCCTCCGAGCTCTGACAGAAATACAGAGGCAGTAACAGTGGAGAGACGTTTGACTCGGAGCCAAAAGCTCTTTACCTTCGCCGTTTACAATAATATTCAGTCGCTCAAGAAGACTTATTGTTCAGATTGTGTAGCAAAGGCCTATTTTTGTGGTTAATGGCACACTGAGTCCTTCAGCGGAGGGGCTTCACAAAGATGTGAATGTAACTGTAGCTCTGATGAGTAAGAGTGTGTATGTGTGTGTACAGTAGCCTACACAAAGAGAGGGAGAGGTCAGATGTGTGTGTATGTGTGTGTGTTTGTGTGCTCCAGGTCCGGTGTCATATTATGTGCCTCTCAGGCATAGTGTGTGTGTATCGCAGGACTTCCTGCTTTATTCATCCCTGATTCATTTGTTTTGGTCCTTGGTCTCACACTCAGCAGCACATCTCACATACTGCACACTCATCAACTCGATTCCTACACATGCTCAGACCAAAGCTATAAAATTACCAATGTATTTATTCATCACAATGGCAACCGTCATATTGCATGTTGTTTTGGGGAACAGTTACTCCATTGATTCATTTTTAGAGCCGCTCATTTATCAGGGGAACACAACGTGATGCTCAGCTCTTAATCATCATCGTGGTCCTCTGTAGTGTATTGTTTAGTGGAGCTCATGAACATGGTAATGTGTGCTGTGATACCACCAGTTGTCATGAGCGTGTGTATGTGTGTGTGTGTGTGTGTGTGTGTGTGTGTGTCTGTGCTCCGTGAGAGGACGAGTCATCCCAGACGGAGGCCTGACTCACATGGCAGCCGGGCAGCCATCCGGACCGCTCTCCCCCCGCCACACCTCAGTCAAAACACTCACATTGTGCACCATCAGCCCGATTCAAAACAGTGACAGGTTGCGAGGAGGGAGAGATAGCAAGGAGGGCTGTTCCCGACAAATCCCGCAGTAAATATGCTGCTCGGTGCCGTCGCGCTGTTGAGGAAAAATATGTGTTAGAGCTCATCCTCGACACGAGAGCAACCATGAATCTAAATTATGAGGAGGCCGTCTTTTATTTGTTTTATCCCGGACGGATAAATCATTAGCTTATTATTATTAACTTCAAAGATTTCACCGCAGCGATGATAGCAATTTATTACACAACTCCAGCAGGATCTTAAATCACATTCACACAACAACATCTCTGCTGCTTTACCCAGAGATAAGGTGCCGTTAAGGTTTTTCGCTGGAATCTTTTACATTTCTGCAGAGTTGTTTCCAGCACGTTGAGACAAACGCTGTTGTTGCATCCTGTCGTGCAGACACCGGCAACTTTCACTTGTCCGCCGCCGCCGCCGCCTTCGCTGGCTTCTAAACCACAACCTCAACAGAATGTAAACACACATGCAAAGCCTATACGTACAACCGATCATATCATAAATCAGATAACCAAAGTCACATATCGAAATTTTACTGGTTTTTTCCCCCTATCCTGTGTGCAAACCTTTTTACATAAGAGATATGGTTAATGTTGCTGCCTGCCTATAGATTCCCTCTTTGCTATAGTTTGCTGAACAATTGAAAAAACATTTAGAGCAGATCTTATACAGTGAGACTGGAGCGGAAGACGTACAGCATGTTGCGGCTTTGCATGGGTTGTAGTAACCTATGTGGTTGTCTCAGCAGCGTGTCACAGTATAGTATATAAGCCATGTGAACTCCATACAGTCCCACAATGTGCTGCAATGTGCACTGAAACATGCACCTTTTTCTGCTTTTATGTTCAGAGTCTAACCTGTTATGTTGCTGTGGTGAACAGGTTCTCACCTATAGACTCCCATATTATACAGAATTAAACTATATTTGGAAATAAAATGCTGCATTTTTTCCTGCGTTATACTGTAATACATTCAGGTCACTTCATTAATAATAATTATATTATTTGTTCATCCCGTTTATGGGACTGTCAAGCTCCAAATGGCATCAAGATCTTATTTATCCTGTTTCTCCCTATCAGTTTTATTTACAATGCCGTAATGAGTTCTTTTAAATTATGACGACGGCTACATTTCTGACTCCGGACTATAATAATAAAGTAGAAAGTTTAAAAAAAGAAATCCTTGAAGGTGTGGTTGTTGTTGTCACCATGTCATTTGAAAAGATAGTCTACAGTAGATATTGTCTTACAGGAAACAGTGTCACACACACACACACACACACACAGAGACTGTTTCTCCAAGCATGACATCACAGGATGGATGGAGACACTCTGCCTAACCTGCTATGCACAACACAACACCACCTCCTCTTCTTGCCCCCCCAAATACCCCACCAGCACCACCACCTCCCTCCCACTCTATTTCCAGCCTGCCTGTCGCTGCCACTCCACAAGAAGCAGCAGCAGTGTGAGTGACTGACTGACTGACTTCTCTGGATGTATTTCCACTTCTCAACATCTGAGTCACTGAACAACCAGAGGAAAGGAAGGGACGGGTTACCCAGTGACCCAGCGTCTGTGTGGGCATGTGGGCCGACCGACCTGAACCTGTGGGGGGGTGCAGGGTGGGTCTGGGTCTGGGTGTGGGTCTGGGTCTGGGGGGGTCGTAAAGGTCGGAGGAGGAGGGCTGTTTTATGTGGCCGTCTGGGAAGTGAGAGGAATAATAGACTGCTATAATTGGTGCACCCTGATTTCCTGGCAGCACTGCAGGCACCCGAGAGGATAGCATGTGTCCGAGCCTCCTGCCTGCGTACGTGTGTGTGTGTGTGTGTATATGTGTGTATATGTGTGTGTGTGTGTGTGTATGTGCTGTCTGACACAGATGGCTGTGAAGCAGGGATGTGATAAACACCCTGGGCAGGGGGATCTCCGTCGAGGAGTGGGCTCCATGCTTTAGTGGTGAAGTCACTGGGAAAAAGCCCGGTTGAACTGGAGGAGGAACAGACACACACACACACACTCACACACACACACACAGGCAAACACACACACACAGATTACCTTACAACATTTGCACGTGAATCAAAATTTTCCTCGCAGTAACGTGAAACACACTCCTCCTCCCATAATTCCATTATCTCATTATTCCAACACTTCATAAAATCAGTGGAGCAGTAGTATTTTATCAAGCTGGATCTGATTTTAAATAAAATAAAATAAAAAATAAAACATATATATATATATGTATATTTATGGAGAAAAAAATAAAAAATTATATATATATATATATATATATAACCAGAGTCAGATCCTGAGTGTTTTGCAGGGAGACAGTGGAGAGGTCAGACTTCCTATAACCACAGTGTGTGTGTGCGTGTGTGTGCGTCTTGCGGTGTCTCTGCTGTTGTGTTAGGTGTGAACTGTGGCCCTGCGGAGCATTGGGTAACACTAGCGATTGCCTAAGCCAGTTGTTGTGATGATGATGTCGTAACCAAGTTGGACCTGGCCAGGATTTGGTTGTCATGTGAGCCCTTGTTCTCTATCATCCCATTGCCCGGGAACGTCAGGGCAAGTGTGTGTTTGTGTGTGTGTGTGTGTGTCAGTGTACCCCTGCATGTGTGATCTTGTGTGTGTTTGCACCTTGAGCATTTCATTATCATCAAAGAAACAAGACATGTTGATTTTTCTGGTGGGGGGGGGGGGGGGGGGGGGTTTGAACGTGCGGCGTCCGAGTGCCATTGAAGGTGGCGGGCAGAAAGGACCAGACAGGTCAAAGGTCGCCTCTGACTCACGGCCTGTGGAATTTAGTTTTTGCATGAAAGCGAACACACACACACACACACACACACACACACACGCAGGACGCCTAAACACACTCCACACACTCCGTGAACAGAACTGCAGCAGGAAATGATAGTTCATTAAAAAATGAGAGGCTGAGATGGTGCTCAACAAATTAACCCTTCACAGCGGTAATCAGGCTGCAGGAAGCCTAGACGTGGGATTTTCCCTCCATGTTGCTCTTTGTTGTGCCACTTCTTATCTACTCCTATTTTTTTTCTGATAATTGATCATGTTAACCCTTTTTCCTGGTTAAAAAAAAAAATGGCGACAGTGCACGGTTTCAGACACGCACCATTACAGTTTAATTAAAGGTTCATTTCTGTACCTAAAGGCAGGAGTAGTCACACATTTACTTCCCTCCTCGTCAGACCTGATGTGCAGCATTTGGTTGTATCTATCTGTGTTTTTAAAGTTGCACATTTGAAGCAGAGGATGTTTTTTATTTTACCTTTAAGCTGCATCCCAGCAACAAGCATTATAATGCAATGATGCATGCATGCAATACAGAATGTGATGCCTTTTCCTTATCATAAAAGTGTGTAAGTGTAAGGAGTATCCCTTTACAACCACAGAGCAGCTGGTTGGTTTGATGCACCTCATCTAAAACTGATTCACAGTCTTCAGCATTTTTATATTTGACTTATACGGTAACACACTTATACAAATTGTCAAACATGTATTTCTCCTTTGTGTGTTTATGTTGCACAGAGGCAGTGAGAGTGACCACATTGAGGATGATTTGTTAAAAAGAAACCAGAACAAGTGAGGATGGAAAAGTGAAGTTGTCATAGGACAGTGGTGCTGCTGTGGTTTCTCCTCTGTCTCTGGACGAGAGCTGCTCACACTCTGAAATATTGATCAAATTTGTTCTCAGATGAAAAGGTGAAATAATGAATGGATGGGAAGTCAACTTTTTTTGGTTTTTCAACTTGTTTGAACTCTTTTTTTCAGAAAAGTTAAAAACACTCTTGTACCTGCTTCAACAAAAAAGAAAAAACACCTCAGCACGGCTGTGTGAGCTGCTGAGCTCCTCTTTTCTCCCCACATGTTACACACTCGTGATGGCATGTAAAACATTTCCTAAATGTAGATTTTTAAAATGCCTCTCGCATAACTTCATGTCAACAATTTATTTACAGTCCCTCTGAGTCTATCGTCCGTTACGTCTGATTAATCCAGAAATCAAAGTGCTCTTGTTACATCTAAATAAATGTACTTTACTTTTCCTTTATACTTTTTTTCCCCCTTTTACCTCATTTACATTTTACTTTGCTTATTGACTCAGTTTAGTGACTGAATGGAAATCCTCTGATGGATCATTTGTTCCTTATATTTAGCAGCCTACATGTTTCGTATGGGATGTTTTTGGCTCATTCACATGTTTATTAGTCACACTATGTTTACGAATACCTGCCGTTATATAGGATATACTCACAGTGTAACATAATTAGTCACATATATACTGGGAATCATTTTTATAACCCAAGTAAGTGAAGCCACTCAAGTTTTTTTTGCTCAGCTTCTGGAAGTAATTTAATCAATTGGAGAACAACTGTTATAAACTTGTAAAGTAGGATCCACACATGCAGGATTTTATGGTTGTAAAACCACCTCAATTTTAAGACTTTTCAGAATTGTTATTATTATCCTTTTTAACTATCCCATGTTTTTTCTCTTTAGAGGAACATACCGAGAAGAGTCACATTTATAGATCTGTTCAGACAAACCACAGTGCTTTTTTATGCTTGGGTATAAATGTATTATGTTTATTATAGTTTTGGATAGAAACCCACAAAAAAGTAAATTATCATACAAAATGCTGGAGGAATTTCTTATTTTAATTCATTAAAATCAATAATTCAAATGAAAATACAATACATACATTACATATATAGTTAGTTTCTCTCATTTGCTGCCACATCACATGAAGAAAAAGTGAAACAAAATCTATAAATTGAATGTTTTTTAGGCACATTTGTGTTACAGCTCCGTCATCTCATTAGATCAATTAGACTCCTGAATCTATGAGCTTTATTTAAATCATGACTAGTTCTATTACCTACATTAACAATTAAATGAAATGATCAGATCTAACAGGTATATTATGCAAATTATGTTCAACATAAATTAAAGAATGATCAGTTGCTGTCAGATCTAGAGCTTATATAGAAAATTTGACCTGAGCATTTACAGTGTAATAAAAAAAATCTGACTTTGTACCTTTTTCAAAAGTACTGTAAATAGTTTTGTTCAAACTGATTTATTTCCCATGTTTGTGAAGATCACAGAGTTTCAGAGTCTCACTCAGGGGAAAGTGAGGGGTTTTCTTTAACTCTCACTGAGAGGATTTTAACAAACCAGGTGTCAAAGTTTGTTCAGTAGCTGCTGAGTAAACAGGTCAGGCTTGTTGTTTGCCAAATTATATCTTATGGTTGTTATGAATTGCAGCTTCCCGTCCTTACAAGCTCAACAAGTCAGAAAAATACTCTTTTAAATTCCCAAACCTTACTGACTGAAACAGATCAACATTTACAACAGTTTCTGTACAACATAAAACTACTTTACACACACTCACACACACACACACACACACATGTATATAGTGCATGCACAAGTTACACAAATGTATAATTAAATTCCAGCTGTCAGAAAGTTAATTCAACCTCAAACTAACAAAGATAATCTTCTAAACTTTCCTCTCTAACACACACAAAGATGCTCAGCACAGGGTAAATTATATAAACACACTTACAGTAGAAATTTTCAAATCCAACAGATTCACAACATGTTCTGCAGAAAGTGAAAATATAATCCCAAAAAGCACAAAATCATCTCTTTTTTTTTTAATGGGAAGACCAGGAGACAGTTAGTCCTGACTGTGAGGCATTAAAACGTGTTTTAGACTGCTAGCTTTGAGCTTCTTTGTTGGTGGATTTGCCCAGGCTCATGACTCAGTATTGCTCATCGTGTAGGAGATGATTTGCCCGCCATTTCTGAAAACTGTTTCCCTCACTCTTTGTTCTTTGCCTGTTCACTTTTATCTGCTGAACTCGAGTGTTTCTCGAGTGTTTTCTGATATTTTTTTTCCCCCTTTGCGAGCAAATCTGCATTTGGCCTTTTTAAATTCAGATTGTGTGTTGTTTTTTTTATTAGTTTGATAAGTTTCTGAGGTGTGAGGATGAGAGAGAGGAATTTTCTGAGGTGGGGGATGGGAATAGTACAGTCTTTGTTTCCCTCCAAAAAAAAAAAATCCTAGCTTGATTTTTGATACTTGTGTCACCAACAACCATTTTCTATTGTGTAATAATATAAAGCGTGATCCATCTGTCGGACTTCCTGTCGGTCTCTCACATGTTAGATATCATTACCTGGTACAAAGTTAATCATTACTGAAAGGCTTCCTCGTCGTAAACTCAAATCATTTAACACAATCTGTGTTTTTTTTCTCTCTCTCTCTCTCTCTCTCTCTTTCACCACAACATAGGTGTGTGAACATGTATCTATCTCTGTGTGTGGCGGAAATGACTCGCCTCCTTCAGAGAAAGTTATCAGCTCTAAAAAACTCAACCGTATGTGACAGGAATGCCCACGCAAAACAAAAAAACAAAAAAAAACCTTGCCCTAAATTAAATTCTCGGGGAGCTTTGATGATGATG